>NC_135499.1:175768680-176077436 GCF_052857255.1 Amblyomma americanum
CACTGGCTGTATGACTTATGCACAGAAAAAATCTGTAGAGAAATGGTGCCGCTTTTTTATTTCACCTTCAGAAAGAATCGTTCTGTGTACTCAACATGCTGTAGATTGGCCTGTTACCTGTGGTGCAGATCTGTAATTTTCAGTTCATGAGAGAAACATTGTCTTACTAATAACAAGGTGTGCTCATTTATTCAACCCTAATGGTGACACACAGTCATGTGGCAGTCATTTATTGCAACTAAAGATGAGAAAATTTTGTGTAGTTTCAGTGACTACTTTGCACAACGCCGCAAAGGAGGAGCTGGATTCCTGCATCATTGTGGGCGTCCAGCTTTAGAGCAGCATAAATTGAGTGGGCCGCATTTTATGTGACAGCAAGGTGACCGTGTATGATCCGTTAGGTATGGCACTGATGCAAACAACATTGATTGCCGACCTTCTTGGGCTCAGCCAACAACTACTGGCAGCCAGCAGGCCTCGCACAACCATGCATGCCAACCTCTTAGTAAGCAACATTGCTGTCTATCTCTGTGGTACAATGGAATGGTATCCGCTTCTGGCTGCTTTGTTCTTGTGTTCGATTCACAGGTTTTCTGTGCGGCTGTTTACTTTCCCGGATGCGACACGGGTTTTTATGAGTTATTGCAAAATTTTAGGTCTTTTTGCGTATGTTCACACTTTCTAGGGTGTGTGCTGTTATTCAGTTCAGTCATGAAGAGCCTGGGTTGGTGCTGTAAGTGTCGCATGAGGTGTGGCCTTGACGCATGCGGTGATGCTGTCACAATGCGAGGGCATCCAATATATGCCTTTGAGGTCCTTGTGGCCTGTCGGCTCGCGATGCTTGCTACACACTGTCGTAAACAGGAGCTTGCGGGACTAGTGGGCATCTACCGAACTGCATCGCTGCATCATATTCGATGTTGCAAGCCTGTAGTCGAACCACGTGTGCTCTCTTGCTTTGCTCTGTCTTTGTGGCCCATTCTGCTATGTGTAGGCACCATTCCGTGCGTTCAATTCGGGCTCAGTATGACGATCCAAGCTCTTCGAATTGGGACATAAGAGCACTGCATGCGATAGCATGTTCGCTTTAGTACTAGGAATAGTTAAATAAAGCCACTTCGTAGTAGACCACATCGGCCTATGACTTTGGAACTACTACGAATTGTGGCACTATATAGGCCTTTCCATTGGGCGAGGAGGATGTCGAAACACCTCTCTGGGCTGTTGCAAACCGGTTCTGCTGCTGCTTCCACCACTCTAGGGCCAAGTGCACACAACAACCCAGCAAGCAGTGTGGCGATGCCCAGGGAAACCTAAATGGAAATGTCTGATCTCTGATACAACTAGAGGTTGAACTTTTCGGTTTTATTCTTTTAAAATTTGGTGGACTTTCTTAGGTTTTAATTTCTGAACGCAAGTTTCGGTTTTTTTTCCGGTGAATGATTTTCAGTGAATGAAATACTGACTTTTTTTCGAAGATTTAATGTAGAACATTTGTTGTCAGAAGCCACTTAGTCTGTTTTGGTGTTTTTGTCATCCTGAAAATTTTATTGAGCACCGTAAAATACCATGTAATCACCCCTCCTTTTATTTTTTCCGCGAATCTCTCATTTCCGTACACTACCAAGTAAGCGCCCTTATTTTTACGCTGCCAGTTAAAAAAAAAAGATAGTTTTTGAGTATAGCCAGGAATTGAAGCCAACGTGAACGTGAAATTTCCCGCCCGTCCGCCACGTTTTTGAGGCTGTCGAGGATGGCTGTGTTTGTGCAGGCAAAAGACAAGAATCAAATGGATAAGATTTACTGCCGAGGCCGCTTGATGGTGAGGCGATATTTGGCCGACCGAAGCTGAGGACTGAGCTGGCGTCGGAACAGCAGCCTTCTGTTGTAGCTCCCCTTCGCTATGCCACGCATGGACCCAGGCCCTCTGCGGGTTCACTCAGCCGCTGCAAGTTGTGTCGGGCTCTTTGACCGAATTTCGCAGTGCCCCTGCTAGAAGGATCGGTGCGTGTCTCCTGTCGCATGACCCAACACGACAGTCCGCTTGTCGACACTAATTAGAATAAGCTCTGATGCCGGGCATGTTGACTTATTTCAACAGTTTCTTTTAATTTCATATGCCGCTCTCGGTAGAGCCTATTGTCTAAAATCACAGTTCGACCTCGTGCAGCTCAGAACTCGTTCGCTTCTTCGCAAGCGGTATGGTTATGCGATTTCTTTACACCACTTTGGAATCTTAGGCACTTCCCTTTCCGTGGAGGAATGCCTTCGATCTTTGCAAGAACGCTCTAAAAAGTGGTAAAAAATATTCAGTCACCACATGCCTCCAATGTGCGCATACAGACTCACGGATTTGTCAAGGCAAAGTAAAACCCCGTGACCCGTTAGTGCAAAACCGTCTTGCACAGTAGCCATTTAACGGTTCCTTTTATGCACACTCACGCACTCTCATGACCTCGAGCGGCAGCAGTAAACCTCGGCATATAAGCTCATGTTATCACCTCTGCTATTGCCAGTAAACAAGCGCTCATTGCCTCAGTAGCAAACATGGCAGCACACGTGTATAAAATTGGTTTGGGCCAAGGAAGACGCTACAAACGGTCCCCTTCTCCAAGCAGCGAAACTACCCCTACAAAGCTCCGGGCGGCTCGTCACTGCATCTGTGCGGGGGCTATGCACACGTCAGGCTACGCTAAGGGAAGGCCCGGAACAAACGCCACCGTACCATTAACTTTTAGGAGGTAATGATTGTACCCATGAGCGTCGATCGTCGGCCTTTCGCTGTCGGAAGAAACAGAAAAGTGGTAAGATTTTAACGTAGTTAAACCTCGGAGCAGTCGTGCGAAATCGTGCGTTTAGCCTGTTTGGCTCATGGTTTTGCTTTGCTGGTTCGTCGGCACGTCTGGTGACGATATTAGACTTAGGTTAAGCTGATCTGATCTGTTCGCGCCGCAGATGGAAGTTGATACAGACGACGATGTGCGATGCACAGCGCGAGAGTGTTGCCTTCTAATACGAGGCTTGATCGGCTGCGGTGATAGCATATAGTGCTCTGGTGCAGTGGCCAGCGAAGCTGATCTGTTCGCGCCGGCGCGGGTTTCGAATCCCAGTCGCGGCAATATTTATTTCTGCATGGGCCGTTGCTATGCTAGGTTTCTCAAAGGTCACCCTCCCACAGCTGTTGCGACGCTCCTCCGAACTTAACCCGAGTTACTCCGAGGAGTAAAGCCCGTTTCACATGCAAGCGAACCGCTCGCGAACTCCGCCGCGGCGGCGAGTACACCCTCTCAAGCGGCGGAGAAAGCCCCAGCGGCTGGAGCGGCGAGGTTCGGGCAAGTTGGAAATTTTCGCGGCGGCGACGCGGCAGCACCGCATCTCAACCAATGACGGCCCGGCGTTGCCACGCGAGTTTGTACGCCGCACGTACGAACTTTTGTTTAAAAAATAAATTGTATAAAGTGCTGTTTAATGCTTGAAACGCAAGAATTATATTTATTTAAAGAAACTGTGAAAAGAATTGACAAAATAATGCTTTTATATTACGCTTTTTTTCGTGTTTGCAGGCCAACAAAACTGGTTGCAGGCCACCAAAACCGGTTGCAGGCGCATATCTTTTGCCAGCAACGTTGGTTTTCGCAGCGGTGGGAAGCGCCCAGCGGCGATGCATGTGAAACGAAAGCTCGCGAACCGCTTCGCAGCGCCGCGCCGCTGTTCGCTCTGTTCGCCAATTCGCTTGCATGTGAACCGCCCTTAAGATTGTTGGTTACCGTGTTAAGTACGAATGCCGTCCGCTCATCATCCAAGGCAAACTTCACGGCGAGTGGCTGTGCTGGTTGGCATGAGTGTAGGTGCTGACCCACCATGCCAAGGTGGGCCCGGCCAGCTCCTTGGGCGTTAAAGGGACTCTGAGGACAAATTGAATGTGGCCTGCATCGCGTCATTCTCAAGACAAAGATGCTACTTTAACTGTAAACAGAACATTTATAAACTAAAAAAAAATCCCCCAACCGTCGGCTCCACTAGCGCCATTTACCGCCGCGGTGGCCCATTGGTTATGGCGCTCGGCTGCTGACCCGAAAGATGCGGCCCATGTACTGTGCTATGTCAGTTCACATTAAAGAGCCCCAGGTGGTCGAAATTTCGGGAGCCCATCAATACGGCATCCCTCATAGCCTGAGTCGCTTTGATGCGTTAAACCCTAATAAACCACTAGCGCGAGTCGACACTATATATATACCACCTGTCCCTCCTCCACAGATCTCGGTCGCGAAGTTCAAGTCGTCATACATCGGTCTATGGAAGCCATGACAACCCACCGCGCCGAAATGAGGGCGATGGCAAAGAGCTGCCGTGAGGATGTCAGGAATGTAAGGCAAGACATGTTTGAGCGACTGTCCCAAAATATGGAGCGAAGAAGGCAACAACAGATGCGATAGCAGCCGGAACTATCACATCAGCTCCTCCCACGCCCGTTCTGCAGCTGCCCAAGCCACGTCGAATGCGACAACCGGGAAGTCCGACGCCTCCACCCATATACGCGACATCGTCTTGGTCATCGTCGTTGCTGCAGCAGTTTGACCGACATCAGCAGACACTAGCACCATAGTCACCGCAGTCATCACTCACCCCAAGTCTTTCACCCCAACATAAACATGAACAGCAGCTCTAAACGAAAAACGCGAGATAATCCCCCACCTCCAATTCGGCTATGGGAGCGGAACTGTCGAGGCTACCGACGCATGAATGGACTCCTCACAGAGTACCATGATCCGCTAGCCAACCTTTACTCCCCTTCCTCTCCAAGCATCATAGTAATGCAAAAGGTAATTGCGAAGCCATCCTCGCGGGTTTCACGGCATACACCTATATGCGTCGAGGCGGCCTGATGAAACGGAAATGCTGGCACCTGAAGTAGCAGCGAAACAGCTCGCCACCATAGAGCACACAGTCGACAACACCCACATCGCGCATGTCCTGCTCAAGATATTATACGCCAAACGCAACCAGGCATCCCTGTTAGTGCGCAACCTGTGCAGCCCATCCAGTGGAGTGAAGCGGGACACCTTTCACGACATAACAGAAGCGACCCTCCAGTCGGCCACCAAGAGAGGCCAAGTAATAATCGTGGGAGACCAAGCGTGGCCCACCCGTCGTGGGTCTAGCAGTCGAAGACGAAAGGCCCCAAATCCGTCCTGGCTATCTCCAGGAATCAACTCACCCCTCCTAAAAGATTAGGACAAACACACCTAGAAGTGTATCACGCTAAACAGAAAGGAGTAAAAAGGACGTAAGCTGTCCCCTGGCGCACTCACTTTCTCGCGCCGACCAGAACAGACACCCCTGTGCGCGTGATGTAACCTAGGAGAAGCGCTGGACACACACCACTGCATAATAACCGCAGATATCGAAGCTGCCGGAACCTGTACAGTCGGCCACAATATACGGGCAGCCAACTGAGACTCCTTCCGCCAGGCTCAGCAGGCAAAGCGTAGTACGATGGAACGAGACAGTAACGAGGAAGAAAACATTCAATCCACCCTCTCGCCTTCCCGTTCCGGAATGGGTGCAAGAAAAAAACGCGTGCCGAGCCACGACCACGGTCTCGGCTACGACAACTGCACCTGACGTAGACAACCACCTCCTCTACCTATGGGAGGCCGGTAGGGGGCTTGTCAAGAAGTGGAAACGGAAAAAGCATGAGGAAAGTAAAGCAAAAAAATAACCCAAATCACTGCCGAGGCGAAAACTTGTGCAGCCGCACTATACGAACTATATAGCAATTGGCACTGGGCACCAGATCTAACACTGACCCCAAGATGGCTCCGAGGTACGCTCGGCATTACTCGCACGTGGTCGCTGCTCCGCGTTGTACGGGACCCCAAACAAGCCAAGTCCGAGACAAGTAAGGTGATCCGAACCCCTCTGCACAAAGAACAGGGAGTCAACGACGTTGTTCTCGTCCAGTTAGTTAGAAACACCTACTGCGCCTACGAGGACGAGAGTGCGCCACTCGACGCCGACATAGCAGAAGCCGAAGTCTGCGCAGCTTTTCAGGAAGATCATTTCGCCAGTGTCGGACGGTATCCAATACAGTGTCCAAGAAACCAGGGCGGCCAAGCAATTGCCCAATCGGCGTCGTACTGCAATAAAGCTTGGCAGACGGGAACCCTCCCTTATAATTAGTGGTTTTTGAGGAAAGGAAATGGCGCACTAGCTGTCGCTCATCACTGGATGCCTCAACCGCGCCGTGAGGTAAGCGTGGGTGTGAAAGAAGAGAAAGGTGCCGTAGTGGGCCCCCGAATGATTTCGACCACCTGGGGATCTCTTACGTATACTGACATCGCACAGCACACGGGTGCCTTTTGCGTTTCGCCTCCATCGAAACGCGGCCGCCGCGGGCGCGTTCGAACCCGAGCACTCCGGCTCAATAGCCGAGCACGCTAACCACCGAGCCACCGCGGCGGGTACGCGGAAACTACTTTTTCTAAAACCTGGCAAACCCCGTTTACTCGGTGCCCTCCGGCCAATCTCGCTCACTTCGCGTGGCGGGAAACTCGCCCGGCTCCACCCGCACGCACCTCGAAGCGAGAGGATTCGTTCCATACACGCTATTTGGTTTCTAATCAAATCTCTTCGCATCCTCACTATAGAAATTCGGGACAGCGCCCAGCCAGGGCCGCTAAGCCTGGCAGCCTATCACGTTCTGTTCTGCGACCACTCAGTCATGCTGTCTTTCTTACGTCACAGATGATGTCAACGCTACTTTTTTTAATGTTCAAAGTTACGCGTCGCGTGGTGGGTGGTGGTGAAAACATTTATTGGCTATACAAGGCACAGGAGTTATGCTTGGATCAGCCCGTAAGGGACCGGTCCTTACAAACACTACTTGGGGATCCCTAGTTTGGGACACCAGTGGCAGTAGCCGCCGCCCGCGCGCTCCCGACTAAGGCTTGTTCGGCGTGTAAGTCGTGACAGCCGAACAGGGTCACCTCCCAGTCCTCCCGGGTTGTGTTGGGGATGGGGGAATAGCCGGGTTGGAGGGGCAGGCCCACATCATGTGATAGGTGTCCGAAGGCACCGCTCTACAGTGCGGGCAGCTGCCGCTAAAGGAAGAGCCAAATGTTTTAGGGCTGCCGGGCACAGCAATGTATTGGTGACAGTCAAGGGAACTGTCAGTGTTGTCCCGAATCCATGGAAATGAAGACGTCATGCTACAACTGAAGGATTAGGTAATGGGACCATGCCAGCAAGATCTATACGAAGGTTGCCCTCGACTTAAAAGGCGCTTTCGATAACGTTGCGCAAGACCTCATCCTGACAACCTGGCTTCTTCCCACCGTGGGACTCGGACATACAGCTGCATCAATCCTGGCGGACCGCATGGCTACCATAAGACTAGGCGAAATCCGCTAGGACACGATCGTCCTCGCGAGTCGAGGGGCGCCACAGATCTAGGATGAGGTTTGGTTCTCTCCCCGAAACTCTTCAAAGTGGCGGTGGTGAAACTCCCGCCCTTACTGAACATGCTATGGGTTCATCATGCTCTTTACACGGAAAAAGCTACGGTCTGGGTCACGAAAGGCCCCGACAGCAGCGTGCAAGACGCGCTTGAAGAAATTGACATGGTCCAAGAATGCGCTAAGTACGAACTCTTGGTCGCCACCAAGAAACGCCACTGAAGAATACAGTAGTCTTCTGAGTTAGACCTTCGCCTGGAAGGTACGCCAAACCGCAAGTAGAGAAGCTGCGGGTGCTGGGACGTACTCCACCTTCAATCCATCGGTCGAGCCACACAGTGTGCAACTCCTTCGATAAAAAATTATCAAATAATGTACATGATAATGTACATCTCCAACCGCCGAGGCGGCCCGAGGGAGAGGGACACGGTGTGCACAGTGCAGGCGCTCACCAGCCGCATCACGTGCCACCTGCCGTATCACCACCTCAGTCGTACTGAGCTACAATGACTGAACGTGGCACTCCGGACGGCGGTAAATACGACCGTGGGTGGTGATATGGTGAAAACTATTGAGGAAAAGGTGCCCAGCCCTTTCGGTCTCTGGGGCCCCCACACTGCCCCACTCGCGATCAAACGTTCATGTCACGGCCGTCCACGACGTTGATGGTCCTGCTGGTGGCGATCTTCCGAACAGGGTCCTCGGATCGGAGTGCGGCCTCACAGTACTCCCAGGTCTTTAGCGCTGCGGGTCCTGCGAGAGGAGTATCCGCGGGGCAGTCCAGAAGGATGTGGGTAACGGTGGCCTTTAGGTATGTTCGACCCCACACCCTTAAGGCTGCAGTCCCCACTCCCTCCTGTAAATGGCATTTTATAATGTTTTCCGCCACCACCCACGCGGCCACTCAGCGCTTCCTCCAATTAGGCATCCACAATTCGGTAGAACTAACGTGGTGACAGTCAAGGGAACTAGCAGCATTTGTCCCGAATCCCTGGAAATGAAGACGTCGTGCTGCGACTGAAGTAGGAGGTAATGGACCCTCCCAGCAAGATTCATTCGAAGGCAGTCCTCGCCCTAGACTTAAAAGGCGCTTTCGATAACGCTGCGCACGACCTCATCCTAGACGACTTGGCTTCGTCCTACTGTGAGACCCTGACATACAACTGCATCATTCCTGGCAGACCGCATGGCTACGATAACACTAAGCGCACTCCGCTAGGACACGATCGCCCTCACGGATGAAGCTCAGAGGGCAGGGCAACTCTTGACTACGAAACAAGCACCGGACGGGCCCTGCTCGCGAGACTGGAGTGCCCAGCACCCTTTGCCACTGGACTCGGAGCCCCTGACCCCTTCGTTGAGAGCGAATATCCAAGCGGCCCCGATCCCAAACAACGTGTACCGTGACCGCAATTTGGGACGATGGCGGGCCCGAGTAGAGGCGCTTCGACGCTCTTTCGGATGAGCCTGGCTATCACGAACAATGGTCACTGGTCGGGTACAAATAGTAGGATTCATCCTCACGCGCTCAGGTGGGACGGCGGAAGAGACGACCATAGCCCTCGTCATCCGATAAATCGCATTCAATCCACAGGACAAAGACCTGCAAATATATCGTCGCAATGCACACAAGATCCTAGGTAAGAAACGGCTCACGCTCCCCCTCATTCGCGTCGTTGGGGCACCAGGCAGATCATAATGGTAGGGGTAGTAACAACTTTGGGTTTATGGGGGTTTAACGTCCCAAAGCGACTCAGGCTATGAGAGACGCCGTAGTGAAGGGCTCCGGAAATTTCGACCACCTGGGGTTCTTTAACGTGCACTGACAAAAGAACAAAGAGTCCTCAATGATGGGCTCCTACTTGCCCTATAGTCGACAATCCTGGGCTTCGCGGAGAGCTCAGTTCACAAGCCATGTTTGGCCAGCCGGCTGAGCGACTCGCACGGCGGGCTCCCATGAGGAGGCGGATGGGTTGGGTGTGAGGGAAACAGCAATTATTGGGGGGGGGGGCATTCGCACTGGTAACGTATGAGGGTGGCCTTGGCCACCTCACATGTTGTGCAGAGTGGAAGTAACCAGGCCATGCGTCCCCTCCTGGCAACGAGTGTACCCATGCATTCGCCCGCCAGCTATAGCCGTCCGGGCACCAGGACGCGATGAAGAGGGCCAGCTACCAGCAGATGCAGAAACCAGAGGGCAACGCTTCTACACCACCACAAGAAACATCACCATCACCCTCCACAGCAAAACTCTATTACAGACAACGAATAACTTTCCCCCCCCGGCGCATAAATCCCAAATCCCTGCCCAGAGTGCACGCCACTGTCTATCGACAGCTACCATACGCCCCTACCACAAGCATTTCCCTCGCATTACCCCTCGAGCTTCCAGTCATTCGGCAGCTCTGTATCATTCGATATGGGAATGCCCCAAAACCGTTCCCATCTCCACTTTCCATCTCGAGGAGCTGTTGTGTACCTTCGAGACCAG
Source organism: Amblyomma americanum (assembly GCF_052857255.1). Lineage (NCBI taxonomy): Eukaryota > Metazoa > Arthropoda > Arachnida > Ixodida > Ixodidae > Amblyomma > Amblyomma americanum. The sequence goes on from NC_135499.1 coordinate 175,778,629, forward strand.
CAACGGCCGATCGAACGGGCGCGCGGGATCGCAGCGGCTGCCTGTATCCTGGACTGTGGACGCGGGGGCCCGAAAAGGAATAAACTTGATCCTCACCAGTTCAGAAATAGTGAGCTTCTATAAATGATTCTATAATTTGGTCCGGGCACCGTATTAGGGAGGTAGGGAAATAGCTGGCATGCGCACTGGCGCCCCGCTAATTTTGCAGTGCGGAAAATGGGACGTGATCAAATTTTATTGCAGGTTTGAGGTGAAACACAAGCGCTATAAGAGACTTCAGAGCGCAGCTCTCAGGCGCTCGTTTTTGTGTTTCGCATCGTAGTCGTCGGCGTGTCACAGGTGGAGTGTTGGCAGGTAGTAGCAGTTCGAAACACCACCTGCCACGGTGAGAGCAAAGGAATGGACAACCGGAAGGTGGCTGGCAGCATATAACACTCCACTTGCCATGACATGACAGGTGGAGTCATGGCATGACAGGCGGAGGCATTTGGCATGGCATGACAGGTGGCGTGAAAATGCGCTCAAATTTCTCACTACCGACTATCGCAATAATCTGTCTTCACACACTCAGCAGCTTACAAGTTCTGGAAAGAGAAATTGCGTTTTGTTCTGGAAAGAGAAATTGCGTTTTAAATTGCGTAGCATGTGGTGGACTCGAGGGTGACGTCACCATCTTTTTTTCTTTTTAGTCTTATTCCTCCACTCAACTGCATTAATTCTGGCTTGCAGTTTTACTGGCTATCTTATAAGAAGAAACAGTTCGCATCTGCGCTTGTGGAAAGCCGGTAGAAGTTCACGGGCGGTTTTCGGCCCTCTGTAATCGCGGAACTATTGTGGCAGCCCACCTCACACTTCGGCAGTCGCGGAACCTCTCCGGTCGTACTCGAAAGTGAGCTGCAATGCCTGAAGAAGTCACCAGATGTGTGTGGTGTGGACTGACACTAGGGCTAAAATGTATCGGGTTCTCTTTTGTGTACTGCAACGAAACATTTATTGTGCTTGCTTGAAAAAATTATAAATGGTCATGACTGTGGAACAACAACATGAGTTTTATAGAAGAATGTAAGTGATGAGGTTAATAATAGTGAGGTTCGCAGTTATGAAAACAAGGGTGAGGATATGAATGAATGGCAAAAAAAAAGAGCTATAGCTTCCGATGGGATGAGGAAGTATGAAAACAATGATGGTGAGGTTAGGTAGTAAAAAAAAAATGAAGGGCTACAATTCCTCCTTGGCTTTCTTGGAATCGTCTTTGGCCTTTTTGTCGTCCTTGGCCTTTTTGTCCTCCTTGACCTTTTTATCATCCTTGGCCTTGTCATCCTTGGGAGGTTTGGGCCGCTTGAAGGCAGGGAAGACGCTGAAGTCCGAGCGGTCGGGGATGTCATATGAGAAGTTCTCCTTGACGAACTTGATCAGCCCGAAGGCCTTGCGGATGCCCTGGAACAACTTGGGGTGCATCTTGTCCTTTGCCGACACGAAGTAGATAGTCGGGAAGTCGTCGACCTGCAGGGAATAATCATGCACGACTAAAAGGCTGACGGTACGTAATCGCATTGCCGGCAAGAAAACTGGCTTGAGTGAAGGTAATTGGTTTCATTTGGTGTCATTCACCACTCTGAATTGGACTGCGATCACCTTCATGCCTACGTTACCTTGAAGATGCCCGGGAAGTCGTTCTGCGTGGCATCTATGATGGCCGACTGGAAGCGGTCGGGCGCCTGGTAGTCGATGCGGTTGTAACAGAGCTCAAGCTCTTCGACAAGCTCGTCGCACATGTGGCAGTCGGGACCGCGGAACATGATGAGCGTGTCCTTGTCGGTTGCCATCACCAGCTCTTCGAACGTGCTGCCCACCACAGTGATGACGTCACGTGTCTGCTCGCGTGGCGCCGTCTGGGACCGCACGTACTGCTTCAATGTGCCTGCACCACGGGCAGCATATAAGGGCACCCATGAAGCTCGAAGTCTCTCTTAAGGAAATCTATCCAGGTGGTATTCGCTTTTTAATGATGGCTATACTTATGTACAGCTCTCTTGACTATACTGTACGCAGTGCTTAATTTAGCGCAAAGGCGCCATGCGCTCCGGTTCATTTGCGTCTGAGTGTAACGCACGCACTTACCTTGGAGCACAGACTCGACGAAGTTCCGCAGGTTAGCGCTCTTGAAGTCGTCCATCGGAGTCATGCGATAGCGCTCGCGCTCAGACATCCACAGACCGGCGTTGACCTCCGCGCCGCTGTCCTCGAGGCCGAGGCTCTTCAGGTCGTCCTCGAAGTCTGTCTCGTGCGACACGGCAAACAGCACCCGGCCCTTGTACTGCTGCGCGACCTTCAGGACCTTGTGCCGGATACGCTGCGTCTCTGCGGCGCAAGCGACCAATCATTGTATGCGTTTCGATCGATGCAGTGCAGATAACATTCAGCGCATTTTAACAGTTCCAAAGCCAGTTCGTATGTGTCAACAGCGCTTTTCAGCAGGGACTCTGTTGCGTATACTCCTTGCTGTCTGAGTGTTTGTGCGTGTTTTAGGATGCAAGTGCCCTTGTTGGTATGAGCGCTAAGTGTTACTGTGCAGCTCATCTTTCTGCTTCCTAAGCGTATAGCGACAAGCACGGTTTCTAGGTAAGATACTGTCAGGCAGGCCCGATAATGCGCTGCGGCAACTGGTCTAACCTGTTGTCGACCTCTGCGCATGTAAATCGTGCGTGAAATTTAATGCCTATGACAGCATCGTCCAATTTCCGGTCTTCGTAAAATCGATTCTCTATCTTTCTGGCTATGTTCAAGTCTGCCCAGCTGCAAAAGAAGCATTTATTGCAGGGAAAAATGCATTTAAAAATGTTCCCTCTATTCAAGCTCATTACGTCTACAGCTATAAGAAGGCTCCGTGACCACCGTTCTACAGTGAATGGCGGTGTACCCAGCCCATGGGATCCGCGAGAAAAAAAAAATGTGTTGACGCGGGCAGTTTACTTCCGAAATCAGCCGGGGATGGAGACACTTGTGTTGCCGCGGTCGACCAATCACCGCCACGACGTCACTTTGCTATACAACAACAGGCAAACCTGTGCTCCCGCTTTGCCCACCGTTTGTCTCCAGATGCCAGCTGATCCCAACATTCTTTCCTATTTCTTCCTCCTCGCTGCGTTCTTACATGTGACGTCAAATTAACGCGAAAACGTTAAGGCTCTCGTACTACAGAAAATCGGGCGTAGGTGGCGTATATGTTAGCGAAACAGCAGGCGGCCCACCTGCCACCTAGGTCACGTGACCTTGACACTTCACAATTTACTCACCGTGGCAGGTGGCAGTTAAATTAATGATTGGCCACGAGAGGTTGCTCCACCGGTAGCTGTGTTTTAAAGAGCCACCTGCCGGACAGGGACGCATCGCTTAACTGTTGCACATCTGCACCAGGAGTGGTATGAGGACTCCCCGCAATCTATGAATGTAAAATAGAGAATGGCCAATTCCGCATATATGGGCATGTGGGCAGGACCCAGGTGACAGAGGAGTACTTTCGCGGGAGAAATCTCTAATGCGACGTGATTGTGAAAGAAACAGTATCTGTGTCTGCGAAGCGATGCGCAAAGAGGACCGCAGAATGCTAAAGGGACCCATTGACGCTATCGCGTCATACCCTTAAGGCGGAACTTAATTGTTTCCTTTACTTTTTTTTTCGATGCAAGTTCGGCCCGAATTTGCTGTTGGTGTGTGTTTTACACAGGCTGTCGCCTGAAAGACAATTCACGAAGTGTCTAAATTAGCATGTCCTATGTCGCATCGACGCCATATTCTGTAGTGCATGTGAATTAACAGCTCAGGCAAGGCAGAAGAAGCACCGGGCACAAGAGTTGAGTTCCAACCGTCCGCGTGTGCAAGCAGTGCCACGCGTAACGGCGCCAACGCGGCATACCTGTTTTCACGGGGTCAGTGTATATTCAGTCATTAATTGAAAGTTCCAGTACAGCCTCCTCTCTGATGTGTCCTGTGCTGTCAGCTCTGATTCGCAACGCGTCTCGTTACTGGCCCGCACGTGTGCCAGCGTAGTACCGCCACGAGCGGGCGACTGCACCGGTGCCGTACCATCCTTGTTGTCAAAGCTGAAGTCGACGTCGTAGAAGACGACGACGAGCGGGAACTTGTTGTGGTACTTCCAGAGGTTTGCCACATCCCGGAAGCCGACCAGGGGAAACATGTGGTCCTCCATGAACCGCTCCAAGTGCACCTGGGTCGCGTCGGGCTGCGGCACGCAAAGACACCTCAGTTACGTCAAATCCATAAAAAAACATGTGCAGAGCATTTTCGGCGACGTCACTTGTTTTATTATTAAACTCTGCGGCGTTGCTAGATGTTTACATCAAAAGAAATACAAAAGCAGACCTCGTCGGCCGCCTTCATGCTCAGTACTACACTTCGAGAGGCACGCGATTGTAGAGCCGAAATAAGTACAGCCTCCATGCTTGAGCACGTGCCTGTCACAGTCCAATTGTCACATGCTGCTGTCGCCGCTTGTACGCATAAATGGTTGCAGCTACGCCGAGGTCCTATAGTTACCTCAATATGGAGGAAAGCGCTCGACAGATAACGCTGCACGCAGTGTTACCGAAATTTATTTATACGCTTCATATCTGCTTGAAAGAACTGAATCAAAGGCGACAATCGACTCGACAGACCCAGCCTGAAGGCCGCGGCGCGGCGCCTTGGGTGCGCAGCAGAAATTGCAAGCACAAGCCGGCGGCTCAAAGCTGGCGTTGCATGGCACCACATCTCCGCCCGTGTTCCATGCTGAGTATAAGGGGTACGTGCTCGCTGTTCTGCTTCTTGGCGTAAAATAAAGGGCTAAAATTAGAATGCACGTTTTGGTTTACTTTTCGGTTCCACGTGGGCGCTGCAAACTGCGCATATGTCATCTTTTCCCGATAGGATTCTTTCTGCTGCATACTTTTTCTATTACGTTCCTTTTCACTATAGTGTGTGCAGCTTTCTTCAAAAGTAAGGATCTCAAGAGTATATGGCTTCTAATTTGTGTGACAGGGCTTGTGTAGCAGCCATGGCAGTTATTTTAAAAGAATGAGGACGAGAGTTGCTCTCAGCTGGAAGAGACTTGGAACGATGAGCAATGCATAAGGAGCCGAAGCAAACCGCATGGCCTCTAAACTTTTTGCAAGGCCTGTACATCCTGTGCCTCTGACAAATTTAAACATTGTGAATTGTGGGGCTTTAACGCCCCAAGTGACACATGGGCTACGAAAAAGAGATGGTGGGGCTGGCGCATAGCCCCATTTTTCGATAGGTATATACGGGATCACAAACTCCACGTCACGAACAAATAAACATGATTACTAGTACAGTGAGGGACAGATGGAACCTGTGCCATACAGTCGGCCTCCGTCAAAACATATGCGCACAAGGGGCTCATGAGAAGTGTCGCGTGTGCTGCAAAGAAACGTGTTTCTAAAAACTGACAAAAGAAAAAAAAGCAAGCAAGTAAAAGCAAGCGGGGTATACGTATATACGTACCCTGCTGAATGTGAAGTAGGGCTCCTCGTACTGGGAACGCACAATCTCAGGGTGGATGAGCACGAGGGAGTTCTCGGTAACCTTGTAGTTCTTGGCCAGCTCCATCGAGTAGGTGTGGTAGAAGGTGTGCCGACCACGCAGGTTGTTCGCTGCGCGTTGCGTGTATGCACGTTATTACGCAGCCATGGCAACATGAAAGAAAGCTAAGTTCATGGACCTTGATGTGTTCCGAACTGCTAAAAAATATGGGCAGAAGCGTTAGTGTTGAGTTGATGCATGCCTCGATTACTTGAGGGTCAGTGGTTATCGCTGCAGGCTATGCATACCAAAAGCCACGCGCTTCTTTCTTGTCACTGCATATACATATGCGCAAACCTATCTTTGTTTTCTTGGCGCTCTAGCGCCGCTCTTCGAAATTGGTTACGGTATGCCACGAGCTGTCAATCATGACAGCTTTCGGGCGCCTTGCACCACTCACCTGCATGCAGCTATCAGTGAGAGCTCGAGAATTTCTATGAAACCTGCCGTTCACTAACAACTGACTAAAAATATTGCCGAGCGTTGCTGCGACGCTTCGCAGAAGCCTTGAGTCGTTACGCGGTACGGGAGAGACGTGCCTGCGGCTTCGAACTCCTTGTAGAAGGGGCCCCTGGACTTGCTGAAGACGGCGAGCACGGTGATGGTGATGGGGTGGATGGCCTTCTTGAACTGCTTGAGCGAGCTCACTTCCTTGCTGGGGTACTGGGACAGGTTGAGCATGTGGTTCACGATGCCAGACTCCTCGCGGGGCCCGTTGTACTCGAAGCGGCGGCCGCGCCGGTACAGCAGCAACGTAGGGTAGCTGCGGACCTCATTGACCTCGGCCAGGCTCTTCTCCTTGGTGGCGTCCACTTTACCTAGCGGGATGTTGTACTCCTTCAAGCGGCGAGCCGCCCGTTCGAACTCCGGGGACATGCGGCGGCAGTGTCCGCACCTGCGTTCGTCACGCGCGTGGATATTTAACAAAGAGGGATGCCCCTTAGCGTAAGCGCCTCGTGCAGCAGAAAAGTCGGTGTCAGCGTTGCCATCGGCGTGACGGAAAAATCCGGATTGGTCGAAAAGGTGGCTGTCACAAGAGGCTCCCATAGATGGCGCCAGCCACACCAATGGCGCCCGGGTTGCGAGTCAGACACGCTATATCGCTACGCCACGCAGGCACGTCTGTATACGGCTTGGTTAAAGCGGGGCTTTGACAGCATGACGTATGGTCTTTCACATAATAATTGTGGTTGTGAAAGAGGAAACAGTGTCCGTGTCTGCTTGGGCAAGAGGAACCGCTGTCGCGTCGTATACCTTTAAAGGAGGAGCGTAAGTGTCCCCATAATTTTTTTGAATTCCAAGGAGTAGAGGTATGTGGGGTTCAACGCCGCGTTGGGAACACAAACACATGGTGGTTATTGCATTCAGATAAAGGTAAATGTTGAAGAATAAACTTTGCAGAACGTTTGAGAGGTGTGATAAGCTGTAAGGGTAGGACAAAATTATTCAAAATGTACCTGAAGTATAGTCTATGGTTTATAATGGTTTAACGTCCCAAAACGACTCAGGCTATGAGGGACGCCGTAGTGAAGGGCCCCGGAAATTTCGACCACCTGGGGTTCTTTAACGTGCACTGACATCGTACAGTACACGGGCCTCAAGAATTTCGCCTCCATCGAAATTCGACCACCGCGGCCGGTATCGAACCCGCGTCTTTCGGGCTAACAGCCGAGCGCCATAACAACTCAGCCACCATAACTGAAGTGCTTTGAGAACTAGTATTTCTGAGAAAACTGAAAAGTGTCCTAACTCCGGATCAGTAGCCGGTTAGGGTTAGTAGTAGCTTGGCTACTGATCCGGAGTTCCCGGGTTCGAACCCGACCGCGGCGGCTGCGTTTTTATGGAGAAAAAAAAACGCTAAGGCGCCTGTCTGCTGTGCGATGTCAGTGCACGTTAAAGATCCCCAGGTGGTCGAAATTATCCCGGAGCCCTCCACTACGGCACCTCTTTCTTCCTTTCTTCTTTGACTCCCTCCTCTATCCCTTCCCTTACGGCGCGGTACAGGTGTCCAACGATATATGAGACAGATACTGCGCCGTTTCCTTTCCCCTAAAAACCAACCAATCCAAATTAACTGTAGTTTGTCCTTGTCGTGGCCCCGGAGGACTTTTTTCTTTGAGAAGCTGCGCGACCTTCCTTTTATAGCCGTGTGGGTACGCTCAAGTGGATGCCAACAGCTGATCATGCGTTTCATCTGCTTAATATTCCGTGCTATAATAATTAGACTTACGTGTATACTGCATGCCGCCGGGACGGAGTCAGCAAACTCCTTACTAACAGAACGCGACCGTTCGTGATCGTTCACCATACTTTCGTCTACTGGCTACACATAGGTAGCTTATTTCACACCAGAAAAATGGCGCTCATTAAATGTTGGATGAAGCGCTGCAGGAATAAACCGGCTGCTTTACTCTGTCAGCAGTTCGCTCCGTACAAATGTCGGATTTACTCCTGCTTCAGTATAGGGAGTAGAGCTGCAGCCTCCGCCCTACCCCTATATACGCACAAAGGGAGTCGGAGCATACAGTTCTACTCCTCTAACTAGTATCTGCTCACGTCTCAAACCTGCCTGGTAGCGCACATTTAGAACTAATTTAGTACTGCCATCGCACGCTCAGACAGCACAATATCCGTAACAATATCTGTTTTTTTCGTGTTGGGTTAATCTCTCAGATAAAATTGATTGATCGACAACCGGTAGAGATGCGAAAAACATTTCCATCGGAAAGTTGTAGCATACAAGAAGCAACTCCGAAGTTGCCGCGGCTTAGAGGAATTCGCGGTCTGCTAAAAACTAGCGTGAAAGAAAAAAATAAAAATAAAACTGAGAATATATAGCATCAGGATATCTTTTCGGGCGACAAGTGCGGCAGTATATCTCGTTATGATCCGCTGTAAAAAATGTTAGTGGAAGGGAATACTTTTTTTTTGCAATAGAGAGTTTTCAGCATAGCGGAGGCGTTCTATAAATGGTCGGGTGCAACTCAAGAGCAAAGCGCCTTGCGCACTTGCTAGACCCCTCGGGGAAGCGGATTGAAACGGCAACGATGTTCTAAAACCACATTCGCGACACAAAAGCACCGCAAAATTAAAAACCAGATATTGCGACGGAGTATTTACTCAGATATATAGAGCCACGCTCAAGTTTAGAAGGCTTTTCAAATACCGTTACAACGTATACCGCTACAGAACACTGGCTATCGAGCCGCCGCAGTGGCCTAGTGGTTATGGCGCTCGGCTGCTGACCCGAAAGACGCGGGCGGGTTCGATCCCGGCCGCGGCGGTCGAATTTCGATGGAGGCGAAATTCTAGAGGCCCGTGTGCTGTGCGATGTCAGTGCACGTTAAAGAACCCCAGGTGGTCGAAATTCCCGGAGCCCTTCACTACGGCGTCTCTCATAGCCTGAGTCGCTTTGGGACGTTAAACCCCCATAAACCACAAACCAACCAGAACACTGGCTATCCATGTGTACCGCGCATATGCAGTGTGACGTTTTAGCTTGCCGCTGCCAAGTTACCATAGGGTACCGACTGCGCACGCGCAGTCGGTACCCTATGGTAACTGCGCATGGTACGGAACAAGTGCGAGATATAGTGTTCGACGAAGCAGTGATAGTAGCGGTACACGGTAACTCTAAGCCGAGCTAGCGAAATGCGAAATGCTCTTGCCATGGGGCGTAGAAGTAGACCAGCATGATCTTGGCGTTGGTGACCATCAGGGTGAAGTTCACGGCGGTCAGTTCGAGCGATGCTTCCGCTGGCGGCTCGAACATCGGGTCAGTCTTCTCCGCCATCGCATCGATGATCCCTGACAAATAAGTGGAGCGTGTACGGGTCATGAGCAAAAAAACAAAGACCGGTTAGCTCAGAGCTGCTGGGGTGCCTACGAAAAGTCAAAGGCTCTCGTCTACATCACTTGTTTTTGGAAACGGTGTTATGCAATAATTTACAGTTGAAAGATGCTCCGCGCAGTCTCAAATTTACCCAAGCAGCACAGGTAATAGGTCCAATGCTAGAAATCGATTATTTCAATCTGGTACTTTGTATAGGACCGGATTTTTCCAATACATTTGCAATATTGGGCCGATACCTGTGCTGCTTGGATGCTTATTTTCTCCCTCTTTCTGGGGCTATCGTGTTCGATTTTTGACGTCAGGCGGCTGCGTTTTTATGGAGGAAAACGCTAAGGCGCCCGTGTGCTGTGCGATGTCAGTGCACGTTTAAGATCCCCAGGTGGTCGAAATTATTCCGGAGCCCTCCACTACGGCACCTCTCTCTTCCTTTCCTCTTTCACTCCCTCCCTTATCCCTTCCCATACGGCGCAATTCAGGTGTCCAACGATATATGAGACAGATACTGCGCCATTTCCTTTCCCCAAAAACCAATTATTATTATTATTATTAATTCAATAGATCTAAAACGTTTTTTACACAGCTTTTTCAATAGTTTTTTCTCTCTCTGATACAGTTATACCGAGCGCGCTTGCATGCAGGGAGCAACAAACATCCTGGTGAGTGGCGCTCGTTCGTCAGTCGTCAGCGCCGTATATTTAATTTTTTTTTTTACTCCCTGGCAGCGCGATGAACGAGAGCCATCGGATCTTTAACCAATCATAGCAACTTTTCTAAAAACTTGGCCTACCGTATACCAGTTCCGCATCAGAATAGAGTCATGCCTCACACACAAAACAGAATAAATCAAAACACTCAGAAGAGAATAATATTAATAATTGGTTTTTGGGGAAAGGAAACGGCGCAGTATCTGTCTCATATATCGTTGGACACCTGTACCGCGCTGTAAGGGAAGGTATAAAGGAGGAAGTGAAGGAAGAAAAGAAGAAATGGGTGCCGTAGTGGAGGGCTCCGGAATAATTTCGACCACCTGGGTATCTTTAACGTGCACTGGCATCGCACAGCACACGGGCGCCTTAGCGTTTTGCCACCATCGAAACGCAGCCGCCGCGGTCGGGTTCTAACCAGGGTACTCCGGATCAGTAGCCGAGCGCCCTAACCACTGAGCCACCGCGGCGGGTGCATCGTAATTCTTCTATGTCTATGTTAAATTTCGCATTTGGGGAGAGGGAGGGGACATCACGCTCACCTTCCCTTGCCTTAGAAGTTTTTATTACTGAAGTTATAATTGTGAAATCTTGAGGGAATATGCATGCCTGCGCACTGGTTCCAAGTGTTTCGTTTAATTTTATGTGAAACAGTCACTTTATATTTTTATATTTTCGGTAACTTTGTGCCGAGAGAGTTAAGAGATTTTGCTGCGGAGAACTTGCTAAAATTTATGTCATTGGTTTCTCTTGACATCAAGGAATGCAATACGGGTAAAATTATTACGCTGCCCCTCGTAGAAGTTGAGTTACAGGGCTTTGAAGTTGTCACGTCAAAAACGGTTATACAAACCATATAACTCAAGTTCTATGATAGACAGTATCATAATTTTACCAGCCGGCGCGGTTGCTCGGTAGTTATGGCGCTTGGATGCTGATTCGAAAGACGCGGGTTGGCCGCGGCGGTCGCATTTCGGTGGAGACGAAATTCTAGAGGCCCGTGTACTGTGCGATGTCAATGCACATTAAAGAATCCCAGGTGGTCGAAGTTTCCGGAGCCCTTCACTGCGGCGTCCCTCATTGCCTGAGTCTATTTGGGACGTTAAGCCCCCATAAACCTAACCATAATGTTACCCTTGTAGCATTCCTTGATGTCAAGAGAAACCAGTGGCATACATTACAGCAAGTTCTCTGCAGCAGAATTCCTTGAAAGCTCTCAGAAAAAAAGTCACCTAAAATATTTCATAAGGGCTTAAAGACTTCTTTCACATAGAATTAAATTACATGTTCGGAATCAGCACGCAAAAATGCATGTTACCTGAAGATTTCATAAGAGTGACTTCATTATTAATTTTTTAAAGACCCTCTTCCGCCGTTAAATCTGCCCCTGGAACCCGGAAATGTCATCGGACTGAAATTTGAAGTGCGAGGGCACTGACCTTCGGCCGAGAAGGTGTTCTCGTACTCGGTCATGTTGCCCCGGTGCGAGAAGAAGAGCGTGGGGTACTTGTTGACCCCGAAGCGGTTGGCCAGCTTCTGCTCGACCGTGGTGTCCACCTTGGCCAGGAGCACCTGCGGTTCCCGCCGCCGCAGCGTGGTCGCCGCGCGGGCGTACTCGGGTTCCAGCTTCACGCAGTGCTCGCACCTGCACGTGATGCGTTCCATTTATGCCACGCGTAAGGATGCACGCGTTAAACGGCGCGACAGTCCCCTTGTATTGTAGCGAAAGCTACACTAGGCTAGTAGAAGCGAGTTCGGCCGTGCCTGCCCGAGGCCACAGCTGCGCATGCGCCCTAACCATGGCAACCAGCTGCGCCGTTCCACAGGTGTTCCGCCGCTGGCGAGGGTGCTTCGATGCGCGCGCCTTCCGCTGGCCGCAGTGCCGCGCCGCGCCTTTCCTCATAAACCAATTTTCAGATTCCTCTTCCTTTCTTTTTCCCTCCCTCCTTTATCCCTTCCCTTACGGCGCGGTTCGGGTGTCTAACCAAGATGTCTAACCAAGATCTTTAACGTTCACTGACATCGCACAGCACACGGGCGCCTTAGCGTTTTTCCTCCATAAATACGCAGCCGCCGCGGTCGGGTTCGAGCCCGGGAACTCCGGATCAGTAGTCGAGCGCCCTAACCACTGAGCCACCGCGGCGGGTGGTCAGTGGACACCCCAATCTCGCTTTCATGTACGTGCCTTTGGTGTCCAGCTGCAAACACCTGCTTTCATTGCGTTCCGCACACTGGATAGGCTGCGCGCCCGCCCTGCCAGCCATGGCAGGCTGCAGTTAATGGAAAATTTTGAAAATTGTTTTTTGGGGAAAAGAAATCGGCGGCTGCGTTTCGATGGAGGCGAAACGCTAAGGCGCCCGTGCTGTGCGATGTCAGCGCAAGTTAAAGATCCCCAGGTGGTCGAAATTATTCCGGAGCCCTCCACTACGGCACCTCTTCCTTTCTTCTTTCACTCCCTCCTATATCCCTTTCCTTACGGCGCGGTTCAGGTGTCCAACGATATATAAGACAGATACTGCGCCATTTCCTTTCCACAAAACCAATTATTATTACTATTAAAGGAAATGGCGCTGTATATGTCCCATATATCGGCGGACGTCTGAGCCGCGCCGTAAGGGAAGTGATAAAGGAGGGAGTGAGAGAAGAAAGGAAGAAATAGGTGCCGTAGTGGAGGGCTCCGGTAATAATTTCGATGGGCCAAGTTGTCGGGCTAGTTGGTGGTGATCCATTCTTTTGCTGACAGCGCTTAAAAACACGGACAGAAGACATAGAAGACGACGTCACAGGCGCTGAATTTCAACTTTATTCAAGAACACCGAAACACTGCATATATACCCAAAACACAGGCGCCGACAAGCGGCGAGAATTTTATGCACTCGTGGCAACAGAAATGACATGACAACTAGTGGTAAAATGACAACGGCTAAAAACCAAAGAATTGAACAGGGCAGGATAAAACCAGAATAAGATGAGACAAAAAAAATACATCTTTTACCAAGTCATATTAAAAAAATAAAAACTTCCGACACGTAATATAGTGGTGTGGTTTGACTAAAGGAATTTGCAAGAAGGGGTCCGTTAACAATGAACCAAAACATACTCACCAACAATGATCAAACGTGGTGAAACTGAGAAAGGCGTAGTAGCAAGAAAAAAAACACGCAATGAAAACACAATAGTGATCGGGTACGCAAACGAAAATTTAACAAACAGATGAAGCCAACAATTAGCGCAGCTAAACAGAGAAGATGAAGTGTGCTAGATAACTAAAAGGAGAAAAACAGGGATGAGCAAGAAAGGTGAAGCCAACAAATAACACGGCTAAAGGTATAAGATGAGATGCAATAAAACCGACAGAGAAAGATAAAATATAAAAAAAATGAAGTTCCACAAAAAGTAAGTCTAAAAGCAAGGAAACGATAGTAATAAAATCGATAAAATGGAGATTGGCGAAAAAAAAACAGAGAATGTAACTCCTTTGTAAAACCAAGATTAAGTCAAACTGATGCAGAAAGAAAGGCTAGCACTTTTTCCGACAGTGAATCCGAGGGTGCGCTTACACATTCACCCTCGTGCCTCAAAATCTCGGTGGCTTCCACTATTTCACGTGTCAGCTTGTTTCTGTGCTTTTTTAACACAGTGGCTTTTTTCGAACATTGGGTGGCATGGCTTTTTGAGTCACAGTTTCGGCAGTGGACTGGCAGATTCCTGAGTGATGTGCCTGATAAATCATTCCGTACTCCCTTAGACTTTCATTGATGCATCGGCCTGTTTGGCCGATGTATACCTTGCGACAAGACGAAGGAATGCGCCTTCCGCGCATGCCGTTGAGGGATTTCTGTGCCGATCGAGTGGTGAATCCTTTAAATAATAATAATAATAATTGGTTTTTTGGGGGAAAGGAAATGGCGCAGTATCTGTCTCATATATCGTTGGACACCTGAACCGCACCGTAAGGGAAGGAATAAAGTAGGGAGTGAAAGAAGAAAGGAAGAATAAGGTCCCGTAGTGGAGGGCTCCGGAATAATTTCGACCATCTGGGGATCTTTAACGTGCACTGACATCGCACAGCACACGGGCGCCTTAGCGTTTTTCCTCCACAAAAACTCAGCCGCCGCGGTCGGGTTCGAACCCGGGAAAATCCTTTGCTCCTTCTCTCTTTTTCATATACAATCCGACAGAGTTGCGTTAGGCGCTGGGGGGCGGAAAAGGCAACGTCTACTCCTGCGTCTACTCATGCCACCCAATGTTCGAAAAAGCCACTGTGTTAAAAAAGCACCGGAACAAGCTGACACGTGAAATAGTGAAAGCCACCGAGATTTTTAGGCACGAGAATGAATGTGTAAACGCACTCTCGGATTCACTGTCGGAAAAGGAGTTAGCCTTTCTTTCTGGATCTGTTTGATTTAATCTTAGTTTTACAAAGGAGTTACATTCTCTGCTTTTTTCGCCAATCTCCATTTTATCGATTTTATTACTATCTTTTTTCTTGCTTTTAGACTTACTTTTTGTGGAACTTCATTTTTTTGATATTTTATCTTTCTCTCTCGGTTTTATTGCATCTCATCTTATAACTTTAGCCGTGTTTTTGTTGGCTTCACCTTTCTTGCTCATCCCTGTTTTTTATCCTTTTAGTTATCTAGCACACTTCATCTTCTGTGTTTAGCTGCGTTAATTGTTGGCTTCATCTGTTTGTTAAATTTTCGTTTGCGTACCCGATCACTATTGTGCTTTCATTGCGTGTTTTTTTTTTCTTGCCACTACGCCTTTCTCATTTTTCACCACGTTTGCTCATTGTTGGTGTGTGTGTTTTGGTTCATTGTTAACGGACCCCTTCTTGCAAATTCCTTTAGTCAAACCGCACCACTATTTCACGTGTCGGAGGTTTTTATTTTTTAAATGACTTGGTAAATGATATATTTTTGAAGCGAAAATCTTCACTGCGCTAGTCAATACCGCGCTTCGCGCGAGCCGGCGTATGTCGGAGCAGGAGTGACGTCACGCACGGCGCAGATGGCCGCTGCCGACTCCGTCGCCTGTTTCCATCCGTTTGTTTCTCTCTCGCTCCCTAGTCACTACTGCGCATGCGCCACTAGTAGCACCGAGCCACAGGTGTTCCGCCGCTGCAAAGCGCCGCGCCTTTTGCTCAAAATCCAACTTTTAATTTTCAATTTTCTGTTTCCTCTTTCCCTCCCTCCTTTATCCCTTCCTTTACGTCGCGGTTCGGGTGTCCACCATAACATGTGAGACGGTTACTTTGCCATTTCCTTTCCTCAAAAACCAAACAAAACAAGTGATCCGACGGCGTTCATAGAGTTCATTGACTTTGACAACTTTGCGAAGACCGTTCATTTTCACGAAACGGCACACAACCGGCTCCGTGGGTCAGTGGAGGCCTCAATATCGTTTTCGCTTTGTATATCCTGAATTAGCTGGGCTAATCTACATTAATTTTTTGTCTCATCTTGTTCTGGTTTTGTCCGGCCCTGTTCAATTCTTTGGTTTTAAGCCCTTGTCATTTTACCACTGCTTGTCATATCATTTCTGTTGCCACGAGTGCATAAAATTTTCGCCGCTTGTCGGCGCCTGTGTTTTGGGAATGTATGCAGTGTTTCTGTGTTCTTGAACAAAGTTGAAGTTCAGCGCCTGTGACGTCGTCTTCTATGTCTTCTGTCCGTGTTTTTTAAGCGCTGTCAACAAAAGAACGGAATAATTTCGACCACCTGGGGATCTTTAACGCACACTGAAATTGCCGCGTGTCTGCCGCAACGTTGTCAGCGCTAACGTATGCAGCCCACATCTCTCTCTCACCACCTGCATGTACCTCAAAGCGCGATTGAGGCGTCCACTGACCCAGTGAGCCAGTTATGCGCCCCTCCTTTCCTCAAAATACCAGCGTCTAGAACGTTGTCAACGCCGACAGCTTTAGTTTTGTATATCCTGAATTAGCGGAGCTAATCCACATTCATTTTTGTGTCAGCAACGAATGAAAGTAGTAGTAAGCGGTTTATTAAAGTAGTAATAAAAGGCCCCGGCAATGCCATCGATACTGAAGCACGTGAGCTGGGGCAGTGGAAATAAAGGATAGCAGGCAGAATGGAGAAATGAAATGGAAGAGGTGAGGGGACAAGGTATATACACAAAAACTATTTACACAATAATAAATATGTACAGGTTGCGCTCGTGATTAGTTCATGATGCAACGCAAACAAGAAAACTGAAGTGTAAGCACGTGCACAAACAGCATATTAGCCCCTGGAGAGAAAATACAAGCGAGGTTGATTAACACTTCTAAGGGCGTGCCCACGCGTACAACGCATATGCTTCGTCAAATCAACAGCTGGGTGCACGAAACCAAACCACGCCAATTAACACGCGCCTACTCGCCTAATAGTCTGCCAGTCTAAAAGAGCGCAGTCCACGAGGCACCACGCGCCTACGCGTCTTTAGTACCGCGTTCGCCCTCAGGCAGACGCGAGGGCGCGCGGTTCACGCATATAGCGTCAATGAAAAAAAGATGAATCCACTCACCAGGGCGCGTAGAAGTTGATGAGCATGTAGCGCGTGTTGTTGACCACCTGGTCGAAGTTGGACTGGTTAAGCTTGAAGACGTTCATCTGGACGGTGACGCCCATGGCCTCGACGTCCACCTCGGTCAGCGTGGGCGCCGTGTCGGGCTCGAACTTTGGCTTCTTGGGCTTGTCCTCATCTTCCTCTTCTCCCTCCTTGTTCGACGAGGAGTCCTCATCCTCGGTTTCCACCTTCACGGACTCGTCTCCCTGCTCACCCTCGCCTCCACTGCCCTCCGCAGCCTTGGTCTCGCTCTTGGTTTCACCCTGGACACCTTCCGTTTTCTGCGCATGCGCGCAGTGACCATTCGCTTTCGTTTGGTCGCTCAAGGACAGGGTGTCTGAGCTAGCGGCCGTGTTCGTGGGGCACGGAACAAACCCTTCCCGCTCCCGCCGCCCATACGTTGGTCCACGCGTCAAGTCAGCCCGGAACGCC
Source organism: Amblyomma americanum (assembly GCF_052857255.1). Classification (NCBI taxonomy): domain Eukaryota; kingdom Metazoa; phylum Arthropoda; class Arachnida; order Ixodida; family Ixodidae; genus Amblyomma; species Amblyomma americanum. The sequence goes on from NC_135499.1 coordinate 175,795,792, forward strand.
GCGCAGATAAAAGTGATGATCCCTGGAAAGCCACCGTCCCGTAAAATGGAGGGAAGACCATCGAAATTGTTTAGACTTCGGACGTTCGGTGTTGTCAGACCCAAAAACGTTTATTAGCAGGGCTTGTCATCTTCAAGCGCGCAAAAACCCCAATTGTACAGCGCTGGCATGTCGTGCTTTTACACCGGTGCTTGCATGTAGTGAAAAAAAAAAGAAATATGCGAATGTACAGCTGGTAACCTTCCGTTTAGAAAGTGCGCTGCACACGAGATGCCTTTCTGGCGCTGCGGTACAGACTGCTATGTACAGCTAGGCTGCAGAACCTGGGCGAATTGGAGTGGCTTCACAGTTTAGAATTCAGCGCCAACAGACAGGAAAGAACAGAACTTGTTTGTGCGCTCGCGTGTGCATTTCCTCTCTTTTAGTCCTTGTTTATTCGCGCTGAATTCTAACAATATTTACACCTTTATAAAAGAAATGACGCTGATGGTCACGTGAATGCCACCTTCACTGAGAGAGTGTTGGGCTCGGCGCACACAGGATAACGAGGTAGCGGTCTTGGTTATGCGAATGATTAACTGAAATGTGTTATTTAACTATTCGCTTAATGCTACATACGTTTTGCAATCGCAATTTGAAGGCTGCATTTATTCGAGTATAACTTGCCCAAGTGCAATAGATATTGAAATGCCCATCACTCAAACCAGTTTTTTTTTGCATTTCATTCCGAAACTTTAGTCGGATACATTTCCAGAAAGCAGCGGCAGGTGCCCCTCAAAAGAGGCTTTTTTCAGCCAATAGTGCCAGCCATTTGCAGTGAAGTCGCGGTCAATACCCTAAGCGTGTGATCAGGAGCCGCCACGGAATGGAATGGGATTGACCGCGACGTCATGACAAATGGCCGACGCCAATAACGGGAAGGCCTACTTTGAGGGGTGTTAGTCGCTTCGTGCCCGAGTTCAGCGTGCGCCGGCGCACGCTGAGACAAAGTTGTAAATAGTAAAAGAAACCGACCTGTATGCAGTCGATTGGGTGCACACAATCCGTACTGTGGAATTCTGAGGCCGGACATTATGAATAGAACCTATAGGGGCTCATGATGCGCTGTCTGCGGCGCGCATTCCGTAGACACCGCAAATAAAGAAAAGCGCTGAACTCATGCCAGAAGCAGGAAAGTGCTAAGCGTGTTAAGCCCTTCCTAATGAACGTTAGCATGATAGACATTATTTCAAATCCTGTACACTTGTGGAAACATTAGGCGAGCCCTTTTACTCTCGTAGACAGTCTACGGCAGTTTGATTTCAATGCTGGTCGTCTCGCATACCGTGGGCTCCTGTAGCTCCGGCGCAAGTTTGGACTTGTCTACGTCGAGAGTCGGTTCCTTCAACCCGGCACCTGCGATGAGATGGCCAGATGAATGTCTTGGGCACGTCCGTTGCCTGTTGTAATGCAACGTTACATAAGGGCTCTGTTACTGTGCTGAGCCGCATGGTATCGTCTGGTCTTTTAAAGCAAAAGCTTTACTACGCCAGCCAGCGAGCCATTTCGGCTCGTCGCGCCGTATGCCGTATGCGATGGCTGACGAACGACCCTGAGCCGCCGTTGCCTAGCAACGCCGCAGCCGCGCTCAAACAGATGGCGCCGCCGTCGACGTCGCTGCCGTCGTCGCTCGCGCCGCCAGATGTGCTCCGCTGGGGTAGAGGGAGAGGAGGTGTCGCCTCGCTGGGTTATATATACATGCGCTTCGCTTCGCCTCAATGTGTAGGGCAGCGCATGTCCGGACCCCGTAGAGTATCTGTTACGGGTCCAATTGGACTTATTTTTGGAAATGTGGTGGAGAGTTTGAAGGATGCTTCACTCCCGCCACCGGTTGGCCCGGTATTGCACTGCCTCCGGGATCGGCCTTGTCTTTAGCGCGTCTGTACTATCCTGTCTTTTTATCCCATCTTTCAACTCTCCTACTATCTGCACGTGGTAGCGATTGTGGCTCGTCTTGAGCCAGTGAGCAGGCCTGCGCACTTTCCTTTTCTTTCTTCCTGGCAACAATCTATCTATCTATCGCCTCAATGTAGCGCGAATGTCCGGACCCCGTAGAGTACTTGTTACAGGTCCAATTGGACTTATTTTTGGAAATGTGGCGGAGAGTTTGAAGGATGCTTCACTCCCGCCACCGGTTGGCCCGGTATTGCACTGCCTCCGGGATCGGCCTTGTCTTTAGCGCGTCTGTACTATCCTGTCTTTTTATCCCATCTTTCAACTCTCCTACTATCTGCACGTGGTAGCGATTGTGGCTCGTCTTGAGCCAGTGAGCAGGCCTGCGCACTTTCCTTTTCTTTCTTCCTGGCAACAATCTATCTATCTATCGCCTCAATGTAGCGCGAATGTCCGGACCCCGTAGAGTACTTGTTACAGGTCCAATTGGACTTATTTTTGGAAATGTGGCGGAGAGTTTGAAGGATGCTTCACTCCCGCCACCGGTTGGCCCGGTATTACACTGCCTCCGGGATCGGCCTTGTCTTTAGCGCATCTGTACTATCCTGTCTTTCTATCCCATCTTTCAACTCTCCTATCTGCACGTGGTAGCGATTGTGGCTCGGCTTGAGCCAGTGAGCAGGCCTGTGCACTTTCCTTCCCTTCTTCCTGGCAACAACAACAGACGCCTCAGTGTATTACGACCTTATACCTGATACCTGATTTAATATCTGCTGCGGGCCCTGGGACCCAAGATATTATTCCTATTTTTGCATTATGGTGGAGTGATTGAAGCACTATGGCACGGGTCCGCCCGGTATGGCACTGCCTTCGTGATCGGCCCGGGGCATAATAGCGCGCGCCTTTCCTTTCTATCTTTGCTCTCCTATCCTTTCACTCACCTACTTTCAGCACGCGGCAGCGAGCGTGGTTCGGCTTGAGCCAGTCAACACCCTCTAAATACTTTCTTCAGGCCTCTCCAGGCCCTCCTTTCCACACGCGCTACGTCACGCCAAGTGTCCGGTCAGGCTGCTCACCAAGCGCGGCTCCGCTCCGCTCGGTTGTCTCCCTCGATGTGCTCGCGCTTGCCCGGGCAAGCACAGACACGAACGCAGTCTTGCAGTGAGCGTCTAGCTGCTGCTTGAGTCTTTCAGCCTGGCGTTGGGTGCATTTCCGTTCGCTCCTCGCACGGCTGTGTCTGTTTCGTGTGGCCGTTTCTTGTGTGGCGTGCGTACCTGTGCTAGCGCACGAATGGGAAACTGATTGCCTGCCGTGTAGCGAGTGCAACTTCGTGAAACATGGGCCGGTGCTGTGTTCCCGGGTGCCGCGGGAACTACCAGAATGGTCCCAAAGTACGTGTTTATTGCTTCCCAAGAGACGAAGTACGAAGAAAAGCCTGGTTGCGAGCCATTCCACGGAAGGATTTCACACCTACAGAGCATTCGAGGGTAAGACTCTGAAATATTGCTTAATAGGCGCTGGTAATTATCTTAGTTGTGAGCTGTCGCTCCCGGAAAGGCATGCTGTCTTTGTAGGCAATGATATCACTTCTTACACTTATGTATGAATTGTCCAGGAAGCATTTAGTTCTGTGGATGTGCATAAGGCTTGTGTAAAAGCTGTGTAAATATGTAAAAGCTGTTCACTATTCAGACTCTTTTTACTTAGTGTTTTAGGCAATGGAGAGTCATGGCGAATGGCCTTGCTTCATTTTCTCGTGCAGGTGTGTGAACTGCACTTCCACGCAGGCGACTTCATTACGACGTTGTCACACCAAGATGAACTGACAGGGAAAATAATAGAGGTGAAGCGTGACAGGCTACAGTTGAAGATTGATGCTGCGCCTTCTGTTTTTCCAAACTGCCCAAAATACTTGTCCTCAACGCCTGGACGGAGTGAATCGCCAGAGACGAAAAAAGCAAGAAGGGAAAACGCTGCTTTGCAGGAGGCTATGAGGAAGTCACTTCAGTCTAATGAGCTTGAACAGAAAAGAAACAAAGTTTCATCTTACGAGGAGTTCAAATCTAAGTTGCCTGGAATCTGCAACACGAAATTCTGGACCGTTTCTGTCGATGAGCAGTGCGTTAGGTTCCTTCTCATCGAGAATGATCCTTCACCTAATGTGAAATGCGCCTTGGTAGTTCTCCCTGATCTGTCACTTTCTGTTTTCTTGAATGGAGTGAAGCTTCTGTCGCTTCCTTCAGGCAGGATTCTGCCAGCTCAAGTATGCGACACCTCCAGCCTGTCCTTGCTGCTAGAAGAACTCGAGATAGGCTTGCATAATATACCTGAGGTGACGAAAGAGTCGAAACATACTAAAGTATTGCAGTTTGTCGGTTCACTGCTTGCAGACCTCATTGAGGACAGTGATACGACGAAAGAACAGTCTTCTTTGCTGAAATTTCTGGTTGAGCAGATAGAGCTTCTCCTCGCGAAACAGCATGTGTATAGCGCAGAGCTGCTGGTATTCGCCAGTATTTTGAATTCAATTTCTCCTCACGCATATCACTTCACAAGAGCTGCATCAAGAATCATTCTGCCCCATCCTTCCACACTGCGCCGTGTTTGCTCAAATTACAAAGCTGACCCTCTTGTGGAGCAAAATCAACCGCACTGTCTCTCCTACATCCGAGAACGAGTCAAATCAATGAAAGACCATGAGAAGACAGTGACCCTGATGATCGATGAGATCCACATAAAACCATACTTCGACTACAAAGGGGGCACAATAGTAGGATCGTCGGTTCATTCAACGGAACCAGCAACAACAGCCCATGTGTTCATGGTACAATCACTCCTTTCTGCAAACAAGGACGTCATTCACATATTACCTGTGAGCAAACTGAGCGCAGAAATTTTGCACGAGCATGCTAAGAACATAATCATTAATGTTGAGAAAATGGGGCTCAAAATTATCGCTGTGATAACGGACAACAATGCTCTGAACCGCAAGATGATGTCGTTATTTGCTACAAGTCCTCAGGTGAGCATTGTCTATCCCCATCCAGCCGATAACGCTCGCCCTCTTTTCTACGTGGTCGATCCTGTGCATCTCTTGAAGTGCATTAGGAACAATTGGATTAACCAGAAAAACCCTGGAACATGCCTCTATTTCCCTGAAATGGACTTGAGTGGAGCAATGCCCGAAGGGCCTCCTCGTATGAAAGCTGCTTCTTTCGCAGCTGTGCGGCAGCTTTATTCTTCAGAGAAGACGTCGCTTGTGAAGGCTGCTTACAGACTGAACGCAAAAGCCGTGAATCCAACCTCAATGGAGCGGCAAAATGTAAAGCTCGCTCTCGACGTCATTAATCAGTTTGTTTCAAATGCCCTCAGGACACATGGTTCCGCGTTCAAGATTCCTCAAGCTGAGTCGACTGCTCTTTTCATTGACGTTATCCTCACATGGTGGCAAATAGTCAATGTTAAGACCCCTTGCAAAGGCCAGAGGCTAAGGGACAGCATGCAAGACCCTGTAAGGTCTGTTGATGACACACAGTTAGCTTTCCTGAGCGGCGTTGTGGACTGGTTGGACGCTTGGGCAAGAATAAACATCACCAGTGGCTCGCTGACGAAAGAGACTCACAGTGCTTTGCGACTGACATGCTATTCTCTGGTAGAACTCTCGCGCTACTGCTTAGAAGAACTTCACTTCAAGTACGTACTGCTGGGCAAATTTCAGACGGATGCGCTAGAAGACCGGTTCGGCCGTTACCGCCAGCTGGCAGGATCACAGTACCACATTTCCGTGCGTCAGCTCTACGAATGTGAGAAGAAGCTTCGTCTTCAAAAACTTTTGACATTTCCACGCGAGGAAACAGAGTTTGAAGACGTAAGTGAGGATCTTGTCCCATGCAACTTTTCTGTGGCTGTCAGCGACGACGATATTACACACGCCCACTCTGACATGGATGCTATTGTCTACATTGCAGGATACGCTGCTCATGCTGCTTTAAAGAAGCTTTCATGTTCTGCTTGCTTCAGCACATTGGTGATTGAAAATCGAGAGATCGAAGCGGAAAATACTGCCATGATAGCTAACCTGTCGAGAGGAGGGCTGAAGTTTCCCCAGCCATGCACAGTTCACATGGTACTGATGACTAAACTAGTTGCAGAGAAGTTGTCTTTTGGAGCAACCGCGGAAGATTTTCTCTCCTGTAGAAATCAACGTGGTGTCGTGATTTCACAGACGATTTCCCTCCTGGACGAACACGACATTGAGACATGTGAAAATGGCCACACTGCACAAACTCTCCTGCGCTTGGTAGTACGCGTTGCAACCAACGTTGTTCTAAACAACTTTTGCAAACTAAGAAATGATGCCATACAAGACAATGCGCAGCAGAAGGCCGCAGCCCGGAAAGCAGCAACGCTTAAGAAGAAGTAAGTTTTATTCCCAAGCAATAAAAATGCTTTGCGCACACTTCATTGCTGGTGTCTCGTCGTTTTTTATTGTAAGGGTCAGATTAGCTGTACAAATACTCAACAGCGCAACATTATTGTGAGTGTCATTATTGCTGTGTGTGAAAGCTTTAAGCAAAACACAATACAGAATAAAACTAACACAATGCGCAGTAGACGGTGTTTTTTTTTTCAATGTTCACGAACTTCTACTTTAACAACTAGATATACGCATGTGCGGTCTGTGCGGATGGATTTTACCGCACGGCAGACATCATGTACGTGATAGAACCTAATAATTAGATGATTAATTGAAATTAACTAATCAATTTTTTATTATAATGACCAATAATGCGAAATTGGCGGCCGTATGCTAAATTGTTTATTATAAAAAACTGTATTAGCAGCTCGAACTTTCTTGACAATAAGGTGTTCTGCAATAAAAAAAATATATAAAGCAGATAAAATGATAGCCTAAGGCGCGCACAAACTAGCGAATTTCTTTTCTGCAGCAACGACAAAAATGAAAATGAAGGAATCACTTATAAGGCAGCCACGTACGGCAGTACCCGAATAGTGCAGACGGGCGCGGCGCGCTGAAATCGCGGAGCGCGGGGCCTGCACGGTCCCTTGGCGTGACGTCACGCGGCCGGTGGAGAGGCCTTAGCATTGAGAGGGTGTTGAGCCAGTACGCAGGACCGTGCACTTTCCTTTTCTTTTTTCCTATCAGCAACAACAGCAACAACTCTGTATTGTAGTGGTTATGGGGAGCGCGAAAGAGACGCAACGACAGAACAAAGCGAGGAAGAGAGAATGCCCTCAAGAGACGCCCGAAGAACGCGCCGCACTCGAGAAGCGTCGTAACGAAGATGCGGCTATAAGAAGTCGTGCCACGTCCCGGGGTGAATCTTCAACTGCGGAATAGACCGGTTTGAGTTCTCGAGAGCGTCGGAATGGGACGCTGCGTAGACGACGTGCCGAGGAAACGAAGCTTTCGCAATTCAACTAGGGTTATAACCAGAGCTAAACCACAGCCAATTTTTTTATGAATTGCTCTTTATCGCCTGGCCTGTAAAGGCGACTGCGTACCATTAGGTGGATTCCCGAACTTTTCAGACTCCAGATATAATTTATAGGGCGCGTTACGGTCAATGCAGGACGTTGCTGGGTGAGAACGAGCAAGCATTTACAACGACGCATCTCGACGTTGACGGTATCATGTATATCAGGAGTAAACAATTAACGTATAAGGCGCGGCACGGGTCGTAATAGTAGACGCCTAAGCAGCGCATGAATATAGTCTCGACTGCCTTATAAAACTATTCTGACCTGAAAGACGCGTGTTCGATCCCGGCCGCGGCGGTCGAATTTCGATGGAGGCGAAATTATAGAGAGCCGTGCACTGTGCGATATGAGTGCACGTTAAAGAACCCCAGGTGATAAAAATTTCCGGAGCCCTTCACTGCGGCGTCCGTCATAGCCTGACTCGTTTTGGGACGTTAACACCCCATAAGCGAAACCAAGCCTAATGTAACTGCTGCATCGCTTGAACAAGGCGTAGAAACCACTCTGCGCATTACCTTGTGTCAACCCTCGCCATCCTTCAATATATATATGTATATATCAGGACTGCTTAAGTGCTGCGAAGGCGAAAACAGTGTGCCATCGTGAGCGCTCGACCTCGACGCAGGTTGCTCGCACTGTAGTGTCTGACACCTACCACATGGTGTGGGCGTGCCAGCAGAACTCATCCCTACCCCCAAAACCAAACCCCACCCGAGAGGACTGGGAGGCGACCCTGTCCGGCTGCTGCACCCTCGAGGCCCAAAGGGCCTTAACGGAGCACGCCCGGGCTGCGACAACCGCCATTGGGGTGCCTGACTAGGTCTCCCACCTAGTGGCTGTAAGGGCGTGATCCTCCAGGTCACGGCTCCAACACCTCTCTCTATATATGATTACATTAATGTTTTCACGACCAACACATGAGAAATGAAATGAAGACGCGCCTCCGAACGCTGACTCCACAAACGTTGAATCCACAAAGGTGGTGGTGTGGTTTTTATTAAAATAATAGCAAAAAGGAAGGAAAAGATTTTTGCTAGCCCCCGGCATCTGCCATCGATACTAAAGCACCTGAGCTGGGGCAGCGGAAATAAAGGATAGCAGGCAGAATGGAGAAATGAAATGAAATGAAATGAAATAGGTGAGGGGACCGGAAGAGAGGATAGGGGGAGAGGTAATATACACAAACAATTTACACAATAAGAAATGTGTCCAGGTTGTGCGCGTGATTAGCTCATTTTAGAGGAATTAAAACACACGCGCACAGCACTGTGTTGACTACAAGTGGAGTGGGGCATCCCGTTATTAATCGTTCAAGGTCCGAGTGAAACGTTCGGACACTCGGTTCGAATACCTTTCGCGAGCGAGCCTCCAACCTGGGAGACGCAGGCTATATGCAACGAAAAATCTTATGACACCACCGCAACGGTGTACGACGAACGGTTGCGTTAGCTCTGATACAAAATTGAATTGGCTTTTTGGGGAAAGGAAATGGCGCAGTACCTGTCTCACATATCGGCGGACACCTGAACCGCGCCGTAAGGAAAGGGATAAAGGAGGAAATGAAAGAAGAAAGGAAGAATAGGTGCCGTAGTGGAGGGCTCCGGAATAATTTCGACCACCTGGGGATCTTTAACGTGCACTGACATCGCACAGCACACGGGCGCCTTAGCGTTTTTCCTCCATAAAAACGCAGCCGCCGCGGTCGGGTTCGAGCCCGGGAACTCCGGATCAGTAGTCGAGCGCCCTAACCACTGAGCCACTGCGGCGGGGCTCAGTTCTGATACGAAAAATTGGTTTTTGGCAAAAGGAAATAGCGCAGTATCTGTCTCACATATCGGTGGACATCTGAACCGCGCCGTAAGGGAAGAGATGAAGGAGAGGGTGAAAGAAGAAAGAGGTGCCGTAGTGGAGGGCTCCGGGATAATTTCGACCACCTGGGGATCTTTAACGTGCACTGACAACGCACAGTACACAGGCTTCTAGAATTTCGCCTCCATCGAAATTGCACGTTTAAGACACCAGGTGGTCGAAATTATTCCGGAACCCTCCAATACGGCAACTCTTCCTCTCACTCCCTCTTCCTCCATTCCCTTACGGCGCGGTTGAGGTGTCCACCAAGAAGTGAGGCAGTTGCGACTGCTGGAAGAATGAAAAGGAAAGTGCACGGGCCTGCCCACTGAGCCACAATCGCTACCACAGACAGTAGGAAAGTTAAGAGAGACGTAGTAGTAGTAGTGGTTTAGCATGTGAGAGTAAAGATTGAAAGACAAGATGTGCGTCGCAACAACCGCGTCATCCGAAATGACGACCGCTTAGCAACAGGCACACCGTTTGACAAGGAGCCCTCGCCGCATTGTTGAGAGCCCCTAGATTCCAGCCCCGTAGAGCCAGCTGTAAGCCACCATCCAGCATCATATTTCCATGGAGCCCTCGCCGCATTGGTGAGAGCTCTTAGATTCCAGCCCCGTAGAGCCAGGAAGCCACCATCCAGCATTAAATTTCCTGTTGTTGCTGATAGAAAGAAAAGGAAAGTGCACGGGCCTGCCTACTGGCTCAAGCCGAGCCACGCTCGCTGCCGCGTAGATTTAAAGGATTGGAGAGCAAAGATAGAAAGAAAAGGCGCGCGCGCGTTAATATACCCCGGACCGATCCCGGAGGCAGTGCAATACCGGGCCGACCCGTGCCAGAGTGCTTCCAAGCCAAGCACTCCGCCATATTCCAAAAATAAGTTTAATACCTTGGGTCCAAGCACCCGCAGCAGATATTAAATCAGGTATCAGGTTTAAATGTCCTCAAAATCCAACTTGTTTAAATATTCTAGAGCATTAGGAGTGCCACGAAGGCTTAAACTGTCTGGCGGCGCGGCGATTTCCCCTCTCCACCTTCCAACCGTCCCTCTCCCCCTCTCCACTGTCAGTGGAGATAGGCAAGGGACTGAGAATGATCAGCAAAAAAAAAAAAAAATTTAGGGGCGATCAGTTGGATTTATGTGGAGGAAATGCGGTAATTCTTTCACTTTCCCCTATATTCTGATTGTGATTCTGTTCCAGGACTGAGTTCATTGTCTTCACACCACAACCTACCCCGATTCTGACTATTCCAATGCAACTATGCAAAATAAGTTACATTGTCAGATCGCGACGAGTCCTCGTATACCACCACCGGCGCAGTGGCGCTGTGGCGCAGCGCCACTGCATTGGCAGAGATGGCTGTTTCAAACACAGCCACCAGTGGGTGTTGTGAGACCCAGGTTACTCTTCCCGAGCATTGCTAGAGGTAATAGGTACTGGTTTTAGTTCTTGGGGAAAGGAAATGCTGTGAGATGTCAGTGCACGTTAAAGATAACCAGGTGGTCGAAATTATTCCGGAGCCCTCCACCGTGGCACCTCTTTCTTCTTATTCACCCCAGGTATATGGCACATACCCACGCGGGGGGATTGGCCAAGGTGTAGTAGAATAAACAAAGAAGTTTCCATGGAAGATGACGACAAAAGTGTAGCACCAATCGTGAATTTTGAAAAATCAATGAATAAAAACAACAGAACAATATTGACAGTTAATTTCTAAGAATCATTTCTTCTTTCACTCCCTCCTCTATCCCTTTCCTTACGGCGCGATTCAGGTGTCCGCCGATATGTGAGACAGATACTGCGCCATTTCCTTTCTCCAAAACCATTCTCAATTTCATTTCCTCCATTAAAATGTGGCCACTGCGGCCGATATTCGATATGTTTCGACCTCGCGCTCAGCAGCTCAACATCATAACCACCGGGCTACTGCGGTGGGTGCCTTCAAGAAAAGGACGGTATTGCCCTGAGGGCTACCAAACTCTTTCATCGCCTCGAACCACTGACTTGTATTTGTCTCTTCGGCGCTGTTATGACTCGCAAATTCATTCCCTTTAGCGCTTTGTTCGAAGCAATGAAAATTATCACTGAGCGTTTACCCTGAGGCCTGAGCTGAACGGTACGTGGGCCATCGACCATGCCCATGCCGCGGCACACAGCAGCAAAGCGGGCAGAAACTGGGCTCAGCAAAGGCTGATGATAGTACTCACTTCCGTCGAGCGCCTGGTCCACGTCGCCGCATGAGACCTGTCCTGCTACCACGAGGGCGAAGACCAGAACCGCGACCCTCGCCTTCATCTTGGCCACCTTCGACCCGTTCGACGCGTCGCTCAGCAAGCACCTCTTCTGCACGACCACGAAGGTTTTGGCTGAGTAGATCGTTAGGTACACGTATGTAAACCTTATTGGTCAGACGTTCTCGGCGCGAGAGAATTGGCGCTTTTTCGCTTATTCGCAGCCTAGTCGAGCTCGTGTTCCACCACGCTAACCACGCGCTGCTTATGTCACGGGCACGGCGGTCACGGGCAATGCGCGCTAAGGCGCGTTGTTCCGCTGATGATTTTAGAAGACCAATGGGACGCAAAATTTTATTATCTCCTTGAGGTAAAATATGGAGGCACATCGAACTTATGCGTGTGTGTGTTGAAACGAACAAAACAAAGACCGGTTATATCTTAATGCACAACGATAGCGCGCAAGCAAACAGGGTCGCAGGAATAAGAGGGTAGTGAACGAAGTCTCTTCGGGCAGTAAGAATCAGAGGAATGTCAAGCCCACAGCTTGAACCTGACCTAGCATGTTTTTATTTCGCACGAAAAAAAAAAAAAGACTGACAAGTTCGTTGTTTTTATCAGTGTTGGTAGTAGTAGCTCTATGCTATCAGTGGAACAAAACTGTCAAGTACATTCATTCATATTTTTGTTTCAAGTGCATGGGCGTTACCGCAAAGAAATGATTAATTTGATGCATAAATTAGAACGTTTAATTTGCAGTGTGCTATCTCTGTCGAGCAGAGCGGAAGTCAGGTGGCGCGCGTCATTTTTCTCCCTCAAGGGTGCGCAGCGTGTGCGTACAGCACATATGTCCACACGTGTGGAAAAAAAAAAGATGAGCCGATAAAAAGTTCTCGCGGAGAGCGATCCCATCTGATTCGGAAGTGATGGCGACAGCCAGTGGCAGTGGAATAAGGCACGGTTCTTCTTGGGTACAGAGGAAGATCAACCTTAGGCCGCAACATCGGGGTGGTCATCTGATAACGGACGAGGTTGTGAAACAAGTGCCAGAGATTTCCCAGTTCGCCGTCGGCCTCTTTCACATACAGAGTAAGCAACCAACCTGGTCGTCTCGCAACTGCCTACTTCCCTCATGCTGGAGGCCGTGAGACTGGTTTCACGGCGGTAGCTTCGGCTTTTTTCACCAATCGAACGGTTTTTCTTGGCACAAAGCAGCGGCATATGAACACCGCGCTGAAATTGTTCACCTGTGTATGTCGCTGTTTGCTACCCAAACCACGAGCATCGAGAATATCCATACGTTTGTCCTTGAAGAAGGCCGTAATTATTCCTTGATGTACGCGTGATCTTGTTCTCTTGCATTGCCAGGCCTGCCCCGTAATCTAACCTGCCTGCCTGCCGATTAAAAAAAAAGAATCCCTTGTGAACGACATATTACGGCACTTAGCGCGTTGTTTGGCGGCAATTGTTTAGCTCGTTGCCACAGTAGTTAATTGTTTGTTCATTATTTTATTTTGAAAGTGTCAGACACGGCTGTTATACAATACGAATGCGCGTGCAGTGTGGAGAAGGACAAATTATACTTATTCTGCTCGCTTATTATGTTCTTGTCCCGCTCTGTTTTATCGGCGCCGCGCTGTGTCCACACTTATGCCGTTGCTTATCCAGGTTGCGTAGTGCAGGCTATTTCGTACTGACCTTAGGACCATGGGTAAGCTTCCTTCACGTCCAGCCTAGGAGCACGTGAACTGCCCTTATACTGGGTGTCGCATGTCCCACTAAAACCGTGCGGGAAGATCACTGCTTAGAAATGTGTACGAGCAGGAATCTGATAATGAGACTCGTGAAAAGGAAAGGTGAATAAAAGTAGACATATTTACGGGCAGAAATCCAACAGTTGTTCAGCTTTTTGAAAGCTGTAAGCTGCTGGTTTGGAGCTTAGTGGCCAAGAAGTGACACATGTTAACTAAGAACTGAGTTATCACCTCAGAGCTTCAATGAGTCAGCGTTGTTGCACAATCAATGTAAGCGCTACAGCGAAGATCACTGTCCTGATGCATTCCAAAAGTAATGTCCTTCTCCGATACTGCTCATTGAAGGATATGTTTCTGTTTAAAATACACTGGTTATTATGGGAAAACTCTCCTTCAAAACAATTTTTCATCAAATACAATGGCTTGCGACATGCCACAGCTGTTTAAGGACCTGTACATGTATTCATTGGACAGAACGGCTCCAGATAGCAACATAACATTAGTATTTTTTAATTCTATGGATACCATGTTTATGGACATGTTACAGTGTGTCCCAGAATAAATTATGCGCATAAACATATGAAACTATGATGTTTGATATTTATTCCAGAATATATATGTATTTTTAATATGCGAGTACCATGTCATGTCGTGATTCTTTTGAAGAAACTAAATGTAGGTACTCAAGATAATCTGCTAAGGATTTTTATACAAAACTTAATTGCTTACATACTCTGTCACCTTACAGTAGCAGCCAGAACTTTTTGCCATGCTCGTTTATTTTCCGGATTCAGCTTTCTAGCTTTTTTTTTAATGTTGATCATGAAGTTTATTGTAACTCTTAGTGTGTGCGGCTCATCAAGTGTAGCGTACGTTAGAATCATGCATATATCCTGCTTGTACTGTTATCACCTGTCGTTTTTGCCATACATCTTTTCTTTTCTTTGAGGCCTTGTTTTTTTGTGTAGTAACCTACCGTGCACACTGTTGTTTAAAGTGACTCTGAGAACAAATTTAAATTGACCTGTATAGATATATTACCGCATTACGCTACTTTCACTTAAAGGAGAGTTACCATAAGCTAGACAAGCCCAAGAAATGAGACAGGTGTCGCTTTCATCAGCCGATTTCGCAAGTAGACTGCGTTGCACCAACACAGTTTTCTTGGTGCAGATTTCAGAAGCTAGGCTATACTGTCATTTACTTAGATATGCTGATCACAGACTCCTTTTCAGTGTAGATGTCATGAGTTTGAATTGAGTGGGGGTAAAATTTTTAAATGTAATTTTCTCGGCATTAGATCAACATGCCTAGAAAGTGTCATAGTACTGGTTTTTGCTCAGAACAAAAATTGGGTTGAGTTGGAAGTTTCATTGAAAGTTGTCAGAGAAAACGTCTCTTTAGGGCAGGTAGTAACTGATCACCTGTACCACGGTAGTGAAATAACTAGGTGAATAAGAATGAGATGGAGCGCATTTGGCAGGCACTCTCAGGTCATGAATAGGACCTTACCAGTATCCCTCAAGAAGAAAGTATACCACTGTTGTATCCTGCCGGTACTCACCTTGAAGGCTAATGAAAAGGCTTGGATTTAAGTTGAGTACTGTGACTGGGCAGTGAGCTGAGCAGAATGGGTGAGGGAACACACGGGAGTTAATGATGTCCAAATGTAGTGAAATAACTAGGCGAATAAAAATGAGATGGGAGCGCATTTGGCAGGCACTCTCAGGTCATGAATAGGACCTTACCAGTATCCCTCAAGAAGAAAGTATACCACTGTTGTATCTTGCCTGTACTCACCTTCAACGCTAATGAAAAGGCTTGGATTTAAGTTGAGTACTGTGACTGGGCAGTGAGCTGAGCAGAATGGGTGAGGGAACACACGGGAGTTAATGATGTCCAAATTGAAATCGAGGAGAAAAAATAGGTATAGGTAGGGCATGTAATGCGAAGGCAAGATAACCGATGGGCCCTTGGGAAGACAAGTATAGCCGGGGACAGCAAGAAGTCAGTAGGCAGATGAGGTAAAGAAATTTGTGGAGATGAGCTGGCTGTAGCCGGCACAGGGCAGGGTTGATTTGAGGGATCTGGGAGATGCCTTTGTCCTGCTGTGTATGTAGTTAGGCTGATGATGATGATTGTCTTTCCATGTAGACTGTTCAGATCCTGATGTGCTACATTTGGTGTTAGTTTACAGATGTGCTGACAGAACTATTTACTTGCAGTAACTTGGCCTCGGTCAGACTACTTATTCAGAATGGAAGCAACTACGGGATGTGTAAATACTACTTTGCCGAAATTGAACTGAATGTGGACAGGCTGGCTTTGCATCAAATTGAATACAAATAGTGTAGTAAAAAACCGAATTAAATACAAATGAAATAGTATAAGAACTGAATGTAATACAAATCAAATTTTGTGATTATTTGCTACTTGTGCAAATGTTCATACGAAACGAACATTCATGAAAAGCAGCAAAGTGTTATTGTCTGACACTACTCAAGGACAAAGTGACTTCTCCCCATCAAAGGGCCCCCTTCCAGTCAATGGCATTGGCAGGTTCTCATGAACCTGCTAGAGTCACAATGCAGGGAGGGGACTATCCCCTTACATCTGCCACTCTCTGCATTGTCATGCTATCAGGCTCACGAGAAGTGGGCGACACCATTGGCTTAAAGGGGGTGCTTTTACTGGGAAATACCGCTTTGTTCTTGAGCTATATTCGACTACAGCGCCGGCGATGGATATAGAATTAAAACTGTAGTTTTCGAAAGACGCAATACTGATCTCCATTACGGGACATGCAGCCCGAAGTCAGTATATTAACTCTGTGACCGTCATGTCATGTGCTAGGAAAATTACTTTTTGCTGCTGATGATGGCAGTGAACAAATGCGCACTAAACCTCAGTTAATAAGCGGGACGGTAGTTTGAGCCATGACCTCTCATATTGGGCGATGCAGTGTTTGCTAAACGTTGCTGAACCCTGTCGCTTTGCTCAGTGTTGAAGGCCGTATGTACAGTTGTGATAAAAAAAAAGTGCTAACAGGGGAGCGTGTAGGCACCACGCTACTTAGTATGTATGGCATTATGATTGCTTCCCTACGAATGGATTGCGTCTCGGTGCTGAACCCGCTTCTCGCCTATGCCAATCATGGTAGCATGCTGTGCTGCATCTGAGTGAGCCGTTTTTGAAACAGTCATAGGAAAAAAAGCTGTGGCATATCCTATTCAGAAACTTGAATAAGGATTCAATTCTGCGTTTTTGTAATAAACGCCCAGTTGCGAGTAAGCGCCTGTGCTGTCTTGTCTACCTTGTCGTGAGTGCGCTAAAGTTCTTCGTGATTCAATTCGTTTCAAATAATTTTGAACACACACTATTTAATTTGTTCAGTAAATTGAATAGAAGGACATTCGATTCACTATTTAAATGTATTGAGTAATTTGCACTCACCTAGAATAAATCTTACTAGTACACAGATATTCTTATAACACAGCATTGACAGCTGTTGTGAAAAACAGCAACCCAGAGATGCTTTATTCTGAATGTTCTGTGCCTGTAGCTCGATCCAGATGTCTGGATTATTGGTGAACAAGCCTATTTTCACTGTATCACTGAGTTGAATGGGGCATTATAAACATTCTATGAATGGGTTCATACATTAGAGAAACTGATTGCATTGTAGCCTTTCACAGAATCACTCGCAGTCTCTCAGGAGACAAAAAAAAAATTGTCTGTGGTTTAGCTCTGGTTAACCCAAGTCGAATTGCAAAAGCTTCGTTTCCTCGGCACGTCGTCTACGCAGCGTCTCATTTCGACGCTCTCGAGAATTCAAAGCGGTCTCTTCTGCAGTTGAAGAGTCACTAAGGGAGGCGTCACTTCTAGCCGCATCTGCGTTACGACGCTTCTCGAGTCTTGCGGCGCGTTCTTCTGGCGTCTCTTGAGCGCGTTCTCTCTTGTTCACTTCGTTCTGTCGTTGTTGCATCTCTTTCGCGCTCTCCATAACGACTACAATATGCACGCCGTTTAGCTAAACGTTGTTCCCGCTCTTCATCCGTTTCTTCCGCACGCCGTCTCTTCTTAGCTGCAGCACATCGTTGCAGCTTCACCTTATTCAGATCATCCGACATACCGTGGAGGATTCGCTGGGACGACTGCGACGAGCCGAGTTGGGGGGCCGCTTTTCCACAGCTGGCAAGACGTCACGTAGAGCGAGCGCCTCCCCCACGGCAGCGGCGCGTGGAGGATTCGCTGGGACGATCGCGACGAGCCGATTTGGGGCGGGGGGGGGGGGGGGGGGGCTTTTCCACAGCTGGCATGACGTCACGTACAGCGAGCGCCCCTCGCGGCAGCGGCACGCAGATGCAGCATGGAGGATTCGCTGGGACGATCGCGACGAGCCGAGTTGGGGCCCCGCTTTTCCACAGCTGGTATGACGTCACACATAGGTCACGCTAAAGGTCAATGGTGGATTCTCCGGGACGACGGCCAAAAGCGGAAACCTCGAGCAGTATTGCTTTCGCAATAAAATATTAAGAAGCACTCAGCAAATGCCCGATAGGCAGCAACTTCTAGATTCAATTTTCATTGTCACTTCTGCTGGTCTTTGTCTTGAACAAAAACAAGCCAGCTGTGTGACTGGAACTTGAGAGCAAACATCGTGTACATGTTCACATTCTACATGCTCATTTACCTGTTGTGAGATGTGACTCTCAGTGGTGTTTCACTTATCTGCATGCTACTTCAAGAGAGCAGTGCTACATTGCACATTAATCAGGATATGTCGATTGTGTGGCATATCCTCATTCATGCTTATGAATCACAGTTGTGGCTGTGGTGTTTCATTTCTGGGCAACCTGAACATTACCACTTCTTGGCACTGTCTTGCTTCTCTCCTTCTTACACTTATGCGCTTATGTAGCAGCTTTGCTGCACTTATTTAAACCATCTAAATTCCCCCATTTTGTGTTTGGGTTGCACTGACAGTGATTTGAATCACTGCTGGACTAAGTTGTCATTACGTGTCAAAAATAACCTGGGTAGGTAAGGAAATTCAGCAGAATTTATCCCAGTTGATCAGACAACTGTGCCGCTGTGGTATGAAGGCAGTTTCTAATTTTAGCGGGCACTTAACAGTACTAATAATTGACGCATAACCTTGTGCACATTCTAAAGCAGCTGCAGTCTCGAAGCTTATGGTGCCCTTTCTAGATGGTAGAGTTGGCATCTTTCTAGTACAGCAGATTTCTTTGACGGGCTTTCATAGTCGTCCTCTCTTAAATGCTTATTAACAAAGAACTCAGTTGCGATTACAGGTGCTGTGAAGTGAGGGTTATTTACACTTTTTCATGCTAGTCTGAATTTGCTTGAGAACAGCAGCGTTTCTCTACATTAAAGGGACACTTAGGAGAAATTTAAGTTGGCCTATGTTTATGGACAGTTACATTAAAATGACATAGAGACTACTCTAATCAAAAACGGGCTTTTCCATGCTATAAGAATAAAATACAGGTGTCGCCATTACCGGCCAATTTCATAAGTAAACTGCGTGCGTCAAAACTGAATTTTGTCACGGATCCCTGAGGCTATGCTACCCTGCTATTTACTTCAAAATGATGGAAATTAAGGCCCGTATCCAAACTTCCATCCCTTTCAAAAACATCCATTTCGGCCATTCATGTATCGCCAGAAGGGAAGTTTTTAAAGGTATACAGGTTGGGACACAGGTGCATTCCTCGGTATGAACGTCAAGAGTTTGAATCAGTTCAATTTTCTCAGCCATAATTGCATCTTTTGCTGCTGGACAAACGTTAACATACCCAGAAAAAGACAGAGAATCAATTTTTACTGAGAACAGTAGTTCGACAGACAGAGCTGTCCTCGGTGTCACTTGTAACTTTTCAATAATTTGCTCTGGTAGTGCATTCTATTGGCTAGCAGTGATAATGATTCCAGCCTGCTGGTACTTTTAGCTGTTGTCAAATGGTAGAGAGCCTGTATTGACTGAGCATTTATGCTGCTCTGGGTGAGCCTTTACATTAGCTTGCTTGTAGTTTTCAATATGTGCTGTTTTGTCATTTCAGTTATGCACACGTCTGCAAGTTTGGCACTGAATGAGGTGAGCATCTTCTCACGATCTCATGATCACTTGTTTATGGATGGCAACTGTTTTGTTGCTAATATCTCTTTCTCTTTTCCTTGGTGTTCTTCCTAGAACTGGGATCCAGATGTTAGGTGAGCTCAGTATCCATCATTATGCTCTCTTTGCCACACGCAGCATGCACGCACTGTGACATGCCATGTATAGCTTTCGTTAGAAATCACAGGACATCAGGGTGGCTTCAAAGCTGTGCATTACGTTTGTTTTGCTTTGCCAAGGAGCCATTGCTGTTTCCCCTATGGAGCATAAAGGCTGTTTTATACGCAAGTGACTGAGCGAACTTTGTGACAAGTAGCGTGGTGTTAAATTTCCAACTTATTAGAGCCTTGACGCTTTGGCCGGTCGAAACAGGTTTTATGTGTCATTGCGCCACGCCACGGTGGCAGAAATCCCAAGTGTTTTTGCTTGCATATGAAACAGGCTTAAAAGTGCCATGGTGAAACAAAAGCCACAGTATGTGACCCACCGGTGAATCTGCTGGGCTGTTGTATCTTTACAAAACAAAAAATGAGTATTTAATACCGCTTTCATGCAGGCACATTCAATCCTGATGGAGTCAATTAAGACGGAGCTCTTTGTATATCTGGCATAGCAACAGGGCTAATTTCAATTGCATGTGAGCACAGTCCTGGTCTTGCCCAGTACTAAGTTGGCTCTCCAAGTTTGATTGAGATTTTCAGTCTGGATTGAGAAACTTTTTTTTCTTACCGTCATGGTCAAGAAACATTCAAAAGAAAACTGATATTGAAGTGGCCAAACTGCTTGCTTCCACATAATTTGAAAATATGGTAATATTTCGATCATGGGTGGTTTCTTTATTTATACTTGGTAACAAACTCATTTGTTTCGGTGAAGCTTTTACAACTTTAAGTTTATCAGGATTGAGTGGGAATGTGCCTCAACCTAGCATATCAATTTGATTCAGTCACAATCTAAAGTGCTCATGTGGCCGCCGTGTAGAGAAAACTGCACAGTCATAAACTTTGTAAATACAGAGGTGCAGAGTTTTTCATTACTAGAAGCACCTCTCCTTGAGGTGCCTGTTGTAGCCTAACCATCCGTCCTCAACGTCTTCGCTTTGAGTGATGAAAACCCTTACTAATGTGGCAGCTTGGGCAAATTGGTTGACAAGTGCTTACTCGCAATGTCCAGTTGCGAGTGAGCGCTTGTGTTGTTGTGTCCTTCGTCTGTTGTTGTCGTGTTTGTGCTCTTTAACAATGAAAACCAATAAGTCTGTAATGAGATAAGCACTTTGGAGTTTGTGCAGCATAGGTGGTGTTGTATTAATGGGTGAAAAGCAGCACAAAGACAGGTCTTGAAAACATGGAGAGGAACGAGATAGGTGCCTACTGCAAATATGGTCTGCTCTACGTGTGCAAAATACTATATATGAAGCTGATAAGAGAAGAAAACAAGCCACAGAAGGTGGGGGGATAAGGCATTGATAACTAAGTGCCACAGTCAGTTAGTAAAACAGATATGTGATTCCCCTGTCACATAATGAAATGGAGGAAACAATGATATAATGTTACAGTGTTTTAGGAGTCAGTTAGTAAAACAGATATGTGATTCCCCTGTCACATAATGAAATGGAGGAAACAATGATTTAATGTTACAGTGTTTTAGGGGAATGCTTCAACGTGGAGTAGATTGATTTGTAATAACGGATTACTTACTATTATTCACCTGAGCGCAGCCATACAGCTGCACTTTCACAGAAACTTCATAGTTGAAGAAAATTTGCCCTGGTCTGGGGTTCAAATATGGGACGACTACCTTTCCAGGCAGTCACTCTGATAACTGATCTAACCAGGGTGGCTAGCAGGTCAGGTGGTAGGGCGAAAGTGAACTGGTCAGCAACTTGAAATGGGAGCAGCGTTGGTCCAATGTTTTTAGGAGAATTTTCTTTCTTCTAGAATTTTTTCTGAACTTCTGAATCTGTCTCACTCTTTCTTTTTTTAATGTGTTAGGTTGACAAACTTGACTTGTTCTTTGAGTAGCATGTGGATAATGTACAAATTGGTTGATTTTTAACCAGAAATTGCTATTTTCAGGGATGATGTAGAGAACTTCATGAATAAGTTAGTACCAGAGGTAAGTGCTATGAAATTGTTGCTTTTTAAAATATTTTTTGCTACTACTGTGTGCGTATGTTTTCAATTGTCTGTCAAATTCTTTTCAGAACCTACCGTACCAGCACTCGTGTGAAGGTCCTGACGACATGGTAAGGTACCTCTTAGCGTGTACACAGCCACTGACCGATAAAGTGAAGACCAATTGACCACATGTTGCATACTTGCTAACTCTTGAGCAGGTGCAGGATGTGTAGGGAGACATCATGGTGCCTGTACTTCTTGCAGATGCGCAGTAATGTGGACATCACTCTTGTGTGACAATCTGCAGAGCTGTGATCTAACTCCATCAAGTGCTTACTATAGCACTGGATGAGCATCTATACTGCTGCACTTTGCGCCCCTTATATGTTGCCATCTGACGACTTTTAAAGAGTTCTTAGTCAGCTTTGCAGGATCTTGATGCATTTGTTCAAATCCTCACCATTTTTTTATGCCTCTAGTGTAGCCCTTTTCATAAGCATAACTGAAATAACATGCAATCATTGGTGTATCGAGAAGGAAAACAGAAAGAAACAAGAATGCCTTTATGTGCATGTGTCGTAAACATGTTCTCAAAAGACACAGTCAAATTCAGATTTCGGTGCATTATTGACACATTTTCAAGCTCTTGCTGCATGTGTTACATGGTTGGCAGTATACGAGCTGCATTGGGTGTGCCCTGGTAGCTTTCCGCATGCTCAGAGGGGAGGGAAGGCTCCAGAAAGCAAGAAAAATGCAGTTTGGTCATGTGTCCTTTAAATAAAGATTTTTCAGTTTGTTGCATGGACAAAGAAAGAGCATGTGCAGGCAGTTGTGGGTAGTAGCAGCTGTGTCTCAATTACTTTAGTGTTGGTATGTTGACAGCACTGCACTATGTTAATGTTAGACTGAGCACTTGCAGTTTTTGGTTCGGAATGTTTTCATCGGGTGTGAACATTCACACATTCAGAAGGCAGAAATAGACTGACTAGCTGTGAAGAGCCACAAGTTTGTTGTGGCGTTCAGAAAGTAAGCAAGTCCAGTTGCCGTGTGCAGGCTTTCTGGTGTCGTTTGGTTCTGGTGGCCAAAATGGGTTTAGATTTAGGAAGGAAGCAGCAGAAAGTGCACTGTTTCTGTTCTAAGTTTACATCTTTGGCGCCACATTTCTCTTAAGGTGCTACGATACCAAGTAGCCTAATTTTTTCTACTGGTGGTAATGACAACATTGGTGTTAAAGAGGTACCAGTTGACCCTTCGAAGGTGCCATATTTACACCTTTGGCGGGCAGGGCACATCACTGAATATCGCAGCCAAATTACATGGCTTTGCATTGAGTGTAGCATTTGTAAAGTGTAAAGTTGTTTCTCTTTTGCTTCTTACAGCGGCTTAGCCATCCACCAAATAGTTATAGGGCACCTGCTTATATTGTTACGTGACGGCAAGCAGGTGAAGACAGGACTACATGACAGATGGCGATGGAATGATTTAACGGCGGTGGGCCTAGCGTGAGTGCTCCGTGCCGCACCACTGCCTACTTCGTCGTCTTCTAGTTTGTGGCACTACCCGGGGCTGCAGAGCGATAGTCCCAATCGCGCAAACTAGAAGAACAGCAGTGAGGATGAAACGCAGGACGTGACGATTGGCGTGACAGGAGGGATGAACACAGAAGAGAAGAAGATGCAGGGCTTGCCATCACGATGAGAGATGAGCACATGATGATCAGATTGGCACTGGTCCAGGAAGCTTCCAGACTATAGCTAGGTCACATTGATCTGACGGCCAAGGCCCATGAACACACCGAACGGCGTGGGCAGGGGCTGTGTTCGAATAGGTTGGCGCTTTCTAGGGTTGGTGGGGTCATAGGAATGTCAGTGCTTGCAGTCATAATTTTGGGGAGGCGACATGTTGAGTGTATCACATTTTGTAATGTTAAACTGCACCTGCAGTTTGGCGTTGCTGCTTTCATTGACTTCTCTCACTATCGTACTTGCCCACGTGGTGTTCTCTGCAGCCTGCCCATATCAAGGCTATCCTGTTTGGGTCGAGCCTGTCCATTCCGATCACGGATGGCAAGCTCAACCTGGGCACCTGGCAGGGCATTTGGCTCTGCGAGCATAGAAACAGGGCAGGTCAGTACCATTCCTCTTTTTTTTTTTTTCCATTTTCCTGTTCACCTTGCCGGCCTTTACAGAACTGCAATCGTTATGTTTTTCGAGCTTTTATCTCTTAACACACCTTATGATTGATCATTATACCTGCCACCTGCCCTCTGGCAAAAAGAGAATTTTGACTTCATTATCATCATTGGTTTCAATGCAAATAAAGCTATGCATTTTGAATTTTGAGCCAAGAATTAAAATTGGGCTAGAAAACGTTGTCGGTATTCTTATGGACAACATGCAATATACAATTGCGTAGCAGCATGTACACAATGCCCACTTGGCTTGTTGCTCTGTTAGGACCATAAAAAATGATTTGCTATTGACCCACTTACCTATTGGCATCAGAGCTTGTGTTGATGTCAATTACAACATGTTACATAATGTCTAACTTTTTCACGGTACCAGGTTGGAGTATTGGGTGTGGTTACTAGGAGAATTTGCAGTTTTGGTGCTATTGATCCAGTGGAAACCTAACCTTGCACTCCACTAATATTGTCATTATACTTTTGTTACCCCATGCATTGTGTACAATTTTAGTCCTGCCAAACAGTTTTAAGAAGCTCAGTGCCTTTGCGCATGCTACATAAAGGCTTGAGAGGTTGCATTACAGTGTAGGGCACTTCAGTTTGTTTTGAAACTTGTTCGCATTGTAATGGTCAGAAATTTTCGCTGTAACCTGTTTTCGTATAATTTGAGAGGCAAATCCTTCATTCATGTTGTTGAGAATTTCGGGGAACACAGTATATGCCAACGAAGAATAGAATGGGCTAATAAAAAAGAACTAAAAATAACAATGCCTGGCCCCATCTGCCCGTACACCCACATACGTTAGAATAGGCAGTGCTCAGCCCGCGCCGCCAGTAAGCCCGTGTCACCGGCAAGGCTGGCGAGATGTGAGGAAAAGCCAACTTCTCTATGATTTTAGTCATCGAGGTGAAACACTCGACACGCAGTGGAGTGGAAAGAGTTGCTGCAGAGGTTCAAAGATGGTGACGTGGGTCGTCAAGAAGGAAGAGCAGTTAAAGAGCCATGTGGAGTAGCGGAAAAAAAAAGGTGGGTTGGCACAGAACACAAAGCAGTGAGGCAAGAAATAGCTGCATGGCAGCCACTGCTGTGCAAAAGGCCACATGCATTAACTTTCTGCAGAATATCGCAGATCCTTTGTTCTTAATTTGCATAATTTAAAATTTTGCGCTGCAGGAAACTAGGGGCCTTAATTGCTTCTTTGTGCACAAAATTCAGGCATGCTGTTTTTGTTTTGCTTCAGGGTCCAGGAAAGTGGTGGTGACAATCAACGGTTCCTTGAAAGACTGAAGGATAGGGTGAAGTGACGACTACGCAGACTATGCCCCGAAGCAGCTGTGAAACACTTCTTTGGCGGGATTGCAGTGACTGGGGGTGAGATGGTGCAGCAGCCGTGCTGGGGTAGTGTGAGGCAAGGGAGGTCCTTCCTACCCTTGGAGTGTAGCTTTTCACCACCAGCATCGCGACAACAAGAGAACCACTGCCATGGACATCGACGACAAAAGGCGGCAGGTATCGTCACCCCAGGGCTGCTTTCCTGCTGGCACAGAGGAAAAGACATTTCCCTCTACCTTTTGTCATCCCATTTCTACTGTTGTATTCCACTGGGGCTCCGAGCTACTCCTTTTTGTGTTCTTTTCTGCGCTGCTGCTTTTAACTAAGCCTTTGGTGCCCAGTGCTTTGGTGTTTCACATTTCCTTTGCCACACTAAAGTCTGTGCAGCCTTCATGCAACGCAGCAACAACTTATCTGATACACATTCAGTTACCAAGCTCTTAGTATTTGTGCGACATTAGTTTCAGCAGTTTCAACATAAGTTTCAACCCAGCACTGGTTGGTTGAAGTGGGAAGGGATATATTTTTTTTATTGCTTAACAGATGTTGTGACTACAGTTTCTCTCTCTCCAAGGTTTTTGCAGGCTCTCTGTGTGCTGCCATGGTAGGGTCAGTGGGTATTGAAATGTCCACTGATTTGAATGCTCCCATGCTCCACACTGCTTCGAATGGCTGGTACGCACAAGTGCAATGTGGGAACCCACGGATGTCTCTTTCAGTGACGTGCGTGCCTGTGTAGCAATGGTCCTACACGCAACGGTGTTGATCATTGTTCTGTTTCACAAGGCCCTCATTTTACACATTCCACCTTGAAGCTGCAGGTTCTTGCTATCCCTTCGCAGCGTTCAAGAGCCACTAGACTTAGACCTTCCAACACAGATGTCATTTTCATACTGCTGATGCAGGCTTGTAATTTAACTGGGCTAAATATGTACATAACTTCCGGCAGCACGGTCACTGATTTCCTGAGGTCGGTAGGGTACGCCGTTTGAGTTGTGGAAGTGACATGCCATGGTTGTTACTTGCAGTTACTAGTCTCACTCTCCTCCTTTCATTTTGTACCACAGTAATTCTGAGAGTTGTGCAAAAACGGGGAAAGCCATTGCTGTGAGCGGAGTTTTGATGGCTGTGCAGCTAGCTAACTGTGGCCTTCTTTGGCTGAGGAAGATTGTGCATTTCTGAGGAGTGAACCTGCTGAACATACACTGGAATGTTTGGGCACAGTGCCCTTTGTTGTGGGACTTGTGCAGCTTTGATGCATTCGGTTGTGCTGGACGGATGATAAAAAAAAAAAGACTGCCCAATTCTGTCTTAAGGTGTCTGCAAAGTCCTGCCATTACTTTTCTACTTCGCTTTCTAGTGCCCCTGGGCTTAGCTGCTTGTACATACTGTGTAGTCACTTGGCACATAACACAAGGTTAGCGTGTATTTCTTTTGGGTGGGATGTGTTAAGGAGGCATTGAAGCGTCCAGGCCCAGCTTTGGTTGATTTCAGTGCCAAAGCTTGGTCCATTAGTCAGTTTGAAGAACATAACATAATGCAAAAACGTTAAAATGTTTCTCACATTCACTCTTTCTCGAAAGCACTGTGGGGAGCTAGATTGACTGCAGTTTGACATCCTTGAATGTTCTGGTGCTGAAGACGGTGTGAAGTAGTTGTACTTTATGGAGCCCAGCACATTGCCTTTTACACGAGTTGTATGTGAATCGTGTAAAAAGTACCTGCGCCTCTCAAATTTTGATTATCAGTTTTTGCCGTAGAAGCCTAGCTAGTCTGGTAGCAACACATAAAATCCATTTGACGTATGGATGGGGCATCACTACTCTCGTTTGCTTGATTTCACACAGTGCGCAGGAGGGTGAGGTTTGTCGCTGCTCCTTAAAAACTGTGGTTTGTGTTTGTTCCTTTTTGTTTTGAACACAAAAAACATGTAGTTATAAGAAAACCTTTGTAATATATGGTGTCAGCCATTGACTAGTTGAATCTCGGTAATATGAACTTGCAGGAGGCGAAAAATGTGTTTAAATTACCGGAAGTTTGAACTGAATGGAGGCCATTCAGGCAATGGGCTGACACACTGTATTTGTTTTGTAGCATTTCTTTTTGCAATTTTATTAACATTGCTTGCCATATGGTCATGCGTAGTAATGGTCTGTTGCACATGCGCTCTGTGCCATCATCACTGCAATAATGGTGCACTGAAACTAGCCACATAATCGATTGTAATTGTTACTAGCATGCAGCCATGTCCTGCTGGGCCACAGGTGAGATGCTGCGCTATCTCGCTTTGCTGGCCAAGGCTGCTTGGCCTGTTTGAATTAAACTGCTGCACTTGCTAATGCGTTGCAATTACTGGCCGTTTTCCTTCCTTGAAATTCGCATGATTGTGCTGCGGCCAAAGCATCGCTTGCAAGAAACTGCCACTTCTAATTAACGAGATTCCTATTACCATTTGTGGTCTGCTGTTCATCAGCTGTTGCCGGTGATTGACAGATGTCCCGTTGCCATGGTGCAAACCAATTCCTTTCTTTTGTTCAAATATATGCCATGATTTCACTTTTTTCTTGTTCTCTAGATATGAAAAACCTACGAAGTCCAGCAAAAGGAAAAGGAGCAGTCACATAAAGCACGTTTCTCATTTTGTGTGCTTTTTGAAAATGGTACAAAACTTGGGATTGAAGTGTGTGGATTGTAGTGTAAGGAACACTGTCGTGAATGGCAGGTTTACTTGAAACAGCCTTGCACAATGCATGCACACCTAGAGGGTGCACATTATTTTCAACTGTTCAAAAAGGTTTTGATCTGTAGCTCTAGTGTTTTCAGTCATTTCAATGGCTGAATTTTTTGCCTTTTATTAATTACCCAATTAAATGCTGTGTTTTTTTATAGATGGTGCAAGAAATCCTATAGCGGAATATTTTGCAACATATGCATTCATTGAAGGCATCCTCTTTGTCTACCTTATTATGCATCTCGGCATGCATTTAGGTACATACAGTTAATTGATGAAAGTTTTCCTGCTATGCATATATATCTTTATTTTATATTTTATTGTTAAAAAAAAAGAATTTTTCTGCTGAATGAATAAGCACCAGGCTGAAACAAGTAAAGCATCATAGAATTGGTGAACCTCCACACAGAAGCTGTCATGCAATGGTTGCAACAGAGACTGGATGTTTAGGTGATAAAAACAAACACCAAAAACATTGCACATAGGATTCTGTTCTGCCTGTGCACATAGTTTGACCAACTGGCATGGTCCAGCTGACAGTCAAAACGAGCTCATAATTTAGCTAGTGTTGGGAAGGTGGAAGAATTTTATTTGGTTGCACTGCATTTCTTCTCTTGATGAATATATCTTTATCCATTTCTGCCAATCTGGGGATCGAATTTTGGATGTTAGAAGAATGAAAATAGGTGCTCTGAGAGATGTCAGAAATGTTTTGAGGTGTACTGAAAAGCATTCTTTAACATGAAAGATCTATTGCACTGTTGCAGCTCAAAGAAAGCAAAGAGCGAAGAAATATTGGCATCAGTGGCATTTCCAAAAAACATTGCCTTTGAAAATCTAGTACTACAGTGTCAGCATGTGGAGTATTGGATGATAGTGCTTTCGATGATAGTGCAATTTATGTGGCAGCTGATTTGAGGAACCTGTCTTTCTTTAGTGAAATGGGAAGCTTGTTATTCTAGAGTTCCTGATTCTGCCGAAGTTACATTAGAAATTGAGTGGCAGATTTTCTGTTTTAATTTTTCTGTCTTTAGGGCGATTTTTTTTGTGTGCTGGGTGTGATGAGAAATGAGTGTGAAAGTGCGTGCATGGCATAAAAGTTAAGAAACCAAAACCAGATGTGGTCCTAGTTGCAAAGAGTAATCTTTCATTTTACAATGTGACTGTCATCTTGCTACATGCCTTCAGGACTGTTTCATTACATTTACATCAATGCACACATGCCGTGTGCTATTTTATGCTTGCATGTATTGCGGCTGTGTCATGAGGGCTCCTGATGTTTCATCACTTCCTTTTCTGAAACGGAGGCACATTGCCGGTAATATATAAAAGCCCTTCATAGAACTCCTTTTAAAGCAAATGTTACGATACACAACTGAATGTCGATAAGATCCCGGTTATACGAATTTCAGGATGGTATGAATTCGTAAAACGCCCTGGCTAGAGTGCATCGTTTGCAATGGGCAGAAATTCGGATGTTTCAAACAGCTCTCTGCCCCACTGCAGATGACACGAATGCGCGAGCCGCGACCGCACTCTCAAGCACCACAATTGCCAATCGCGAGTTGGCGGCGGCGCGTGGCCTGTACATTGCCGACGCCGCGATCACAAGTCGCACGGTGCACACCACGAGCAAGTGAGCGGCGGCGCGTGGCCCGTATACATTGCCTGCGCCATGACCAGTGAGCGGCGGCCGCAAGTAAACCCCTTCAGCCGAAAACCAATCTGTTTAAATATGAATTTTGTTTATCTTGGATGATACGAATATCTTTCATGACCCCCATGAGATTCGTATGATCGAGATTCTACTGCATTTAACAGCTGAGTTGTGTTTATATATGTTTAGTTGCAACAGAGTCCAGAGCTTCACCACAAAACGTCTCTTCAACAAGTATAACATTATTTTATATGTCAGTTTAAAACAAAAATTTCTTATTTAACTGGTGATATCCTGATTCACGCAGTACAAATCACCACCCTTCCATTTCCACTATGATATATATGATCACCAAAACATGTTAGGGCACTTTTTGATGAGTTGCCGGTCTCGGAACTGCTAGCCACCGGTTCTTTTGGCTGCAGTCTGAAAAATGAGAAATTTTAGTGTGGTGATGCTAACAGGCGATATAAACTGCCACTACTTTCTTGCATGATCAGTTGATATATTTGCATGCATTGCTTCTCAAGCTTTTTTTAGACATTCACTTAAAAATTGATTCCTCGTGTAGCACTCTAAACATCCAGCCTCTAGTCACTGCGGTACATTTTCTAGCTGTCTTCATATATTTGTTCACGAATGTCATTTGAGAATAAAAAGCCCCTAGCATTTTTTTTTTTAGTACTATGTTATGATGACATGCAACAAGGCCCTCCACAACACTACACTCCCTCATTAAAAAGGGCTTGAATGCTTGGCTACTGCTGAACCAAATGTTACTGCTCCCTGGTGCGTGTGGTAAGTGTGAACTGGTATCAAGTGTTGCGAAATGTAGGTAACCCTTCAACTCTAGTTCTTAACTGCAGCAAGTGGTCACCTCTCCCCATGTGAGAGAAACCTGTGACAGCTGCTAAAGAGCAGTTCTCAGAAACCACAATTCTATGCTGACTCGTTCTTTCAGTACATTGCTATTTATGCGAGTACCCCACAAGACGTTTACAGTAATGACCTGGCTATAGAATTTCATGGAGTGTGTGAGCCGGGGAACAAGGAAGTAAATTTCCTTTTGGTCTGTTGACAGTCTGAAAGATGCGCTGCGCTGGTAGCACCACAAGTGCTGAGTGCATTTTTCAGTCACTTGTTGCTTGTTGTCGGTGGTGAGGCAGCTTTTTTTTTTTTCTTCACAACCCCCACTTCTCCGAGGTGTTGCACTTGGTTGATGTGAGCCCTTGTAGCTCACACTTGCCGCATATATATGGCTTACGCAGTTGCGGCCTTGTGTCCTGTCAACTGTACTCTCTTGATCCAACCACAAGGAGACCATTTTCGAGCCCCCTTTATTCATACTATCTTCAAAGAAGAATGGTTGGTCCACTATATTTTTACGAGCCGTGCACTGTGTGGGTGGGAGAAACTACATTTAGGTTGTCATTCCACTTTTCACCTTGGATGAAACTCACTTCTTGTACAGCCTCCTATCATAAAACAGAACACACAGCAGGAATGTTCGAAGATTTAAGTACTTTCTTATTTTTCTTAAAAGAGAATGTGGACAGCTGTCATTATGCAACATGTGGGGTGAATATGCTGGTGTTGTATAAGAAAACCTTCAAAGCCTCTTACTACAGTTGTGCCTGTGACAGAGGCTTACAGTTTGTTTACCTGCTATGGTGTCTCACTCCAACTGTAGCTGTTGTATGACATCACAAAACACCATCAGAAAAAATCAACTGGTTGTGGCAGTAACAACTCATTTAGGACAGTAATGAAAAGAAAAAAATAGGGTTTAATTTGTAGCACTCATTTTTCCCTTGTGCTGCAGTGCCTGCTTGTGAGGGAACCTCTGCAGCTGCAGTACAATGAAGTGCGCTGATGTTTCTTTGTTTGTATCAGTCTGTGTAGTCCTGTGCAAGTTTTGTTGCATACTGCATTGCCAAGGCATGGTGCATGGTCATTGCATAAAACTGCCATTTTGTTTTGATTCAGGTTTCTGGTGCGATATTGGGTCAGTCATTTCTCATGACAAAATTTATTTCTACAACGTGTCACTCGGCTGCCTTGCACTACACATTGGTTACTCAAGCTAAAAATTGCCTCCACTTCCATGGAGTGTCTTTGGAAGGCTTTTTGAATGACGTCAAGTGGCAAGTTTTTGTTGCTGTCTGGTGATTTAAGAGTTGCAGGCCATGCACATCCTATCTGATATGATTTTTAAAAGGTAATGAGCTGCTTCCATATTAGTGGCTGGTTAACTTGAAGGGCATTGCACTCAGCACATCAATGCATTCGCTGCCTTGTTATTCTTGTGAACCTGCATTTTGTATGTGAAAACATGTGAATTTGAATCCTACAGGCTCTCTAAGTTGTGAATGCTGCCTGTGGCCCCAGTTTGCTTGTCTGAACATAGTATTTTGCAGCAGGTGCTCAGTCAACTGTGACAGTTACACTTCCAAAGCTCTGTTAGCTGTTGGAAAGGCGCATGCACATTACACATGACAATGCGTTCACAATTGCAACCAGTTTTGCTGGGAGGATGTTCTCCTCCTGCCAGACGAGAACAAAACATATCATTTGAAAGATGTGTTTCTGAAATTTGCTATTACAAACATACATGCTTATTTCTGTGTACAAGCACAGTTCCGGGGATGTGTACAATATTTGGGCACATGTCAGTGTACGTGTATGCAGGATGTGGGTTGCCATGCAACCAACTCCACGCTCTCCTCCCGGTGTCCTCTGTGTAGTGCTTTAAAAGTTGAAAGAGAGACAGCGTGTTGGGAGGTTGTTGCTCTTGAATGAGGAGACGATGCAAGAAACGGAATCCCAACTGTGCCAATGGTCAATACTCCGAGGCCAGCAGGCAAATGAGACGTTTTCACGGTTGTTCCTACCATTTCCTCTATTTGGCTTCTTTCTGTTCCTGTGCTGGTTCCTCTCGCTGCTGATATTATAATAACACTTTTTGCTCAAGACCTAAAGGACACGGAGTCTTCATCCATTTAACACAAGTGAAAGAGGTCTGTTACCCAGTCTTCCTTCAAGACCTCTTGCTGTTATTCTTGGGATCTCTTTTTGTTAATAAAGGCTCACAGGCGTAATTCTTGACTGTTGGCTAAGTGTTCTGTGCAGAGACTGTGAAAAATGTGATTTACAGCCGAGCATTGCTGGAAGGTATGTTAAGGGAATGTGTGTGACAAGAGGAGGATCATTAAAAGGTGCAAAAACCAGTGTCTTGCAAAATAATTGTACTTGGAGAGCAGTCCATGCTTACGCTTCCATTAGCCCAGTTTCACTTGGTGATGTCGGGAAATATTGGGAGCTGAGCAGCTTAAGCTGTCATTGGAAAATGCACAGCATGGACAGTGAGGAGCATGCAAATGCATCTGGTTTACAGACTCTATAGGACACTCTTGTTTTCTTTCCTTTTCTGTTATGCTTACTCTGAAGAGGTGGCTTTTGCTATTCTTCTGTATTCTGTCAAATAAGACTTGGGTCACTCCTTGTCCAGCTGCTGCCCCCTTTTCTGTTTATCATGCTGTGTGTTTTTTAATGCCACCATACCAAGTAGCCCGGTTGCCTCTGCTGTTTGGGGTTATGTTGTGTCATTACCAATTCTCTTCTTCACCAAAGCATTTAATGGTCCGTGAGGCTACTACTTATGCAATAATAAAGTGTGATTTATTGGTCTAAAACACTGGTCACACTCTTTGATTATGTCTGTGTGATGGGAGCTCTGCACTTACCGAGGTTTTAGAAAAAATGCGACTGAGTTTTGCTCAATATTTTATAGTGGGGACAACTTAGTCGAACTAAGAAATCGAAAACTTTGCGTCATTTATGGTAGCCAAAGCTTGTGGCAAGTGCTGCGCAATGGAAGGTGTTTACCTGAAAGTATTGCTTATATCTAGGGGTTGGAATTTTTGGTTCAAACCAAAAAAAAAAGATAAAAGTATGCTGAATTCAGTTTTCAATATTCGGTTTTTACCAAAAAAGGTCAGTATTTTTGACATTCAAGGCATCGCTAGCTGGCTGTTGAGCAGGAGTTATGCTCGAAGTTTGAAAATTAACTAGGTAGGGAAGCCAGGGGCGTGACGAAATGGTGGTAGTATTGGATAAGCAGTGCAGTTGTGGTATTTGAGGTATATTTCTGCTAGTTTACCCGCCCTTCATACCAGGCAGCACCACCACCTCACAGCCTACTGGCGAAGCACTGTTTGTTCACTGTCATTGCCCACTTCGAGCAGTTAGTCGATTAAGTAGGTTTATCAACAGCATGTAGGACACCGACAAGAAACTGTGCATGGCCCTCGTGAAAAAGTCTCATGCCGTGGCTAGCGAAGATTGGCAGGCACTTCCACCACTGCCATTGACACACGGCCCATATGATGCTCCACCCTCGCTCAATTCAATTCAGCTCAACAACCCAATGATAACATGTTGGCCTGGTTTTTAGATGTAAACATCCACTTGCGTTTTGTCTGCCAGCCATCTCTTTTAACTCGTGCTGCTTTTTTAATGACGACAGCAATTCCTCTTAAAAGCAGAATCCCAAATTCTACGATTTGAATGTTTATTGCTGCTAAATAAACTGTGTATGCTAAGAAAACGTTGAGATAAACTCTTAAGTGACTTTTTACCACACGGGATTGTCATAATGAAAAAGTAAGTCGTGTACAAAATAATATTGGCCGGAGAAAAAAGAAACAAATCGTGTTCTGAAATAAACCGTAAAAAGTCCACCAAATTTTCAAAAAAAAAAAAACTGAAAAGACCAACCCCCTACTTATATTATGAATTGCAAGTGGTGCTGTATAAAAACTGTCAGTTATGTGAGCCGCATTCATTTTTGTATATAGTGGTGTCATCAAGATTCGAAAAATGCCAGTAGAGCTCTCTGAACAGCAGTTGAGGGTCTTTATAACGATGGTAGAATACAGCGAATATGTCATGTTTGGAGCTGTATTCTGTGATATGGGGAATGTCTTAGTGGAGGACCCCAGGGTAATTTTGACCACCCGGGCATCCTTAATATGTACGAGAGGCTTGGTATAATGGTGTTTTTACAGTTTCCTTCTACAGGTCTTCAAAGAGTCACCAAGGTCTATATGTATGTCACCAAGGTCTATCGGAGGACTCATAGGAGAACCTGAAGTGGATGGCTTTGGACTAATTTTGACTACTTGGGGTGACGTATAACGCAATGCCAGTACGTAGGTGCTCTTAAATTTTGCCGTTATCACGGTATGGGAGCCACAGCAGCCACAGCCACGAACAATCTATGAACTCGTGCTTGGTGCTCTTGTGCCTCAGGGTTATCAGTTTTAGGCAGTGTGCACAGATCTAAACATAGGCAAGTGCTTTAGATTTTAACTTTCGAAAGTAATGGAGGATTTAAGGGCAAACTTAGGTTCTAAATCTTCATTCACAAGTCATTTGAACTGAGACATTATCCATGTTCTGTTCACATTTTCCCAAATTCATCGGGCAAATACTCTGCAGTGCCTTAAATGAAAAAGCACCTTCTGTTCGGTGCAAAAGTCCATATTCGGGGACACCTGCTGTTCCCACAGAAATCTAGACACTGAAATATGTGGTCAACTGAATTCAATTCACCACATCTGTGGCCTGAACTTGACAAGACCAATGAGTCTGAGCATTTTTTCTGGGTTCTTTACAACAAAATGCATCTTTGATTACATTTTGTAATGTTCCTGATCGTAAAGTTTCAAAATCCTGGAATTACTCCCTCTACATTCAGTCGCACAACAGTTTTGCTACGTCTCGGAGAAAGTTGAAAAATGTGTGTTAAGCCAATTGGAGCGGAATTAGGTATATGAATATTTTGCAGTAAAAGAATGAAGATGAATGCATGACTGGCAGTTTTGCTTGTAGCCCTAACCCGTGTGTTTGATTTTATGAAGGGAAAAAAGAATGGAAGCTAGTAACATTTAGAATGCACCAATCCAGAAATGGAACCAAATCGATGCTTACTGCTCTCACAGTGCTAACACATACAGACTGCCGAAAAAATTTGAAAGTCATTGAACAAGGCAACAAAAGCAGCCATGAACAAGTAGCAGCTATACAGTGTCAAGTTTATGCATTAACTATTCCAACTATGCGCAACAAGAAGTAAATTGCCCTGATGTAATCAAGGGAATAATTGCCCATTATCATCCAACTGAGTGCTGCCATACAGCTGCAATACAGCTTTCTCAGAATCTTTGCAGTTGAAAAATTCGTCATGGTATGGTGCTCTCACCTGAGAACGCCGCCTGTCCAGGGCAGCCACTCTACCAAGCTACCTTCAATGGCTAGCAGATGGCAGGGCAGGGTCGAACTGATCAACTCCATGTGGGAGTGATGTTAGTCTATGTCGGCTCTCTAATGTACATCAAAAGTGCAGTGTGGATCAGCACCTAGGGTGGTCCTTCAGTAACCACTCCGTTAGGAAGCACCTGATAACTGCATCTTGTATCTTTTTCCCCAGTTTCTCTTTTTTGAGGGAGATGGGACTGTGGAGCTTGGCAGTGCCTGTGGTGCACACTGTTGTTCATTAACATGCGATGACAGTGGAGCAATTTCTTTTGTTTGTTTGCATAAGCAGCTCATAACAATATGTTTGCATTAAATAAAATCTTAGTTGTGAGTTCAGTGCTCTCTATATGTTCTGTCTGTCCCCGTTCCGTTGTGCTGCAATTAAAGCAGTTCATCGCTCCAGCTTTCCATTGTGACCGCAGCACTTGGCATTCACTGTGAAAGTATGCATAGATCTGTCTTTGTAAAGGTCTGTAAGAGAAGTACACCAACAGTGTGCAAGTGTTTCTTCTGCTTTGTGAAAGCAAGGGTATTAATGCATTCAGAATGTGTGCACCTGATTGCATAAGGTTTTTCATTCAAACTTGGTGTGTTATGATTTGTAACTGCGGAAGTTGTGGCAGCATGGTGATTACTAATTACTCTCACAACTATATCGCCACGCCCATTCTTGACAACAGCCTTTCCTGGCAAAGAAGGGAAAGCTGCAGAAGTGGAGTCAGTTACTGTGCCACTCCGCCAAACAGTACGGCCGTCGTACAAAGGTGAATTTGGCATGTTGCTTTCTGCACGACAGCTTGTCCTCTGTCGCTGGTGTAGCTGGCACCATCTATGGAAACTTCTTGTAACAAGACATGCCTAGCAAATTTGTTGTAATGAAGAAACCTTTTTTTCCTTGACTTTATAATGTTGAAAGTTCGTAGCTGTCTTAGAAGTATGACTTAAATAATATATATTGACAATATGCTATGGTTGAATAGAAAAATAATTGCAAGCGGGGACTATATTCCGCTGCGTAGGAACGGAGGCCTTCTTTTGGCTCCGGAGCTTCCGCTCCATTTCCAGAAAAAGTTGTCGGTTTCGGCTCCCCGCTTATTTCTAATACTCTTCCTTTCCAAGGCACTTCAACTGCAAGCTGACTTGTATACAATGAGAGAGCAGTTGTGGAATCAATGGTATGATCAATGAACAAACGATTGACCAGTCCAAGCCAATACAAAATGGCATTTATGAAATTCAAAAGTGCCACATGTATTTTCTGTAGAAATGTAACTGCTTTAACAACGAAGCTTTTTTTTAAAGTGCATTCTTTATTCATGATACAATTTGCCAACAGCAAGAAATTATATCTGGCAAACTTGCATCTTATGTGAAAAATTTTCCATGACAGTCGGCAAAATGTTTTTTTTTTACAGAGTGCACACAAGTGTACCACTGCAAGACAGGGATGTACGAAGAGAACACAATACTGTGAAGAGTGTGCACACAAGTGTACCACTGCAAGACAGGGATGTACGAAGAGAACACAATACTGTGAAGAGTGTTTGTGGTCTCACCTCCTAGCTGTCAGCAATTCCACTTTCGAGTACTGAACACTGCTAAGGCTGCAGGTTCTGGGTGCATTCCACACCCGGTGATGCATGCTATGAGCATGACTGAACAGCTATTAGTAAGCTCAACATCAAGAACAAAACCCCTCTCTTGGACATCCGCGCTATATGTAAAAGTCGGTTTGCACCGCACATACCGTGCAAAATTTCTGCCAAGTAGCCGTATCACCAGTAGAGCCTTGACATGACCCCAACTTTTGGCTCTACATTTGAAGGAAGTATTCAGACCTAAACACACCAGTACCAAGAGTGGCAGCAAATACCGATTACCAGGAATAGCCATTAGTCAAAAACAAGAACGAGCCCCCCTGACACGACTCCTGCCCCACAGAGGCTCACCTACCGTGCGCTCCTTCCCTTCACTTCAGCCCGTCTCCAACCACTTTCCCCAGGCACATCATCAGAAGCAAAAAACGGCAGCAAGTACGGGGCCACAAGGTTTTGCCCCTTTGTGCAGTGGAACAAAGACGTGACCACCACCACCAATCGCACTTGCCATCTAGCCAGCTGCTTTCCTGTGCACTTGCCTCCACATCATTTCCAACAATTCACTCTTGCCACATCAGGTACCACAGCTCTCCTCACAGTTTACAAAATCATAGTTGGCCAGGCTAGCTCGAGAGCCTCTTCTTGAGTGTGACCCAGACTTCGTCTTGCGGACGCGTTATCACTGCCGACGTTGGAGTGACAATTTGGTCTGGTACAAGCTGCAGCTTCAGCTTGGGGCACAGTGTGGCCAGGAACACGCCCATCACCAGGAGAGCCAGGTCCTGACCCGGGCACTGCCGCTTGCCCGCAAAGCCAAAGGGGCAGAAGGCCAGCTGGTCTTGAGGGGCACCTTCAAAGCGGGAGGCATCAAACCTGAAAGGCACAGGGCATGCTGGGCTAAATGTATCGTGACGCCAACAGGAAATGATTGGCAGATTGCACTCCTTGGGTGAACCTGTCTCCAGGTAATTAAGAGGGGACACAGCAGATAAAATGGCCAATTTGATCAAAATTTCCATTTTTCAATTAATTTTTTCTCTTAACCCCTGGGTCTTCATCTGTCCTGTGACGAAAAATTACAAGGAAGTATGCAATATACAAACTTTGCAAATGACCTTTTTTTTCTGATGTGTAGTCATCGAAAGCTGTGTATGAATAGTGCCTCTGATGATGTTGATGCACTGCGAATTCCGCGTGTTTCCAACAATCAGGCACTACCATCTTAATATCACTATGAAGAGGAGAGATCAGAACATCAAATCCTCCGAAGGTTGCAATGCTGCATTTCTCTGCCCAAAAGTAATAACATATGAGGCAATGCAACTGCCGGAATAAACTGCAAGGCTGATTTTTTCAGCTTTCCCTTTTCACGCAGTTGCTGCAACTCAACCCTGCGGCATTTTCTAAACAATGATAGCAGAATGATTGTGTTTGTTGTGCACAACTCGTATGACATTGAACAGTGCAATAAAGATATTAATTACTCTATTTTTATTTATTTATTAACAAAAACCAATTCCAAAAAATATCAAAGGTATTCACCATGATGATGACGATAAATACCTTTGATATTTTTTGGAATTGATTTTTGTAAAAATGTGGTCGTGTAGATACACATGGAAGATTTTAACTTTTATTTTTAAAAGTGCTAGACATTAAAAAAGACAAAGCTTTATTGCACGCACTATAGTGCAAACATGCAGACATCCAAATCTTGTGCAGTTTCTCCTTAATTATTTAACGCACCATGGATAACTTTATGAGGGTGTTAATTGTAATTACTCAAGAACTATACCACCCAGCTGAAAGTAGCATAAAAAGTTCTGCAACTGTACCAACGTTTGGTTACATTTCATGTATGAATAACAAAAATAGTTTTAATTTTCATGTCGCCCCGAAAGCACAACACTCATCCATGTTACAAAAAAGACTGGAACCATGCGGGATCTTATTAAAACCAATCAGATTTCAACATGACGGAGCCAACAATCACCTAAACCAAGGAGCATAAAGAAGTTTTTTTTTTTCTCAAGTTTCGGTTACACTACACACAAATACCCCCGACTGGGCAGCCGTCATCGCAGCTCAGTTGGTAGAGCACCGGACACGAAATTCGGAGATCGTGGATTTGGATCCCACCACGACATGTGGTTGTTTTCTCTTCTGCTTTCTTATCAATTATCTCTAGATAACTACACTATTAATCTGCCATTGATGAACACATATTTCCACTGCAGTGAAAAAGCATCTGTCATTTCTTATGTGTTAGCTTTAGAACACCATGTTCCGAAATCTTACAGACCACGTGCAACAGGAACAACAGTCACCTGTGAATTCTGTTGGCACAATGTAGCTGGACTGTGTAGCTCTCTGAAGGCTGCCTGAGAGCAGATTACAGAGACAAAGTCCTGAGGAGCACGTTGGTGTTTGGCCCCAAAAGCAAAATAAAACTAGCAACAAAAACAGGGAAGCATGCTTTTTGTACCTTTGTGGCACCTTCCACTTTTCTTCTTCGTGCAAGACAACTCCCAGAGCTTGTATCACAGGAGTCTGTGAAGAAAATGACCACGTTGTCAGTATTTCACACAAAGTCAGATCCTACAATATGCATTTACAAAAAGAAGGGAGTACTAACATGGGACTTGTAGAAATATATACACAAGACTAGGCAACAATATCTTTCATTTTTGTTCTTAATATTAGCTCGTCACTTATTATAAGGTGAGAACTATCACGATCAAAAGTAAAGGGCCCCTGTGGATGCATGGCACACACTGGTGCATCGCCAGGGTGCTGGCTTTTCTGAGACCACACTATGCATATGTGTACCCCAATCAATACCAATCAACAGCTGTCGCCATGTAACAGCATGACGCGTAGAAAAAAACGAATCAGCATGACATGCCTATACATCCGCATCAATCAATGATAATGGCCGCATCTGTTCATAATGGTGACACCTTGCAAAAGTGTTATTGTATGAATTTCAACCGCTTCCAATTGAGTACATGCACACCAGTTGAACTTCTGTGCAAAGTATTCACTCAAATGTTATTATGTATGTATTTTTCATGTGCTAAGACTTGAACGCATGCTGAAGAACCCCAGGTGGTCGAAATGTATCTAGAGCCCTCAACTACAGAGCAACTCATAGGTCGCAGAGCAGCTTTAACATGTGAGATAAAGAATGCAAAGTATAAAATGCAATACTGCTTGGATCACAAACTGCACACAACTAAGTCCCCCGAGCAGAAGACAGCACTTTTCTTGATGGCCTGCAGTGTTGAGGCGCAGTAAACTGAACTGATAAAATAAAAGCACAAACGTGCCTGTATGGACATTTAATTTCAATTTGTGACTATTGGAAAGTGTCCAAAAGATTTGCACATTCTACCTTTCCAGCCAAGACAAATGTGAGAAGCTAAATAACCAACACAGTAAAGTGTACACATATAGAGAACTCAACAATGGTTTTGACAGTGGGCCACAGGCTGTGGAAGTTTACATAGTCGGTAGAAGAGCTCCCAAAGAGAATAGAGAGAAAAAGAATAACGCCTGCAGCAGGTAGCCTTGTTTATTGGGAACATGCTACCTGATGGGCAGAGTCAGTCAACGACATGAATTACTGGACAGTATTCAAGCCTTCTGCCAATATCTCTCAGCCATTGGACAAAAAATTGGAGGGGACACTTAAGGGGACGACATGACGCGATAGTGTTAATGAGTTAATGCCCATATATACGGAACTGGTTATTCTCAACTTAACATTCATAAGTCCCTGGAAGTCCTCATATGCACCACTACCCTGCGATGGCAGGTGCTGCCACCGGTGGGTCTTGTGCGACCCAAGTTGCTCTTCCCGAGCAACCTCTCGCGATCATCCATTAATTTAACTGCCACCTGCTAGCGTGGTTAGTTTTCTCACAATCTGGTGGGTAGGTTGTGATAACTCACAAGGTCACATGACCAAGGTTGCCCACCTAGGTTGCTTCTTCGGGGGTGGCTGCCTGGGCCACCCTACACCACCCTATTTATCGCTCACAATGCCGACAATGTCGACAACGGGGTCTTTAAAGCTATCACATTAAAATTTGTGCAACTTGACCGCTTTTACCGTGTAATGAGAGCCAGAGCAGTGCTTTCAAAGGTGGGCCAGCACACAAGCAGCCATAAAATAAAAATAGTGTGAGCATGCGGTCAAAGACTTAATTATTGCCTTCAGTTTGAAGCCTAGAGGTCCTATGTTATAAACTACAGTCAGTTTGTGTGAGCATACCGGTGTTTTGTTAGCAGCAGTGATCGTACAACTTGCACAGGAGAGGAAAGAGGGATACACGATGGGCACCTTATGGAAGGAATTTTTACGGAAGTGGGACAATAAGTTCTTTGCAGAGAATAAAGCAGTGGCAACGACCCTCAAGACAATAGGATATCCGATCAGCCCAATCTCATAAGCTAACATAGCTAACATATAAGTGCAATTGCAGTACTGCGCCTTTGCCTTGACAGGATGCTTGCTGCCTACAACTACTACGCTACACCCCTCTCAGAACAGGCACTACCACCAGCATTCATGGAGAATGCAATGCTGGCTCTATAAATTTCTGTGGGGAATTGAGGTTTTTGATAAGCAACAAGGAGTGACAACAAAACAGCTGATTTCAAAATATTAGCTTAAAAATGAACAAGTACAACATACAAGCAGTGCATAAAAACTAGGCCAATGAGCAAGTGCATGTCAGCCAGGAAGAGAGCTCACCTCATTACAAAACCTCTTCACACTATGTGCAACGTGGCTACCTCAGTAGCTTACCTTTTTGGGAATGATGTGTCCGGCTATTTCAATGTCAACGTCCTGACAGCGAGCTGCCCATGGCTCAATGGTAGCAGTACGCAGAGTCTCCTTGATGGCATTTTGCAGTGACCTGTTGGGTGTGAAGGTTGGCTGAAAAGCTTCTGGCAGGGCTTCAATTTTAAACCCCAAATTGCATAATTCTCAGGCCAATTCAATCGGCGAGATCAGCACACACGTGCTTCTTTGCACAGAACACAAAGAAAGAAAAGCATCCAAAACTGCTGTACAGGGCTGCTCAACAAAGGAGCATAGATGCTTTCACTTTGACTTTAGCTATATAGGCAAGACAGTTACATTAATAAAGAGCAATAGCAATGAATTCAAAAGCTGCTGCCTTGAGCTGTAATGTTTTAATTAAGCAACATGGAAGCTAAATAGGTGCTTTCTTAGTTACATTTGTTTATAACTTTTCCCTGTTCCATGTTCCTTCCTCTCACGATCTCCTCCCCTTTTATTTCGTAGTGCTCATAATAAACTTTTGGTTGCTAGTCAACATCACTCTTTGTCTTTTTCTCGTTCATATCCTAGTGCTGTTTTACCTTTCTTAACATTGAACCTATAACCCACCTTAGTTTTCTTCTAAATATCTGTCCTCAGTAAAAAGGTAGCAAGTGAAAGTCGTCCCTCAAAGATCACGTCAAATTATCTACAGGCTTGCTTGAATATACAAATTATTTGCTAGACTCCCCCTCCCCCATTCTGCCTTTTGTTCGATTATCCTTCCAATATGTAATTTATTTGTTAAGGAAGAACGAGTCACAAGGTAGGTGCAAAAAAAAAAAATTTGTGAAGCAATAATGCATAAAGTGCATGAGAGTGAAAGGTGCGGAGGTCTTGCACAATCATCGCAGAAAATTCGCCATATTCATATATTGTCAGAATGCAGACCAAGCCTTTGTAGGAATGAATGCAGCGTTTGTTAAGCACCTGAGGACAAGCAGTGCAGTACACTCGCATTTGAACTCCTCTGTTGCAGCTTTTAAC
The DNA here is from genome assembly GCF_052857255.1 of Amblyomma americanum. Taxonomy (NCBI): domain Eukaryota; kingdom Metazoa; phylum Arthropoda; class Arachnida; order Ixodida; family Ixodidae; genus Amblyomma; species Amblyomma americanum. The sequence continues at coordinate 175,838,978 of NC_135499.1, forward strand.
AGGACGAGGCCCCACTGTGACTACCATCACCATGGCAGATGCTAATAATGACTTTGACGGCTGCACCACAAATAGCTGTTGCCATAAAATAGAAATTAACCGACGGCAGCTAGAGCATGAGGTGGCAAGGGCGAGTAGCAACGGAACCACCAGGTATGGGCACAGATCTCATATGACAATACAAATGGCGTCTGTTGCAGAAAGTGCTAATGATAACTATCCTTGTCACAAGAGATGCTGGAACAGACTTCTGACAGATGCAAGAAACTCACTTTACGCTTGAAATGCGTTCACGGGTCAGGCCATCTGCTTTGTCCAAGGTCTGTTTTACTTCCTTAGCAATGGTGTCCTGAAGCTCAGGATGTGTTGCAAGGAAGTAGAGTAGCCACGTCATCGCTAGAAGCATGAAGTATTTTCACAATGTACAAGTCTACACTTAGTGATGGTTAAGAAAAAATAAAACCTTATCAATGAAAGGTTATCAATGAAAGAAAATTCTCGAGGCAACATTTTCCTGTCTGTGCAATGCTTATTTGTACCTCTTAAAAATGAAATATATTTATCATGCAGTCTCACAATAAAGAAGGTTTTTCAAGTGGCATTTTTTTTTTCACACCTGGGCCTTACCAAATGAAGCCGAGCTGAAACAAGTTTTGTTCACTAAAAGCCAGGGGTACCCAAATAGGGTTCCGTGAAAGCCTTGGGTTCTCATCTTGGTCTGTTCCTGGGGTACCTTGAACACCCAAAGCCATGTGTGTCCCTGCATCTATCTTTCCTTTCCCAACTTCCCTGTGAAAGCTGACCATATTACAACTGTTTACAACAGACTTCCATTTCTATAGCCAGGCTTTACTGATCAGATAAAGACAAGTCTCGAGGAGTAAGCAAATGTAACTTTTCGTACATGTCTGTCTGGCAGGATGGGCAACTGCAAAGGTGGATGTAAGCCCTGCCTTTCATTTCATTTCAATTAAGTTTTGTACCGCAAAGCTATAATATGCATATCTGGGTAGCCTGTACGGTTGTGCTTTTGGTTTGAAAAAAAGTCTTCCCATTTCTTATGATTCTTTTATCGTTGCCTGCAAATGTAATATACTCCCACAGAAATTAATCTACAGCTGATGGCTGGCACCCATGCACACATCAGCAGCCAAGCAGACTGAGCTAGCTGATTCTGGTTTTAGTTTCATGGCTGCACAAAAAAAATTGAGCCAATGAATTTGAGAATGCAGACGGCTTTGATCAATCAATATCAACAATCCTAACATAGAAATAAAGCTCAATTTGCAAATTTTTCACACAATTTGAGTTTCTCAAGAACAGAAAAACAAGCAATGCCCACACACAAGACTCAGATGAACAATAGTACAGGTGATACTCTTTACTTATATGACTAAAAGCAGCAATCAGAACACCACCAAAGAAATGATTTTTCTACCACCTTACCTGACACAAGGGAGTAGCCCTTGATGGCGAATGTGACACAGTCATCCACAGCTTGCTCCTGAGACACGGAGCAGTCATTCAGCACACTTGCCAACAGTGTCCCTTCACCGCCTTCCTTGCACTTGGCCAAAGCCTTAGCCAGCAGGGCTCTCATCTCCTTTATGGCTGCACATAAAATGGCACACCTGCTGTAATCTTAAACTAGAAATCTAGACCCAATCATTACAAAGATAGCATGTGCAGTTTTATCAAATCAGGACTTGTTTTTCAAAGACACTATGTTGACGTTCCAACAAAGCAGGCATATTGTCCTATTGAACATATTATATTGGAAGCATTGGCAGCCCAGAATGGTTAGTAGAAGTGTATACAGTAAACCAAGTTTCAAACTGCTTCCATAAGATCGATTCCGGCTACCTCTGTTTTATCTCAAAAAGGACATTAAAACCTTGAGCACCTTTGGGTTTTAGCAGCACTCACTGCACTGGACACAATCTCTAGACTCAGACAAACAGCAAAAGTGTAGGACTACTTTTCCTCCATTTTTTAACTGTACCCAAGCCACTGTAAATAAAATGTAAAGGCTAGTGAAATGTGCAACAAGCTTTTACTAAATAATTTTAAAACGTGACCACTGCTGCACATTCTTTTGCTCAAAGTTATGTTTTTTTACAACAGCGTTCTAACAATGTTCAGTTCCTAACCAATGTTCACAACAGCTTCTATAAACAAACACATTTAACATAAGCTCACATTCTTCATACTTCTTGGTTCTGGGGCTGTTGGAGTCAGGCACCATGCCACCAGCCATCTCCTCCAGTTCTTTTATGCACTGTAGACAGTAAAAAAGAGAAAGCACACAGGCGTCTGAACAGAATGGAAGTAAAAATGGTGAGACCTTGTAGTAGAATACTAACAAAAACCAATGAAACAAGTACTGATCAGACCTCACACTTTTTTGCAGGCTCAGTGCACCATAGTCCACTAAACATAGGTAGACTTCTTTTTTGCAAAATTAATTCCAGCTATCGATAGCAAGTCACACATTTAAACAAAAAAGCAATCCCTTGGAGACCTATAGAATGCTTGCCCAGTGCCACATGCAGTGGCTCACTGTATGAGCTACTTTTCATATAATGACATAGATGTCAAGCCCATTGGCATGCAGCGTGTTTCAGTTAAGATGGTGCGTCCCTATTTCATCACATGATTCTGTCGGGCTGCCTTTTCTGACTTACTTCTACCTATTGCTTTAATTCTGAGAACTCTTCTTTTTTTCTTATGTAACTACAAAAACGAAGCCTTGATTTTCAGTCAGTGTCAAGCATTAGTGTTTTTCCCTCTACCATGACTAAGCACTGTTGTTCACCACCCAATATAAGCCAATCATAGCAAACTAATCCTCGGTTCACAACTGGGAAACGTGGCATGTCTGCCCACACTCTTGCTAGTGGTACCTTAATACAGTTGGTTCCACTTTTAATGAACTGTCTGTACGGAACGAGATATATTCAGTAGCTCAGGCGTCCTTAATAAGCGGTTGAGGCAAAAAAAGTGACAAACTTCTATGCTGAAAAAGAGAAATTGGTATAATATGAGCTTGCTGCTGCAATGTGGGTATACTGGTCAGTTTCTCAGTCCTTCAAAACAGGCGAGAGGTGAACAAGAGCCAAGAGGGCTTTGCTACAGACATTGCTTTAGAGAGCTGATGAAGCTGATTGGTGTTAATGCTAGCTAGTGCTCCAAGTTACCTTGCACAAGCAACTTTTATTGAGTCTGTACATTTATACACCACTATACCACATGACAAGACTTAAAACAGTATTAACAAAGTAGCACTGGTCGTCGGGCGGTTCTTAAAAGATGCATTTATTATTGGTTTCCCATCCCTTAATGGAGACTCTTCACCAAAAGCTACACTGTCAGGTGAATATGAGAAAAACTAAATGCACTCCCTCCTGCTGATGGTACATGTCTCTTTCATTTCCTGTCGGAATGAAATGTCAATCTTATGCAGTGGTGTTTCCACTTCTAAGCAGTTTATGCCATCTACCTGGTCACAACTCTGTACTTGGGCACTTATGCCCATTAGTTAACTGCCTTATAACAAGGCGTAAGCCCAGAGCCCACACACCGAAAGTGACACAAGGGTGTCATCAAATGCCTAAATAAGCTATTCCTTTGTGGCATGTGGACACCTTTGGCTGGGCCTAATTTGTGGAATTGGCGGACAAAAAGTGCCGAGGAGAAAATGCAAAACATGTAAGCTGCCTTGCATCAAAACATGCAAAATGTTTTGATGAACGGGTTCCTACACACTGCGTCAAAACAGGCTGAAAAGGGAAAGAGGGGGAGAGTGAAGATGACGTGGAACTTGGTGATAGGCCATAAGGAAAATAATTATGGGGTGCTTAATTAGCATTAAGTGGCAACATTGCACTAGAGTCATTTCTTCTCCTCGCTTTTAATTGCTTCTCTTATACCGGGTGTTTTTTTTAACTGTTTACAGATCGTTTTTTTATACCCTGAAAGAGATACGTCGGTGCAGTCTGTGCAGGTGGATTGTACAGCAAAGTGAACATTATGTACGTTACAGAGCTCAGTGATTAAACGATTAATTAACTAAAATTCACTAATCAGCTTTTTTACTCTTCATTTTAGGGGCCAACCTTATATCAAGGAATTGAAGGCTGTCAACATAAAAGCTGAGTCCAGTTCTTAAATTTTTTTATTGGCAATGCATTTCGAAACATTTAATGCCAAAAATATGCATTTCTTTTTTAGCTCATAAAGTTGGCTTCCCGCAATGTGCATGTTTCAAATGGCGTCGCTCACATTTCTAATACAGTAAATACAGAAGCTGTTTGTCTATTTAATGCCATAGAAGGAGTTAACTAGACTTCCACGACAATGCTACGCCCAGCGACGTTAATTTAAAAATGTGCATTGCAGGAAGCCAACTTTACGGGTTAAAAAATGTGTATTTTTGACTTTAAATATTTCGAAATGCATTGCTGATAAAGAAAATTTATAAACTAGACACACACAAAAAAATACAGTATAAATATGCTGCATGGTAAACTTTCTTTTGAGGCATTCGGCTTACCATATGCACACCATGATTTCATGTTTGCCGTGAGTAATAAGCGTGAGTAACAGTAAGCATCAGCTAGCTGAGACATGCATGAATAAAGTCAAGAGAGGACACTACTACACAGCAAAACTTTTGGTCAGTGCAGAATTTTAGCTACAAATTGCAAACACAATGTCCTCAATCACCCAAACAGTCCCAAGAGTAAGTATCACAGGCAAGGCTACAAAGTGGAATGGTTCGAAAATTGTAAATACTATAATAAATAAATACACTTTGCAACTAGGTCTACATAGTTACACAAGGTCTGACTGAATACTCATGCGCGCATACGTCAGAATGGGCTAAAAAAAAAAAAGAAAGAAAAATAAAAGTGCCCTGCCCACACCGCAACTGATGCAGACGAAGAGTAGAATGAGCATGAAAGATAACTACAGTGAGGATAAGGTTCTCACCATTTCAAAGTTTCTGCTAAATTTGAGCACTTCCATGTCGTTGAAGAAGTACTCTCCAAACAGCAGGCGTGTGGAGATTTTCATGCAGAGGGCGTACATGTACTGGTACACAGGAACGTGTTCATCCTCTGGAGTGCTGCACAAGTGGGCAACCACTTCACTGCAGAGCTGTGAATTGAAACAATCAAATTATATAGAAATCTGGAGTCGTTGTGAAAGAACACCAGCTGCTCACAGCAGGCAGCGTAAAGCCCTAATCTAATCATAAACAGAGGCATCAGAATTATTTTAACATAAAGCATCATTTATGGTTTAGCACCAAATATCATCTTCCTTCACTCTATACAGTTGTACAGTGATGCACTACAAAATTACATGCCAGTGAAAAAACATGAACTGTAAATAAACATGGTTTAAACCGGATTTTAATTGGCGGTAACAATGGAGTTTCAACCCTAGAAACAATACAGTGCAAATCATAATTGCACTGTGCTAGTTGGTGCTAACTATTCATCAATAATTGATTTCAGTGCAAAACATGTCTCACCTTCTCTATGGGCAGCGTGAACTTGTCAAGACGTTGTCCTGTCAGCACATCATCGATAAGCCTGCGTCTTTTCCGTGCCTCTGCCCCATTTGCAAAGAAGATGCTGCCTGTGCCCATCACTTCACGATACAGCACAAACAAGTCGGCTGAAACGACAGAGCAAGTCAGTCTGAAGGAGTGTGCGGCATAAAGTATGAAGTATGTATGGGCGAAGCAGTATTCTAATGGTGTCTTCGACTGGTCGCTCTCGCGATCCGGATAGGATCTGTCAGAGTGGGAGCCGCTCTCGCTCTGAGCGCATAGCAAGACTAGTCAAGCTGAATGGTCAGCGAGTTTTTAGAGCGGAAACGCAGGAGGCAGAAGGGGGACGTAACTTCCGGAACCACTACGCGGCACCACTGCTGATGTCAACAGTAGCTGCATGTAAGGTCCCTTGATTACCTTAAGTCACACGTGGCTGCACACAGTTTGCATCGCGGTCGGCGCTTAGCCTGTATCGATCGCTACCCCGGGTTTCCGTCCTACAGGACGCTCATTTTTCGAACATCGCCTTCATCTTGGTGTATGTGTCTAGTATATAGGAGGCTATGGTCTTTATTCCTCATCAGTAGTGACATCACATTGATAATGGCATAACCAACGAAGCTGTGCTGGGGCTATAGAGAAAATTTTAAGGTACCGGTCTATTCGTGGCGAAATGATATTGTGAAACACTACGAGCCTGTAAGTCATACTGATAAACGAACTTCACCTGGCTTGTCAAAAACATGCGACTGTGTTTTGAACAACTCTGCTTGGCCGATACTGACAACCAGTTTTGTGCCAATCCAAAAAGACGCAATAGGACCGTGTTCTTTGTGCAAGGAGACGAGAAAATTCTGAAGTCCTCCGGCTTGGACGATGTCACCAACATTGCCTTCTCTGTAAAAGACGGGGAGCAGATCAAAGGTTAGTGATTACAGTTCGTGCAGAAAGTCAATAGATGTGCCAACATGCAAAACCGAAACAAAGGTTCAAGATCCGGAGCAGATCGCAATAACAACGGTTACTTTACTTTGTATCCGACGGAGCAAGCCCAGGGATGGTCGTCTGTTTCGTGGAACTCTGAAAATACAGCTTCGATTAGTGGTGAGCACTTAACTTTGTGCTAATAGCCGTTCTTTCACAGCCGTCATTATTTATTGATGCTAAACCACTATGCTCGGCAGTGGTGATCAAAACAAACATACGGGCATGTCGTCATTTTGACATGCGACCACGCAATCGGCGCAATGAAGAAATTGCACAAAAGATTCCACTCACAGGGTAAAGGTACAGCACAAGAGCCACAAGGAAGACGACGAAACAAACTGCGAATATTGCAAAATCCAACATTTTGATAGCACGCGCTGACTCGCGTACGCGTACAAGTGAGCCGCCGCGCCGCCACCGCTTTCTCTTACGATCACCGCCACTTACGTGCGGTGAGTTTCGTAAAGGCTCCATAGCCTTTATGTTACCTACAGGCGCCTATTTTTTTTTAATTTTAAACATAGTAATATCAACAATACAATTTTTCAGTATTTACAGTGCACGACTGGTGGCATCTTGTTTTTAGTTGCAATTATTCCTGCAACGAAAGTGCGGTTTCAGCAGAGATCAGAATGGCGCCGGCCAGGTGCGTCTGCTAAGGTCCCTACCAAGGGTGTGACATTCCCGTAGAGCCAATGGGGACGATTTTGAAATGCGACGGTGGCGGTGCCTGGGAGTTGGCGGCGCGGCCAGCGCGGCTGATTAGCAGCTGCTTAGGGCGCTCGCTCGAGTACCAAAAACGTAAATAGTTTTCTCCAAAGAACAGTTTATTAAAGGAAACATCAGTAGTGACAATCGATGTACAAAAGTGATTTTAGGCATCTTGGGCATTGCAATATCAGTGACAATCGTTCTAAAAATCAAAATTAATAAATTCCATTATGGAAACCTAGAACACATGAGCCGCCAGATACCAGGATCGCTGCAATCGTTCCGACCGTGGCGACACTTACGGCGCGGACGCGCAACTTGCAACATGCCACAGCACTGTCCCTACCGCCACATTGTTCTAGAAGGCAGATCCCTGTCCCTGTGTATGCATGCTTCGGTGATCTGCAGCAGCAAGACTAGAGTGGCTAAGGCAGTTAAGATGTGAAAAGCGGCCTCTGGAAGTTGCTCCGAAAGCAAAGCGCGTCAACGCTAGTTCATTCCTGAAGCGTCCAAGGCTAAGGCGCGTGAGATATCGGTGTCGAAAATAAACGTGGACGAGCAATAGGTAATCAATCACTCCACCTCACCGCGAGAATTTTCGAGAGCAGCGCCTGCACCGGCAGAACTGTAGCAAAGCGAAGAGCACGGCGAAGGATGAAAATAGAGGGATAAAGATAGGTCACTGAGCCATCCTGCTTAAAATAAAGGGTTTCAGTCAACGAAGAAAGGGCGAGAATGAAACGGCAAATGAGGGGGTAGCGGTGGAAGAAAGGCGGAAACGTAAGGAGGAAAGTGGAGAAGGAGGGTACAGCGGTAGTAGGAGAGATGGGGTTGCGTTCAGTTTGCGCCGGCTGGTGGAACGAGCACCGCAGCCACCTGCGCAAAAGCGATTGCGGTGGATGCGGTAGCAGGCTTTTTTTTTTTGCCTTTGACGAAAACAAACGGCTCAGTAATGTATCTCACTTATCGTTGGACACCTCAATCACGCCGTGAGGGAATGGAGGAATGTGGGAGCGAAAGAAGAAAGAAAGAGAAGGAGGGGCCATAGTGGAGGGCTCCGGTATAATTTCGACCACCTAAGGATCTTTATAGCGAGTTTTGCGTCCGCATACGTTCGTTCATCTGAGAGTCAGCGCCATAGCTCTAATGTATATATTGTGACGGCCGCGTCGTTTTAGTTCGTATTAAACGATCGAGTGCTCGTTATAATTGGCTCGGCTGTGGTAGCGGTAAACTATTGAATTCATGGTTTCATGACAAAACAGCTTACAGAACGCTGTCATAAAGCATTCTATATTGCATGATGTTGTGTACTGGACCGTGAAGCATCGTAATTGAGATGGCCAAATTTTTCCTCACTGGCGGAATGGCGTGAAGGGCTGCTATCAGAGCGACACTGCGCAGTGCCCTAGCTGTTGTTAAAATATGAAGAGCGGCGACATGCATGGGCTACACTGCGTGTGAGACCATCCATCCCTCCCACACTCCCTCGCGACATGTGAACGCAGAGCGACAGCTATGGTATGCCGGCCGGCAGTTCTCGATAGGTCACAAATCGCCTAACCTCTGCATATCGTTTTCTCTGCGCTACAAGATGCTCGATGGGACAAAATACTGTCGCAAACCGCGAAAACGAAACTATGCTACGAGGTGCAGCACGCTGGTTGCGTTGTGAGAGATGCAGTTGCAGGGGCGTTCTTAGGCTCTAACTTCTATACCTGCCTTTCTTTCACGCCCTCTGAGGCATAAAGTTTAGTTTCTAAATTCTAACAGACGAAAGCTGCGTAGGATGAAAGCTGTCGCCTCGATAACACTGGCGCTCGCTCGCTCTCTCTGAACACGAAGGGAGTAAAAAGAGAGTAAGATATATGTCCTTTAGCGCACTCCCTTTAAGGGACAGGATATGGTGACCAAGGCCTACAGCGCGGTAGATTTCTGTCACTAAATATGCGGAGTACTTACTGTTCCATATGGAAACGAATTCCCTCTTCAAAACATGCAAAGTAGAGGGGCGTCTGCTGCTTCGTTCTTGAGTAGCTGGATGAGCAGCACCCTATAGCAGCACCCTGCGCTCTCCCTGAAGCCTTTTGCTATCGCACGCTGAGACATGGTGTATACGCTGGGCGCATACAAAGATGGTAGTGGTGCGACCGTTATGCCCTTTTGAATGCTTCTGGGTATGTTCTCCCGCGAGTGTTGCGTGTGATCTTCGACTGAAAAGACGAGTTGCCATATAACACCTGCCGCCCCGTGGTTGTGAGGAAGAGGCGTTGTCTTTGCGCCGTCCATGGAGGAAGGAAAACCCGGGAGAGGCCCTCGCGATCCGAGCTGCACGCTAGAAAGTGTGCCGAAAGTCACGCGTTTTCGCAGGGACTACTGGGAGTCTTTGGCCGACGTAACCTTGGGCGCAGTGCGGCGTCTGCTGCATTGTCTGCTGCGCATGCGCAGACCAAGTAGACATGCGCTGCCAAGTATAGGGGTAGCAGGGGGAGCCGGCTTCAAAAAATTTTACATAACCGCCTCTCCTGAGTTCTTTCCTTCCTCCATGGCGCCATCTAATTAGCTGTGATTAACCCTTCCAGTGTGCTGTGGGCGCGCAGGGCCTTCACCGTTAATGCGTTTTTGGGATCGAGAGGGCTTGCTTGTATCAGATGGGTATGAGTACATCTAGCTTTCGGTGCTCGGCCGGCTTGGATTTTGCGTACGGCGCCACATGTTGTATTATGATAATCATGAAGGTTTTTACGAGGCGTGGGCTGTTCCGTTTCCGCATGCCGTGTTTGCGATTGGTGATTCGCTGAAGCCGGGAACGGTGTACACGGACGCAGCATGATTATGCAGAACGGCAAGCCACGAATGCGGTCGTGGTCACTCCCACAAACATCAAAACTAGCGGTATGGTACACATCACGGACGTGGTCACGGCAGAGGAGAAAACCATAGGCATTGCAATCGCAAGCGGACTGCCAGCAGCGCAGCACGCAATTACGGTGCGGACAGAAGCTCCGATTTCGCAACACACATCCTCGAACTTCAGCCGGCCAAGCTACCTGTCGCCTGCTACGCTACTGGCAATATGCCATGTTTTATTTTAATTCCATCAAATTAAAAAGAACGAAGTGCGATCAACGGGATTATTATTATTGTTATTATTATAATAAGGAAAACAACAAAACTAGCTTGAAACGCGCGCTGTTGTAAACACCAACACATATGCTCACTTCGTGATTAATCTGCATTCTGTTTTCAGCAAAAGCTAGGCTTTAAGGAAAAGTTTAGTGCACTCAAGACGAACAAGAACGTAGAAAAGACAACACAGCCCAGATGTCGATCCTTCTGAAGCTAGGCTTTGTTTGCATCACTAAGTTTAATCCCGTGGGGAGACGCATGGTTGTATCCAAAACATTCTTTATCAAAATTCAAGCATCAGACTGCAGTAATCGTTATACACGTTACTCTCTAAATATACAATAGATATATACAATACTTAAGGCAATACAAACACCATAAAAATGCACTAGAATACAGATGAAAATTACCAACTGTAATTACAAAACATTATTTGGAAATATTTTCGTTAAAGGTAAGACAAGCAAGGACGACACCACATAAACGTGGCACTATCAAAAACAACAAAAATACAGTTCTTAATAAGCACGCTAAATATCACAAGACCAAACAAGAGACGAACAACGAAGATTTGCGTATCTTGAATTACACTGCTCAGCGTTTCATTGGCAACGTGGAGGCTTGGAAGCGACGCAACGAACTTATTGGAACTATTCACGTATAGCGCAAACAGTCCTCTTTGAAAATGGCATCTTTCGCGCCTTCGCTTTGGCGAAATCAGATATAGTCTGTTCGAAGGATAGACCGCGGAGGAGGTCACTCTAAATTGACATGATAGCAAGCGAGTTCACCTTGTCGTCAAAGAGGCTCGAACGAAGGCGATTTTTTATCAGTGACAACTTGGAAAACGATCGTTCGGTCTCAATGCAATAGAAAGGTTCGGAAACACGTCAATAAGCTTTCTTTTGTGCAGCAACTTCATTATTCCCAGGGGACTCGTGTCCTTGCACGCAGAGTTGTGCAGAAAGTTCGCAAACTGAACGATTTCAGCGGAAAATGCTGGCTCCAAATCATTTTTGTAGGTTTTCACCAACTTCTCAGCCTGCTCTGCCAGAGAGGCGTCGCTCCCAACTTCTGTCAGCAATTTTAAGAATCCGAACCTTTCGCAGAGTTCAGTGTAGGCAGCCTTTCGCATTCGAAAAGCAGAGCCTAGATTGTCAAGTACAACATTGTAGGTCTCCACGATAAACTTTTTTCTACCTTGTAGCGCACTATCGCGTTTTCCGTCCGGGTGCTTACTCAAAACGGTGCATTCGCCCTCATCCTGATAACATTGATTGGTACTTAGCGTGCGTGCTCTCTCTTCGAAGGTATCAAAGAGAGGTCGCAAAGAATGAACAGAGCCTTCTAGAGAGCTCAGCAGGTCTACAGCAGTTGAAATGTCTAGGCCTGGTTTCTGAAATGCTACGCTCGTTTTGTCAAAGCGCTCCAAGATTTCACTCCAGAAAATCGCCATGAATGCAGTCTTTAGTTTTGTCATTTTCTTGAGGAGAGAGTGCACTTCGTTCCTAGTATCACCGTTTTCTTCCTCGTTCTTTGATATAGCTTCAAGGCAACACAAGACTGCATCGAATTTTTTCAGAATGGCCTTACATGATTCAGCGTGTCTTGACCACCTGGTGTCAGAGACTTTTCAAAACAAGCTGCTGGCCAGTTCCGCCCATGCTGTCCAAAAGATACCTCCATCGCTTAGGTGAGGCAGCAAAGAACACATACAGTCTCTGAATTACAGTGAAAAATTTGACTGCCTCAAGGCAACTGTCAACGCTACACGCGCCAACTAAGTTCAGTGAATGACCAGCACACGGCACGTAGACTGCCAATTCGTTCAGGTGTTTGATTTGAGCTTGCAGTCCTTTGTATTTTCCTGACATATTGCTCGCATTATCATAAGCTTGGCCCCTACAATCATCAATTGAGATGCCATTGGTCGTCAAGAGGGACATACACAGTATCGAAAAGATACAAGCCGGTATGCGAATCGATTGGAACAAATCCAAGAAAGCGTTCGTACACTTTCCCATTTAAATAGTATCGTAAAACAACTGACAGCTGATCAATGTGAGTAAGGTCTGGAGTCGAATTGGCAATTAAAGATAGGTATTTTGCGCGTTTCACTTCGTCAACGAGAGGTTCCTTTACAGCCTTTGCCATATGCTCGATAAATTCATCACAAATGGTTTTTGACAGATACGATGGGTGACCTTTTCCTTTGTTCCCGTAGCGTTTGATGTGCTCCTCTAGAAAGGGATCAAACTTGGCAATGGCCTCAAACACTGCCATATAATTGCCATTCCTCGCTGAACCAAAAATCTCCTCACTGCCCCTAAACGCTAGGTTGCGCTCAGCTAGAAGCTTAACTACAACGACTACGCACTTCAACACCTCTGTCCAGTAAGCGGTCTCAGTGACAAGATGCTTAACCAGCTCCTTGTCAATTGTGCTGCTCGAGTTAGAGCGGGCGAGCCATGCTGCCACGCAGTTCCGGTGGCCGACGCCATTTTCATGTGCGCAAACCTTTTCTTCTGCTCTTTTACAATCGGAAAAGCCGTGCGTGGTGAAAGCACTGGGGTTGCTTGAAATCGAAAATAGTTTGTGCATTAAACAGTAAACGGAACCTTTTAACTCCGAGTACGTTAACCAGTGTCGCTCGTACGCCTCCCCATTTACAGCCTTTCGCACGAAAAGATGAGGTCACCTATATCGTTTCTGAGTTTTGTATTGCCTTTTGGAAGACGGAAAATTTTCTGCCTGATTTTGAAAATGCAATAGCCTTTTCTCAAGGCATACAGTCCGAAAGCTGTCAGTAATAACGTCCGGCCACTTAGCAGGGTCACTTCGGAGAATCTCGCAACGTACCTCTTGCTGCGGGGGTGTCTGTACTTCTCTGTTGCCGCAACGAGAGGCCGTCTAATTCGTCCTCTCGAGGCACACTTTGTGGGTGCGATCAGGATTATTTGAAGCCAAACTAATAGGAAACAAGTGAGTCGGTTCTTGAAGTGTTGTTTCCTGGCGCTCGTCAGTAGAAGGAGGCTCATCGGGGATGTTTGGCACCTGTTGATCAGCAGTAGTAGAAATCGGGCGTGGTGTACCGGACACCTGGAGCTCTGTGGCAGGGGCCCGGCCGAGTAGCATAGACGTTGCTGGCTCAGGAACAGGACAGGGCTCGGTTAGCGACGGTTGCTCAGAAATACGGACGACCGAGGTTGGCACCGTTTTCACAAGATCCAGACAACCAAGATGAGTCAAACCTTGCTTCTTGCCAGGAAACCGTGGTGATGGAGTTGGCAAGTCCTCCACAGAAGCACAGTCGGTACTATTGGGAGTTTGACACGGACTCTGGGTAGAGCGATCATACTGCTCCGCGGAAGCTGCATTCAGTAGGTACTTTGTCATCTTTGGTAGCTTCTTTTCACGCTCTTCTCTTCCTAACTTCGCCTTTCGTTTAGACGCACCACTTTGATGCTTCCTACCGAGCGTTTTCGCATGAATGGATGCTAATTGTTCACCGCACCGGGCATTTCGTCAGTCCGACGCGACTGCAGGTGTCCAACGGTGGCCGTCCGATGACTGGCGCACGCTGCCTGGATGGTCCGTGGCTGGCCGAGAGTGGTGCGTCCCCCGGGAGCTCCACAGCGGGTGGGCTTATGCAAGCTTAACTGGCGGCTCGGGGCTGAATCGCAGCCCGCGATGAACTTTCTTTCACAGGCGCGCGTCGCGTCTGTCTGTTACTAGCGCCAAAGCAGGCGTTCACATACGCATAGAGCCCCCTCCCTTAATTCAGCGCTGTGCAGCAGCTCACGCTGCAGCCCGCGTCTCGCTAACCAGGCCTATGAATGGGGGGGGGGGGGGAACAGGAGTAGACATCACAGAACACTATCAGCTCCATGGTCGGCTCAGTCGACGGCAGTATTCCCACGAAGATCATCTACCTACACACCTACCCTGCAACATGCACCCACACCCAAACAGAGTTCACCAAATATAACGGGACGAAAACCAAGCGTCTTGTAAATTCTGTCATGAATATAACGACCTCTATATAGGGTATGTATCTGCCAGCAGAGCCCCATTATACCGAAGATTAACGCACCAACGATCGGCGAGTGGGATGAGGTGCTGTCTAGCTCAGACCCAGGGACTGAGCGCTAGGTGACCGCTCGGGCATGGCGAGCAGCCAGTTAAATAAATGGGGTCCTGGCCCACAAAACTGCTTCTCAGTAAAGTTTTTTTCTTTCTGACGCTGGGATTTGGAGAAATACGCCTATTACAGCTATCGAGCAACAAATTGGTTTCTTGCGGAACCGGTGGAACCCGAGTAAAAATGCTTCGGGTATACATTTTGGAATAAAAAAAAAGCGGGAGGGAGGAGCGTAATGTTTAGGGAATACAAAGCGCGCTGAGAAAGCCGCAAAGCAATCTAACTTTTTCTGTGGGGTCGCGCCCGAGGAGGTACGGGGCCTACTGGGCCGACGAGCAGAAGAGTTGGGTACTCCTAGTGCCTAGGCGAAGCATGTGGCCGCTTCAAGCTCGGAAACGAAGCGACTAGGGGCAGTCGACGCGACTCCTAGGCGACAAATTTTACATACGACACCATGCTGAACCACATATTTTTCGACGAAAAAACCCAAGAAACACACGGTTCAAATGTACGCGCCACACGCATCTCCTGCGTCGCGCTAAATGTCACCACGGGTCAGCCACCAGCTGCGTAATGCAGTCTACCTCTGTCCCGGTAACAGCAAGCGATTCGTAATCCGCCCAGCAGGACGCGCACCGCGCACATTGACTGAAAGTTAAAACATATTTTGCGTGCTAGTAACCGCAGATAGCTTTAATTGAAGGCTAGGTTGCATTCTTTGTACCTGAGTTATTCTGCGTCATTCTATTTTCTTTTAACAACGACGCACCAATGACGAACTATTTTTTGTGAACTGCTGCTCCCACGGCTCCTGCTGCGTTCTTCGGCTGCGGTACAGAAAAACCTAGAAGCACGCAGAAGTTTGCGCACCGCGTGCTCGCTGTACCGGCTAGCGCGAGGGGTTTTCGTTGCCTAGTGTGTTTTGTCCGGTGATCGTGCGCGGGCGACGTTACTGACGTGCTGTGCTTTATGGTGCTTCATATGCAAAACTTCTGGCGCCGAAGGGCTGTAGAAGAGGGCAACAATGTTTCGTACGAAAAGGGACGTTGACAAGCATCTCGCCGGCATTTTGGCGAAAATTAAGGATGAGAATGAGGTAAGGTGTTATTGGCGCGTCACCGTGACATTTGTTGCACATTAGGTTGCCGAAGTAACCTTGGTGTTGGCTGTGCTGTAGCATCGCGTTTTGTTAGCTCTTATTGCGTCTTGTGCTTCAATGGTAACTAACTGTTTATTTTCTGCGCATATGCAGCGTTTTGGCGGTTTGCCGACGTTAGGCTTAGCAAAGACGTTTCGAAACTTTTGGCAGCTACTAATTTTTCTTAGCATTGTCGTTTATTAAACCTGCATTTTAATGATATGCCGGCTCAGTGCTGTCTTCCAGGCAGTTTTCTGGTATCTTGAATGGTTGCTCGTTTCTTGTTTCGTTACTTGGCCTCGCATGAATGAGCTCAAGCATGAACGATGTGGGCATTGACCGGTGAATAAACACGTTGTGGCTTTCTGGTGCAGAATAGCGGTACTTGATACTGCAAGTTTGTGTGTTGTTCCTGCTCTAGCTCTGATCCTCCTGTCGGTTGTGCACTGTGAAGTGACGCGCTAGCTTTACACTTTGTCCATTCATTGGGATGTGTATTTGTACTCTGTTCGCAATATCGAGGAGCACGTTGGTTTTACGCTCTCTTTGGCTACAAATATACATGTGAATGGTAGCATTGACACTGCGTTCGTCGATCATTTATTCGTAATGAGACATTCAGTGATCAACACTCAAGGTGTGACACTCTAAGTGGCCACTCTTCGCCGAGTTTTTGGAGCGCATTTCAAAATGTCAACAGTAGTAACGCGTGTAGCGTGCCCCCTGGTTGGTGGGTGCCGTAAAAATTATAATTTGGATGGAAATGCAGCAGCTGGCCTGTGCAAAACATTTTCCGTTGGCTCAGAAATTTTTTTCTGAGCTAGGAATAAAGGAAAGACGGTACGAGCTGCTCCATCAATGCAGTTAATGAAAGGAAAGACGACTTTTTTGCATAATGGACGGGCTATCTCAAATAATTAGTTCTCTGCACCGCCGTCCGCGATTGATTTGGGTGCAGCTTTGGTGCAAGGAACCGTGACACCAACCTCCAAGGAGGTGCAAAAAAGAAGTGCACGTGCAGACGGCTTTCAGCAGACGACGCGCAGATGACGCATGTTAGCTCGTAAATAGTGAACATGAATTGAGGGATGTCTTCGCTGTCGTCGACGGGTTCGATGTCGTTCTGCGAGACAATGGCACTGAAACCTACGCGACAGCAGCCAACTTTATGTGTTTGGTGCTCTAGCTGCCATGTTAATTTTGACAGGCCTTTCGTGTGCGTGCGAGTTCACACGAAACGTACGGCGCAAACGACGTTGTGTGGGCTGTTGGCAAACTGCGAGCAGGACGAGTCCGAGCGTGTTTTGCTACAACCGGCGCCGGTACCTGTGCCTGCTGCGTTAAGCATATGCAGGCAGATGCTGCTGATTCGACGCTGCCTGGCCATTCTGCTGCGGCTACGGGGAGGCCGGGGCTAGCGCGCTAAGCAGCGATGAAGCCCTCTGGTGCTACCGAAGGACCGGGCACCCTCCCATAGGTGTCAGAAAATATGTAGGGACCTTGAATTCAAGCACGCCAAAAGTTCTTTGAAAGTCGTTCTGAGTGTCTGAAAAGCCTTGTGAATTTGTAATTGAAATAGCTTGCGACCATGCTTTTATAGCACTTAGGAATTCGACTGCCGTTGGTCCAAACAAGTGAGTTGCGGCGTGACAGCACAGAGTCGGTTTCCTCGTATTCACTATGGGAAGAGTAGAACTACTCCATAACAAGAACTATGCGATGTCGCCGTCGTCGACCATGTCCAACTCCATGGCCGACTGAAGTCTCGTTAGACACGGAAGTGACCGCACACAAAAAATACACGCGAGAACTCAACACCTCCACGGCAAGCAGGCGACAAAAATCTGCCTGCATGCACTCGATTGCACATATGAGGTGTGGCGATGCTGACGCGCTGCACCTGCACCCTGGAACTGGTTCTGCACCACACTGGCACCAGCGGCACTTTTTCAGAATTTGTGTTGTGAACCGTCACTGAATGGCATGAAGCTAAATAAAACAAAATGGGGGGGAGAGGATGATTGGGAAGAGGAAGAATTCTTTTCTTAATAAAGTTTCTTGTTGTATAGGCAGCCCGATCTAGATCGCAAATGTGAATGTAGGAGGAGGTGCTGATAGGTATTGAGCCCTGCCCTGAAAGAATTTAGCTAGGAATCTGTAAATTTTGGGGTGTACTTGCCTATTTTGCTGTATTCAATGGTGCCAAATTCAACTAACTATGATTTAAGAGTTTTTTTCGCTCTTCACGGTGAGCATGGCAGTATCTCCAAAGATGTTCAGTGTGGAAGAGCATACGACCATAATTGAGCTCCTCTTTCCCCATGGGAAAGATGCAAAGCAGATCCATGATGAAATTTCACAAACTTTGGGTAAAAGTGGCTCTTCATATCCAGCTATTAAACACTAGGGTGTAAATTCTAAAACAGGTCATTTCGTTGTGAGAAACCCAGTGGGAGGCTTGTCTCAGTCTCCTTGCTTACAAATGTGAAAGCCATCCATGAGATGATCGTGGATCGCCAAACATCAGTCAGAATTGTTGCTACTCATCCAGGGATATCGCATGAGCCATTACATACAACTTTGGGATGAGAAAGCTTTGTCATGTGGATCCCGAAACTTTGACAGCCGAACAGAAGAGGAGACTCTTGGAGACACGAGTGGCTGTTTTCAAGCGTTCTGCAAGAAATGAGTCAGATTGCCTGGACAATCTGGTAACTGGTGATGCGACATGGTTGTGCTGTTATGATTCAGAGGCAAAGGAGCAGTCTAAGCAATGAAGTGGTTCCTAGGGCCAGAAAAGTTGTGTGTGCAAAAATCGGTGCAGAAGCAAATGGCAACCATTTTTTTGGATAAGAAGGAAGTTCTGCTTGAGGACTACTTCCAAAATGTTTTTAGCCTCGATGCGACACATTACTGCTTCGTTATTACGAAGCTGAGGTAAATATTCAGGAAGAATCGTTATTACGAAGCTGAGGTAAATATTCAGGAAAAAAGTCCTAGAAAACATCTCCAGAAGTGTCGTCCTGTTGCATGATAATGCTCCGTCACACACTGCAGGTGCCAGCATTGCTAAAATGGCCTCCTTAGGCTTTCAGCTGATGCTTCATCCATCCTATTCGCCTTAACTGGCTCTGTCTGATTACGATCTGTTCTCCAATTTCAAAAAGAAAACGAGGTTTGGGAGGGTTTTGGAGGCAACTAATCTGCAAATCAGTGGTTTGACCAGTGGTCAGAGGAATTCTATTTGCAGGGACTTAGAAAGCTGCAGGAGAGATGTTGCATGTGCATTGAAATCCTGGGGGATATGTAGAATACTTCGCAGTTTCAGCTTCTAGCTCATTTTTTTCTGGGTAAAGCTCAATATTTATCAGCGCCCCATCGTAGCAGCTGTGGATATGCATGAGTGAGTGCTGATGATGGGGACCGTCATTACAGCAGTGGCATGTGAGCCCACTCTGCTGAGGGATCAGCAGATTGGTGGGCTTTATTTTCTGCTCTGCACACTTCAAGCACTGTATGAACGTGCCTATGGCTTGGCTAACAACGGTAAAATGTGACTGAGCATGTGATATACGTTCCTGCCTATGAAGCAGATGCTTGGAGACATTCTGTGAGCTGTTTCAGTAACCTTAATTCATGACATGCGGAGCAGCAAGTAATTAGCCAAGATTATGATGTAGAAACACTACATTTGTTTGTCCTGATCTGGGAAGAAAATAAAGCAGTAATTTGCTGCTGTCTGCTTTTTGCTCCTTGCTGCTGTTCTGTGTCTGTGAGCATGAGCCGATAAATCGAAGCAAGGAGCCTTATTGCAAAAAATGTAGCGTTCGAGTACAAAGACGTGAAAAAAAAAAGATGTATTTTTACATATTCCATATTTCATTGATGTCACACTTATGCCGGCCTAACAGTATGCATGCAGTTGTGCTTCTGATTTTGTAGTGTTCTTCATCTGCATTCTGTCGTGTTGGGTCTGCCTTGATTTCAGAGAAAGATTAGAGGTTTCAACTTTGCCAAGCTCTACTTTGCAGTGAAGGACTATGAGTCGGCCAGGCGGTACGTACCTCTTTCAGCTGCCGGTTTCACTAAAGGCTGGTTCACATGCAAGCGAGACGGTCGCAAATCCTGCCGCGGCGGCGCATACACCCTCTCTCAAGTGGCAGCGGCAGCTCCAGCGGCTGGAGTGCCGAGGTTTGAGCAGGTTGGACATTCTTCACGACGGCAGCACTGCTTCCGTACCAGTGACGGCCCGGCGTTGCCATGTGACCAGTAGTACCAGAGTTTGTACGCCGCACGTGCAAACTTTTGTTTTAAAAAAAAAAAATTTATAATGAGTTGAATGCTTAAAACACCAGATTTATATTTTTTAACATATGAGAATGACAAAATAATGCTTATGTATTACGCTTTTTGGTGTTTTTCAGACCACCAAAACTGGTTGCAAGTGCATATCTTTTGCCAGCAACATTGGTTTTCGCAGCGGTGGAAAACGCACAGCGGCGACGCATGTGAAACGAACGCTCGCGAAATGCTTCGCAGCGTCACGCCGCTGTTCGCTCAATTTGCGGAATCGCTTGCATGTGAACCAGCCTTAATCCATGTTGCAGGTTGTTGCAGAGAAAAAAGATAGAAATGAATTTTTATTGCTTCCACTATATGTACGATTTGCAAGCTTAATGAAAAATATCATACTACGAAACAAAGCATGTACCTTTTTTCTTCATCATGGCATAAATAGCTGCATGATATTTATAGTTGGGTCCGGTTTTTCATGCAGCTTTTTTTTTTATAGCAAATAGTTTGAAACAACTGTGAACCTACTTGAACAACTGTGAACCTACTTGACTCGCTGTTATCAGCAGGCTGGTGAAGAGGTTACAGGCACGGAGGCAATGCCTTATCTTTGCAAGTGGAGGGTGTAAAACTGTTGAGCCTTTCAGTGATCTTTGTCGAAAGTATGTAGCAATAATTTTTTAAAGTTTGAGCGCATCGAAACCTTGCTGACCTGACTGCTGTTTGACAGTGCCTGCATAACAACTTTGTGCAGTGTCGCTGTCAAAGGTAGTATGAAACTCTGTCATTAAATAGCGCATGCTGTGTTAGCTTCGAGTTTTGAATTTTGTATTTTCAAATTCTTACTAACTGTTGCTGAGTTGTTATATTGATGTGCCATGTGTGTGCTGTGCAAGTGCTGCATGACAGAGTTTTTACTATCGGTTTGCATTATGTTGTTTGTAGGTACCTGGCTGACTACTTGACCGTTAATGACAAGCAAGCGGCAGCATACAAGCTTATGGGAGAGATTCATGAAGCCATGGGAAGCCCAAAGCAAGCCCTGCAGGCTTACAAACAGTAATAATGAACTGTTACTGATCTTGTAGATGGTAGATCTGTGTCATGAAAGTGCATATTCAAGATGGTAGTTGATATTTCGTGTGTAGTAACCCCGTACAATGGCAGACGTAACTTACGAGTAGGGAGCTATTGCATCAGTATGTGTTGCCCTTGTTATGTTTGAGGAAGGAATCTGCTGGTAGTGTCCGTGCTCTGTGACACATTTAATAACTAGTAATTTAAAGGTTGCTTTTAGTGCCTGTTCATAAAGTTTTTTGCATTAAGAACCCTTCTTTTTTTTGCATGGGTACACGCAAAAAGCAACCTTGGTATTTCTCTAGACAAGCGTCATGTTTGTAAACAAAGGTGGCGCTGCGGTCGGCAACGACGCGGGGTGTAGGCAAAACGCAGCATGCCTACACTGCGCCAAGCGACGCTGCCTTCGAAACCAACTGGTGTATGCGAATATTTCAAAGTGCGCACCTCTTGTAGTTAAAAATATTTTTGTTGACGCTCGGAGAGTAGTTCTGCACTTTTTTCAGCCTGTTCCCCAGACGGAATTAGTAGGCGAAGCGCTTCATCAGGGGCTTCTCTGCTCCTAGTTGGCGACAAGTAACAGCGCCTTGCATTTTTTTATATGCTGATGCTGTGTTAACCATGTTGTATTTGTGGCCCTAGAAGCAATTGCAGCTTTCTCTCTCTCTCTCTGCAGTGTTTGACTGAGAGTTTCCTGAATTGGTCTCTCTTTTGGTACATTCTGCTCCCGTTGTGTTTGATTTAACAAATGAGTAATAATTATGCTTTAAAAATAATTGCATAATGATGTTGCAGTTTTGACTACTCCAGAAACTAATTCAAATCTTCTTGTTTGTTGGCAGTTCCTTGGCACTTGAAGAAAACCAAAAGGACGTTATCCTAAAAAGTGAGATTAAAAAAAAGATCTTTACTCATAATAAATTCTGTGGTTTGTGTTTTGAGAAGTGTTAATTTATCAATGATTGCCTGTTTCATTGCAGTTTGTGAAATATACAGCGACTCAACTGCTGACCCAGATACAACCAAGGTATGGAAAAGGATGCTTACAGAATGAATGCATATTAATGTGATAATACTTAAGAGCCTACTAATTTTGGCAGTTTTTTTATTTTGCAGTGTTAATTTTTTCAGTATAAAACATTTTTTTCCTATATATGCTAAGCTAACTTTCAAGCCGTCCTAAGATGTTCACTGGTTGAAATATTTCTGGGACTTCCTTTTTTAATTCCTTTTCAGTACTGGCTGGAGCGAGCTGAAAATCTTTTCCCGGGCCATAGGATTGTATTTAAGCTCAAGGTTGGTGTTCGCATTTTACCTTGCAATGTCCTAAAGCATGCTTGGGTGGAGTGCAAAATTTTAGCTAATTTGAACGGACTTTCTGGATGTGTATAAGTCGAGGGAACATTCCTGGAACAACTGCGTTGACCATTGGTCAACTATTGCTTGTGATAAGGGTCATTGAAAAAAAGTCACCATAGCATTGCATATCATAACGTCGTAGTAAATGCTGTTGTGCTTGTTTGTGCTTGTTACTGGTACAAGTGGCCAAACAGTGGTCATCCCTAGATGTCAATGTTGGAGCTGGTAACTGTTTTGGAAGTGAGCTGCAGTGTTTGGTTTTTTTGGTCGTAAATTTTTCTCTTGCAAGACAAGTGTATAGCCAGTGTAGTTCATGTTTTGGAGAAGGTGTGGAATGAAGTGAGCAAATGTTTGTTTGATACTCTCAGTAATGACTGGCACTTTGTGGTTGATTTCTGTTGCAGGAAGGCATGGCAAGAGCCAGAGGAGAACCAGATGTGAAAGACATGGAAAATCTGATCACATCTGAGCTGGTAAGCATTTCTCGTTCACTGCTGCTGTTTCTCTTTTTTCAGTGTTCTTGCTGAATGGAGCTTAAGCCATGCAACAAGTTGCCGGTATGACCATTCTGGCTGTGGTACTTTTGTCACATAGATCAGTTCGGGGACCCTTTCCTTATTGCGCCTTAGTCCATTGGTCATATATGATTGACATTTTTAGCCTGCCGCCAAAAATTAAAGTCGGCGCTCCTGGACAAGCTGTGCCATCTAGTTTGCGTCTATAACACCACCCCCTTTTTTTTCTCATTTTCTAGCGCAAGATGAAAAATGAAACTGACCAGAGGTAGCCTGCCCGTTGCCGATCAGGGCGTCTGTTGCGCAGCGCGCTCCTGGAAGGCGAAAAAATACACTAAGCATTTTTTTTAGAGCAGCAGCAGTTAGTTAGACAACCAAGCGGAATTGTCAAATTTCAGTTCCGATTGCGACACTTCGTATCAGAGGCCCGTGACATCATTACGTGCGCGCGTGTTTAGTTTTGCCTTTCGCGTTATATTTTATGCAGTGCGCCTGATTTTCAGAGTGGTTTTATTTGCTGCTATAGGTTCTTTGCAACATACTGCTATCAAATGCGCTAGTAGATTTTTGATCATGAAAGGCCATAGAAAGTGCAGTGTATTATGTACGCAGCTGAAATTTTCTAGTATGATACCTAAGAACATGTGCAACGTTTTATATATATATTTTAATTTTTTGTGATCAGTTTCTGGCTCAGTGCAGTGTCTTATTTTTATTTTGCTTGTATTATTTTTTCTGTTACCAACATATTTAACCAACAAATGTTCGAAAAGTTTTGCTTACACAACTCCGGTGTTTTTTTCGTTGGGAAGTATAATCAGTAAGCCCCAGTTCGATGTATTACAATTTGCAGTGCATTCAGCACTATGAACCAGCATACTTGTGCCGCACACAAATTGATGGTAAGTGTCCATGTGGCGTAAGCTGCCTGGCTACTCGGACTTCTTTTCCGGAGTGTGTGGAATGCTCTGTGCTGGAGGCTGATTCTCCAAAAGGCCCAGCCGCATATGAAAAGAGCACCCAGTATTGAGTGGAATGCAAGGTCTCTCCTTACGAGCGGTTTTCTCTGTCAGTTGAAGACATCATCATTAGCTCCGAGTCGTGTGCGCGAATAAAGTGCAGATTGTTAGGGTGACTTTAATTGATGGGGTGCAGCTTTCTTTGTCAGAGCTGCAAGGTCTTGCTTGTAGCACTATTGATATGGTACATGCATTGCGTGCAGGTGACGCGTCCATTAGATGTGCCACTCCGAGTGAAGCTTTTGCGCCTGCTGCTGGACTCTGGGCGTGTGCTGGATGCCTACAAGCACTGCCTGCAGGCAGAGGAGGAGCCGCAGTTTGGTGCCGAGGCCTTCTACTCACTCCTGTGGCAGCGTTGCTTGGCTGATGTTTTTGAGGCATGTGCCTTTGTTTGTGGTGTGTTGTCATGAACAGCCGTGCTTTTTAGTTGTATTTTCTGGAGCAGGCACACAGATGATTGTTTACTGACTGGAGTGACTTTTTTTGACTTCCCAAAGCTAGCTTTGTTCGTTGTTACCATATTGACTCTATTATAACGTGGGCCTTGTTTTTCCGGAAAAAAATCATCTAGAAATGTTGTGTGTATTAGAGTTGAGTACGGGCATGAAACTGTACTAGCAACAGCCTATTGTCATCGGTATCGCTAAATGATGCCTTGGTATTTCTTACGAGTCGATATCTCCTACCTCAGTTGTGAATACTGGTAGGCCTTGCAAGCATCTGGAGTGTTCATTCAGCAGGGCTTTGACCTGGACTTGAGCCTACATGGAACTGTGGGTTATGGAGGTGTGCCGAGTTCACTACTACATTGGGTTGAAGGGCCGCTGCACGTTCGTTTGGTATTACTGAAACTTGTTTGTGTGACTGGTTGAAGCAAAGAGGATTTTCACTAGCCTGTCGATTCAGAAGAGTTTCAATGGGCAAAAGAATGCCCGGTTTCCAGAGATTCATTGTTAGAAGGGCTGGTTCCCAGTGCCTCGCTGCAAGACTTTGTGGGATGAGTGAATGACGCATGGCTACACAATCCTGTCTGCCTTGTTCGGCAAGCCTTTTAAGAAGTGTGGAATTTCAAATGTCATAGATGCCAGAGTATGAAATGCTTTGTGCCATTGAGAGAGCCAAGGAGAGAGCCAAGAAGGCCTCTGACAGCGACGATGAGTGATGACAATTTTCCCAGCCAGATAAGGAAAGGCGAGCAAAGCGATGAGGCCGTTTACTTCATTGTGGCATTAGAGTGGTTGCAGTAAAGTAAAATGGTTGCAGTTATGTGACAAGAAGATTAATTTTTTATCGAAGTATGAAAATCTGGTGCGCTGTACAATCGAAGACATTGCACTTTTTTTTGTTCTATGAAAAATGGGTGCGTGTTACATTCAAGGGCTTGTTAAAATCGAGTAAATATGGTACTTCTTTCTCCATACTCTCGACCTAGCAACAAAAGATAAAAACCAAAAATTACTGCTGAACATTTGGGAATTGCAGGTGCTCGGGTCATTTGGTGGTATGCATGTCTGATAGAATTTCTGCTAGAGTAGATGTGGTTAAGGTAGCTGGTTGGTGGTAGTGGTTAACAGCTCTTAGCTGCAGTATTTCTGTGTGAAATGTTAAGAAGCTAGTTGGACGGATCTCCTTGTCATTATTATGGCCGAGAAAATGTACCAGAGTTATCTGAGCTATCAGGCCTTGTGCAGGAGACCTCAAATATTGACTGTATGTGTGTGGTAGCGTTGACCGGCTTTTGCACTGGAAGTACTGGGGCTAAGGTGCTTTGCATACCGAGCATTGGCATCTCTCTGGAGCGCTGCCTCATGGCTCCATGGGGCCGTTACATCACTCCGTTTGTGGCGAAATCTGGACCAGGCGTTGCTGCCTAGCACCCCCAGATCTTCGAATTGACCTGGCTGGTGCAGTCTGCAGGTTTAAATTATCCAGTAAAATTTGCATTAGAAATTGTGGGACTGCAGAAATTATTTGAATTATCTGGGATTTTCATTAAAACGTTCAAATTATAGAGGTTTTACTGTGTTTGAGACAAATCATTTACCTCTATTGAGGGCAGAATGCAAGAGTAGGATATTTTTCTTTTTCGAATGATTATTGGGCCCACTTTGCTTGTAGAGATTACAGCTTTTCAGGAGAGTACACCCTATGGAAACACTATTCAGGATGCAGTGCATGCAGCATGTTAGAATGTTGGTCCCCATGATGTTTGCTGTTGACCATGCACTAGAAAAATGGCTTCATGCAAAGGATCCATGGCCGCAGCATTCCAGGTTCCATTGCAAGGGGGTAACTTAATCGTGTTGCTTGTTTGCAGGCATACAATGAAAATCTGGTTGGCCCAGTGGACGAATCTTTTTTTGCCAAATACTTGCTGACCCTGGACCAGCTGGCCACACTGGCACTGGCCAATCCTAACAACTCTGCAACCTGTGCTACACCTGGCTCCCTCAACGGAGAGTCAGCCAAGCAAGGGGAGCGGGTCGCCGTGGAAGATGCCATCAATGCTGTTATGGCGTGAGTGTTTCGCTGAAGGGCATGTATAGTTAAGTGTTCTGCAGTTAAGTTAGGTTTTCAATTTGTACATAAGCACTTGCATTTGATCTCGTCTTGGGTTGGCATTTTCTGGAACAAGGAGCCTGGAAAAAGGAACTGCACAAGAAAAATAATTCCTTACTACTGAGTGAAAGTTGTTGGTTATTTATTGCTCTTTTCTTCGCAGTAGCCAAGAGCCTAAACTTTTGATGTTATACATGGTACATTTTCTTCATATTTGATGGTTGCTCCTTTCATGGCTCGTCGCTTCAGGAGTTTCATTGTAATGGCACATAAATTCAGCGTGGGGTCAAGTTCAGTTAATCTTGACTCTTGTCTGTGACTCTTGACTGATTCTCTACCAGTGATGGGGTATTCATGCTTGCAAATTGCTTAGTTAATAAGGCTAATGGGAATAAGCATAACTAGAACATTTCTGGTGCTCTATACCGAAAATGTGTTGTGGCTGTGCTAGAGCAGTGCATATTTAACTAGCTGATTGGCTTAAAACCAGGCAGGTGCGGGCCAAGCCGAGCCTATGTATTGCGATCTTCTGTAGGGGGTCGGGTGACACCTTAAATAGGCCCATGCAGTTCAACTAAAAATGTTTGCTCATAGCTGATTACATGTTGCGAATAGTCGCATGATTAGGAGGCATTGTGAACATGCTCTGTGCCCAGGCTGGACTGCCTGCTGGAGAAGGCGCACAAAAAGAAGTGGCATAGGAGTGGGGCTTGGGCCTTCGTGCTGCAGCACGTCACTGCCCAGCTCTATCTTCACATGGCCACTTTGCTGCTCAAGAGAGCCTGGAAGGTATGTGTGCATCTTGGTTTGCAAGCAGTGTAGAGGCTGAACTCTCCAAGTGCTTGTGCAGGCAGAGTGAGAAGTCTGGGGAGGTTTGCTCTGGGGGGGGTATTTGCTAACCACCTTAGTCAGAATGACATGCGGAAAGCAGTTTTGTATGTTGTCACTTTCTATAGGTGCAAGATGCTGTAGAAAAAGCTCAGTTCAGTTACCAACTCTTGTTAAAACTCTGTTCACCGGACTGAGGCTCCTGTTGTGTCTTTTGTACAAGTTTGAGCTGTCAAGAATTCCATCTTCCCTGTCTTTCTGTAGCTTTGTTAGCTGCCAGCAGGAAGCTGGCAGACCGCACTAATAAGCAGCTCTTTCTATGCATGCTGTGGTCATCAGCTTGGGATGGCTACGCCAGCAAAGAAGTTATTGCAGACTCAAGTAGCAATGTATTCGAAAGAGGCCCTGCAGCAGTTTTCTGGTGCTGCAAAGTCTGTTGAATTTATAAGAGGATTTTAATGCAAGAGGAGAACCATGAAAGTCGGGGCATGGAAATTCAGTACAAGCTTGTTAATTCGAAATGCATGGGGACGCCAACGCAGTTTGAATTAACCAAAGTTTGAACTAATGAAACTGAGCAAAAATATGGCACACTGCGATCGGGAAGCACCTGAGTAGTGAGATAACACTGTTTTACTCTTCTAACAAATTCCGCGATCGCCTGCTTTTTTTCCCGGAAGCAACGGCCAACACCTAATGTTCAAAAGTTTGTGAAGTTAGCGGAAGGCGAAGAGGTATTCCAACTTGTGGAGCAGAGGGCTGCACTGATGTTGCAAAGGGAGTGTGATCACCTGCAAACATGGTCGCGATGCTGGAAAATTGAGCAGCATGCTACTGTTCCGTGACCTCTGCTCTTTGACGAAGGTGGTCACACAACCTCAGTTTCTCGCAAATTTGCACTTGTGAGTCGCAGAGCCTTCGCATCCATCTAGGCTGAAAAGTGAAAGTTGCTAGGATGGTCGTATGCTTGCAGATTTTCCAGCCTTCCGACCCCAAGTTGCAAACTGCTAAACCAATGAGAGGACTTTTTGGCAATGTTCTGCCTCTATAACAGACTGGTGCTGACTTCACGCATGGCTTCAATCTTCTTTTGAAGTGTTATGGTGCAGTAATTATTGCAGACGAACATTTCTAACTTGCAGCTCTATGTAGGCATAGCTTGGTGCAACCCTGCAGCCACTAGCACTGGAAAACCTCAGGTGCACTGGAAAACCGAAACGAAAACATGTAGCAAACATCAGGAAACGTCCTGATCCGTTGTTTTGTTCACGTTGAGGTTGCATGCACGAGTTTAGTTCCAGAGTGTCGTAGACGCTGTGAAGCAGCTGATTTTCTGTGTCTTGGCACTGGTCGTGTCATCCATCTCTGAACGGCAAAAGCTAACGCAGCAAATTATGGAAGCCTGCGCGGTCAGCAGCTGCCAGCAGCAGTTTTATATGAATCTCGGAGGTCATGCAACTAATCACCACCATAGCCTTCACATCTCTTCCGAAGAGGCAGCGCAGCCGCATGGTATTGTTGCTTGGTTAGCCACGTGACCAGGCTGGCCAGGCGCGGCGATGCATAATTCGAATTGTGAGGGGCGAATTGATTCATGTCCGATTTTACGGTCTATGTTTTACACAGAATGCAGTGGAGTGTGGACGGACCAACTCCTGCACTTGAATTATCCAGGAATTCAAAGTAATGAAATTCAAGCTCACAAGCTTTCACTGTATGCCTCGTTGAGCCTGGAAATCTCAATACTATGGACCTACATGAAGGGAGCCTCAATTGTTACGAAATTTGCTGCGTAACAAATTATTTTCCTTCCCCAACCACTCTCCATGTTGAGAACAATGTGGTCCTGCTTGTTTTAGAATCTTTAGTGTGGTGGCGTCAACCGCAAGGATGAGCAGTTTGCAAGGATTCATGTACACCCAGCGTCAAAAGTTTACGGGGCGCTCAAGTTGCAAAAAACGTTTATTTTCATGAAGGCATTACGGGTACCCAAAATCAAAACCTTCGCTCGCGCTTGCGCATTAGGGCGGGAACTCTGCAGAGTTCCTGTAATTTTCAGGCTATCTGCCCAGGCTACGCGAAAACAGCAGTTCTCGTCCACATGTGTGCTCTGCAAGCTTTTGAGGCCGGGTGTACATAATTGTATTTTGCGTTGACTGTGCAAGTTCAGTGCTGTGTGGATTGAAAGTGTCTATGTGGTATAAATTGATATAAGCAGATGCTGACACACTACCTGAGAATAATGTCACATTGTACTTGTGGCACGTTAGGAGTTTGCTTGCATTGCAGCATTGATGCAGCCATATTCTTGGCTTTATTTTTATTGCTAGTGCATATGCCTTTCTGAGTGCACCTGCATAGCTGCACTTATCAAGCAGAAGTACTTTAGTTCTGCAATTTCTACCAGTGTTAACGAGCCCAAAATCAACAGCATTGTTTGGGAATGAGCAAAAAATTATTGAAAGTGTAGAGGTCTGGATATTGTTTACTTGATATTGCCTAGACCTTTGTACCATTTAATTGAGCTTACCCTGTACAGTTGTTTTCTCCAGCCTGCCTACAAATGATAGAAGAATTGTTTTTGTAGGGAACGTGGCCTGTATATCTGACAGTTGCCAGTGCGTGAAGGGCTCTTTTCCCAACTTGTCCTCCAGGAGAGCTACAGCTGGCAAGAGGCACGGAGCTGGGCAGCAGCCCTGCTGCTGTGCGCCTACTCAGTGCGTCCTCCGAGTGGCCTCTCCCAAGAGGGCTGGTTCCTTGCACTGGATTCAGCCAGGCAGAGGCTGTACCGCAACGTTGTCGACCGTGCTCACTACCGCCTCTCTGTGTCTGGTGAGTGAGTGCGACTGCCAAGGAAAACAGATGAGCTCAAAGGGAGATGTGGCTTTAAAATTGCAAAAAATGGCCAAAAAGAAATGGATTTAAAAAAAAAAAATTGTATCCACTTGAGGGGACCGGGGGTCCCTCAAGTGATCAATGATCACTTTTTACCTGGACCTACCTACATCTATGATGTGAATAAATCTGAATCTGATTCTGCCTCATTTTTTATGCTGCCCCAAGGTTTCATTGCTGATGGTGATTGTTGGAAGTTTGTTCTCGTGCTTCTTATCGCTCATCAGAATAAGCGACCACCAGCGTGAAAGAACTGGGCAGACGGTGCACAATTCGAGATTTCTTTAGGGGAACAGATTCGCTTATGAATTAGTGACTTTTTCTTGACATGTGGAGCCCCATGTATCGTGCTGGGAACGGCTGTCGGCACGGGGCACGAGCTATTCACTGCTCACCCATGAGTACCTTAGATTCCGCAAATAGATCGGCTCCATGTATAGGCTGACCCCCCACCCCCCAATTTTGGATGGTCATTCTCTAAAGAAAGGTCAACTTATATGCAGCAGTGCTTCAAATAATTAATATGGCGGCATTGCGCGCAGTCAACCGGCTGCAGACATGGAGCAAGAATGATAGCATCGCGGGACAAGCGCAGATGCGCCTTGGGTGATCAGCAAGCCGTAGCATGGACTGGTTTTCATGTTGTCAGTACTGGGGTTGTGTCACTTTGCGTATCAAGCATCGACATCGCTCTGTGGTGTTGCCTCGCGGCTATGAGGGACCGTTGCTTCTTCGGTTTGCAGTGAAATTGGGATTGGGCATTTCTGCATAGCACCCGAGATCTTCGAATTAACAGGGCCTGTGCTTCAAATTATCCGGTCGAATTTGAATTGGAAGGTACGGAACCGCAGAAATTCTTTGGATTTTCTGGGATTTTTGGTGACATTTATTTCAACAAAAATACTTGACCTGAATATTGTGAAAAAAACCTTCACACAAAAAATTTGGAATTTCAGAACAAAAAATTGTATTCACAAGATATCTATTGGAGAAACAAATTTAGAACATTCTGAAACATACAAAATGTTTCAAATTTGTGTGGGAACAAGCTGCTAAAGGTTTGAAATTATAGCCCAAAAACTTTTTGTGCTAGAAAAATTTTTCTGCCACTGCATGAAAAAAGGCTTTTTCAGAGTACCCTTGATATAAATTTGACTATTTTTGGTCAAAGAAGCTGTGAGCATGGAATGTTCATTGCAGGAACGGAGTGCTCAATAGGGCCGTCAGGCAAATAAAGCAGCCACTCAATACTGCTTGTCCGTGCCAGCCCTCGGGGACAAGGCGCTGCGAGGGCTTGTGTGGAGCGTTGTCCGCAAAAAACTGTGGCACCTCCACTTGGATGCTCCATCGGCAAGCATAGTTTCTACAGGGGACGTCTGTGATGAAATCCGGTCAGCGGTGCAGCCACCATCAGCACCACTTCCGGGGCCGCACGTCTTGTCTTACAGTGATGGTCTACGCCGACCTGCCCCCCGCGCTGCATGCGTTCAGCCCCATTGTCGGACCACCCTACCGCTACCTGCACCCCGTCGAGGAGCAGTAGGCAGACCTGTGCCCTCCTATCAGCAAAGCGCACATGTGGCGCACGTCCAACAATTGCCCGCTCTGCTACCACTGCGAGGAGCCTGGCCATATTCTGCGGAATTGCCCGTACCGGTGGATGGGTTTGAGAGGATTCCCACCGGATGCGCCTCGACCCCGCTATGATGAAAGACTGCAGGATACTGAGGAGCACCTGGCCGCTCACGTGCTGCCCCCTACCTTGCAGCAGCGCCAGTCGCAATCATCATCCCCAAGGCAATTTGCTTCGCCCAGTCGGCCTTCATCATCTGGTCAGTTCAGAGGCACGTCCCCTCGCCGGGAAAACTGAAGACTGCGTCCTGCGGGGGTAGGGCCGCCGCTTCTGCACAGAGTCAACAGCCCCCACCCGGCGATTGGACGCGACGGCCCGAGCGGCGACGACTCGATGAGACGACCTCGCCGACATGCTGCGAACGACTGGTTGCCGCTGAAATTTTAGTAACCGCCGACAGTTGTGACATGACCACTCGTCGATACCGGTGCTGATGCCTTGGTCTGGACCCATGATCCGCACCGCCGGTCGCCACATAGTGATGCTGATCGGCGTCTGCACCTGCCGCATCCAGATCCGCGGTCTCACTTTTACTGGCACCTTTGTCGCATTACGCGACTGCAAAAAAGATCTGATTCTCGGCAGGGATTTCCTTCAAGAGCATGGTGCAATCATCGACCTTTCGGGAGCCTATGGTATCTTTTTCCGTCCAGCAAGCCGTTGACACCAACATAGAGTCCCGCAGGGTAATGTTGTGCGTATGTGACGACCACATAATTATCCCTCCGTGAGCCAGCAAGTTCGTCACAGTCGAGTGTAATGACAGCATCGGCACTCTTGGCATCGCTGAAGCAAACATGCTGCTGCTACTCGCTCGGCAAGTTTGTGTAGCTCGAGGCCTTGTAGAGCTTGCCAATGGTTGCACTGACATCTTAGTGACAAACTTTGCCCGTGAGCCACAACATTTGACGAGCTTGGAAAGTGTACCAGCCAGTGCTCTTTGTCCACCACATTGGACCTTGACGAAGTGACGGCTACAGCCATTCCGGCTGACGTGAGCCCGCACCTCTTGGCCAGTCAGAAACACTGCATGGAAAGCCTCATCTATTCCTTCAGTGACTGTTTTGCGTCAACTTACAAGGTCCGATAGACGCTGCTCACTAAGCAGCGAATTATAGTTGCCGGCGACCAACGAACGCTATGTCAGCATTCTTATTGCTTGTCTTCAAAAGAATATGACGCCATCCGCCGCCAAGTTACACAAATGCTCCAGGATGACGTCATACAACCGTCCACGAGCCACTGGGCATTGCCTGTTGTCTTCGTCACGAAGAAAGATGGCACCCCAAGGTTCTGCGTGGATTACAGACACCTCAGTAATGTCACGAAAAAGGATGTGTACCCCCTGCCCCGCATTGATGACTCTCTAGGCCGCCTGCACCACACCACCTAATGTTTTTTCCTTGACCTCCGCAGTGGGTGTTGGCAAATAGAGGTCGACGAATGTGACTGAGAGAAGACTGCCTTTATTACTTCTGACGGTTTTATTCGAGTTTAGAGGGACCCGAAACACATAATCAGTGCAATCAGTTCATTGTTTAGCTGTTGGTTGTATAGAATGAGTTTTATCGGTGCTATCAGCATCGGTCGAACCGCGTGTACTCCGGTTTTTAATTAGCTCTCGAAAGCAAATTCTTGGCCCTGACGGTGTCAGCATTCAGTGGCGGTTTCTAGCAGTGGATATGACATCACTTGAGGGGAGCTTGATGATTGGACAAACAGTAAATGTACATCTTACGACTTAGCACACAGCCCTTATGGTTACTCTCTATGTATCTGCGAACGGCTTTGTGGAATCGATCCGATCGAGCCATTGCACTCTGCAAGCATCACTGATAATCGAAAACTGCATTGCGCACGCCGCCTTTAACTCTAATGCTGAAGTGACGGCCAACTTTACAATGGATGTGAAAGACAGCCCTTTCAGAATGGGCTGTTGTGGCGTGGGCAGCCCTTTGGGATGGTGGAAATGTGCCAAAAAACATCAGCATAGACGAATACATCGACGTTGACGTGGACATACTTGCATGAAGAGGTAAATCATGAGTCCACAGAAGGTAAATCACGAGTCCGCAGTTGAAGAGGTTCACGTGACATAATGACGCGTTGTCGGTCGAGAGTGACGCACAAGATGCATCGGTCCTGCCTGCTGCACATCATGTGATGGATGTATTTGACGTCATTCTCAATTTCATTGGCGCCCACGCTGACATCACAATACAGCTGGTGACCGAGTGTGAGCATCACACCATGGCAGTGATGCCCAAAGGAGGGAGGCAAATGACTTTTTTCGAAAATATGTGATGTTTGTGAAGTGTGTACTCGAATCTGACAATGTTTTGGGGCACATATCGCCACAACGAAATTTTCGCTTCAGCGAAATTGTTTGTGCCTCCTGTCAGTTTAATTGTAGCGAGGTTCTACTGTATTAGTATGCTTTAGCTGTATTTGGACTCCAGCAGAAAGCAGCTACCTTTGGCATGCGGGCTTTGGCATTGTGCACTGTCTTACAAGTGTTTCTGTGGCGTGCATTCAGCACCGCATGCAAGCTGGAAGCATTGTTTTGCTCTTTGGTGTAGCATTGACTGGAGGCGAGTGCTGTACCTTGAAACACTTTCTTTAATCATTTTGAAAACCGGGCACAAAAAAAAGAAAGCTTACTTTCCTTTTCTGCCTCCCTAACATGGATGTTTCTCTGTGCCTTTCTGTTTTGCAGGTCACATATTGCATATTCTCTGTGAAGTTGAAAACAAATCTCGTTGGCTGTCTGACCTCAAGCAAGAGGTGTGCACACCTGAGGTAAGCTGTGCCAGGCATGCAACATTTGCCCACTTTACTTATATAAGCATTTCAACTGGTGTGTCAGTGTCATTGTGGGTCCACCTTTTTGTATCAAGGAGTCATCGTTTACTACAGTCATTGTTTAATTTCAGTTAAAAAAAAAAAGTCATTCAAAGTGATGAAAACAAATTTTTGCTCATTCCTGTTTCAAAGCAGGTGAGAGGCCTGCGTTTCAAAAACTGTGTCAAATTTTACTTCCAAGCATACAGACAGGTGTAATGCCCTTTAAGCTTTAGATATTATTTGCCAGCAGCACTGTGAAACCAATTCTTCCTTCCTTTTTTTTTTCCTGCACATTGTTTTAGGTTCGAGACAGGATTTACAGGAGCCTTTTTGACGGCGAAGGCGCTGCATCCTGGTTTCTTCATGACCCAATCCTCGTCCATTGTGCCTTTGAGTTTCCCACACTTGCAGCTCTCCAGCAACATGATCAAGGCAAGAATAAAGTGCTCTGCTTGGCATTTTACAGATTTGGGAAGGGGGGCTTATTGCTGATGTCAAATCCTGCTACAATGAAATTCACGGGACTCACAAAAAATTGAAAAAGTTGAAGAGAAACTCTTTTTGTCATGAAATCAGACCAGACCACTCGTAGATTGGACTGAATAGTTCGTGAACAATGTTCATGTTTCGCTGTATCAAAATTAGTGCTGTAGCACGATCTGTTTCAAAATTAGTGCTGTGGTACTTCAGAAATTATGTAATAATGTACCCGCTACACTGGCTGTCAAAGTGTATAACTTTTTTCTTTCTGTGCGCATTATATAAGTTCTTGTTTTCATGCTGCGAGAGTTCATACTGAGAACCTATGTATGCGCTCACATCACTGCATTAATTAAACAGGGGCCATTTGCAGCTTGAAATTAATGCTGGGGCTATGCGGCAGGAACTCGGTTGCTCTGATTTTTTGAAGAAGTTTTGCAATGGGTGGTACGAACATGCTTGCTACGAACGTGCTATCAGACGAATTTCTATGTAGTGAAATTTCAGTATTGCGAAGTAAACTGCCGATTTTAACAATTTCGTTACGGTTGGGCTTAACTGCACAGACGAGAAGTGGAGAGGTATGTGTTTGAGCTGAGAACACTAGCTACCCATGGTGCCCACTTCATGCACAGAGCCCTGCAATTCTCTGCATCAGAAAAAGGTTCCAGCACTTCCAGCTGAACCATTGAAAGCAGTATAGACCTTATATCATGTACTGGGCTGCATTCATCTATTGCATAGGCTGTTGCTTGCACTGCACACAAGTTGCCTTTTTTCGAAGCCGGATGAAACATTATGAAGGTGAAAAAACTTGCATGCCTGTTTTGCCAGGTCTGTGGTGCACTTGCACTGCTCATGGCCTACAGGTGGTCGGTAACTGTGCTGTTTGCCACCTTACTCATCTGCCACAGCAGTCATATACAGTAGAATCTCGGTGATGCGAACCTGGCTGATACGAATTCCGGTGTGATACAAATTTGTAAAATTCCCCCGTCGAGATGCATTGTATACAATGGGCCAAAATTCGGATGTTCCGAACACTTTTCCGCGTCGCGCCGGGTGATACGAACTTCGGTACCGCAACTGTCGAGCCGCCACCGGCGCAGCGTGTGCCTGTGCCGGTTTGGGATTCCGCGGCAGCAGGGAGGCTGACAAGGCAAGCGAAGCTTTCTCTCTAGTTTTCGCCTTTTTTTTTACTTTGTTGTTGCCCGAGGCTAGCGCCGCTGCATATTGGTCCGTTCACCCTGCGAACGAGCCAACCCAACCGGTCAGGCGCAATTTGTCCTCTCCACATTTCTCGCCGCCCTCCGCGCCCGCTCCGCCG
The DNA here is from genome assembly GCF_052857255.1 of Amblyomma americanum. Classification (NCBI taxonomy): domain Eukaryota; kingdom Metazoa; phylum Arthropoda; class Arachnida; order Ixodida; family Ixodidae; genus Amblyomma; species Amblyomma americanum. Next base: position 175,875,476 of record NC_135499.1, read on the forward strand.
GTCTTTCCGCTACAGCCAGCGCACAGATTGTCACACCAGCAGCAGCTCACGCTTCTTTATTCCCTCGTGCGCGACAAATACGAAAGTGCAGCGTGTTGCTTGCTTGTGTCATTTTACGAGCATTGATCGTGTCAGCCCGAAAGGTACTGCAACCAGTACAATGTCGCGAAAGCGGAAAGCGCTGTCCTTGTGAAGGACAAACTGGATATTTTAAAGAATGTGGACGAAGAGCCCAAGAAAACGCACGTTGACATGGCCAAGGAATTAGGCCTGCCAATTTCTATGCTGTCCACGATCGTCGGTCAGCGCGACCAAATTATGCAGAAGGTGCAGCAATTAGGTGTAAACTCCAAAGAAACAAAGACTGCTCACCATGTAAAGTTAGAAGTAGTTCTCCTAACATGGTTTTAAGAGGTCACCGCGGCCGGTGTCAACGTTGACGGAAAAGTTCTGCGTGAGAAGGCTGCGGACATCGCTCTCGTGCTTGGAATTGAAAATTTTCAGTCCCCTGGTGGCTGGATTCACTGATTGAAGGCACGGCATGACCTCTCCTACAAAACCGCTTGTGGCGAAGGGAAAAAGGTTGACGGCTCCTTCGTTGAAGATTGAATGGCAACCACACTGCAGTCTTCCATCGCGGGATATGACGCTCGCGATGTTTTTAACATTGACGAGGCAAGGCTGTTTTACAATCTTCAGCCTGAAAAGAGTCTCTGCTTCAAGGGCGAAGCCTGCCAGGGAGGACAAAAAAGTAAGCAGCGTGTGATGGTTTTGTTTTGCTGCAATGCTGACGGGTCAGAAAAAATGAAACTGACCGTCATTGGAAAATATGAAAAGCCCCGATGCTTCAAGGCAGCCGGTCGTTTGCCCTGCACATATAGAGCCAATTAAAAAGGCGTGGATGGCATTGGCTCTGTTCATGGAGTTCGTCACATACTTGTACCATAGGATGTCATGCAAGAACAGAAAGATTGTTTTGCTGCTGGAACAGTGTGCGGCGCATCCAAAGCACATGACACTCCAGAGCATCAAAGTGGTATCCCTGCCCCCGCACGCTACTAGTCATTTGCAGCCACTGGATGCTGGCATTATCAGAAATGTAAAGCACCACTTCAAAGGTTTGTTGGTACGCTGCCTGCTTGCGAAGATTGACCGTAAGGACTCAAATATGCAGATTAGTCTTTTGGACGCCATGCATTTTATTGCAGTGGCCTGGGAGCGCGTCTCCACTGCAACCATCACGAATTGTTTTGCAAAGTGTGGGATTTTCAAATCCACAGTGGCCATCACCTCGCAAGTGCCAGATCCAATTCCGTTTGATCTTGGCGTTGACTGCAGTGCCAGCTTTGACCAGCGTTGACCAGCTTGGCGTTGACTGCAGTGCCGACGATTTCGTCACCGCGGACGACGATCTCTCATCACCTGTGGTCTGCGCACAGTGGAACACACCGTGGAGGATGTACCCTCGCTGCCTGGAATTTCGACCAGTGACGATGAAGACGAGTGCTAAAATGGTGATGACCAACCACCGTCGGCAGCCGAAACTGTGCGCACTCTCGATATTCTGCGGCGTGCAGTGACATCCGACACTGTGCGTGAGAACACTGCAGCCCAGTTCTTAAGCTTCGAAAATTCTTTGCTGGCCGACCTCGCAGAGAAGACTCGGAAGGACATACGTGACTTCTTTCCACGTAAATAAATGTTTTTTTTTGTGCGTGTCTCACGGTTTCGGGATGGATTTCACTCGTTTTTTGGTGATACAAAATTTTGGGTGGTACGAATATTTTCGCCTCCCCTTGGGATTCTACTGTATGCTCATTCTCTTGCATCGATTCTGTGCTTAAGTTGCCAAAGGCCCCTGGCTCTTATTTGGCCCATGAAACATTTTCCACATGTGAAAACTTGCTGCTGTTGCACCCATGTGCAGCATCTGCATGCTCTTCACAAAGCTTGTCACCAGTCACTGCCAAACAAATGATGTCCTGACTGAAACAACACCAGAAACACAGAAATTTGTGAAATGCAGAATTTTATGACTCGCTGGCATTTGGTCCATACTTAAACATAACCTTCATTTGCTTGGCATTTGCTATGCGCTAGTGGTTTGGGAGCTTTGTCAGAAAAATGGCTCCAAATGACACATTCTGAGGACGTGCACCTCTGGGACACTGATTGACCTGTTGGTCTCTGTGCGCATACCACTTGCATTGTAATTTAATCAAAGTTGAAATGGGCACTGACATGAAATTGTATCAGGCATGATCCAAATTTTGTGGCTGATGAGGATTTGCGCATAGCCTGCAAAAAACTAGTTGCACAAAAATTCTTATGGCAGTCTTATGTTTAGTTCAGTTACAGGATGCAAGAAGTAAACGTTGTATGATGATGGTCACGTTAGTTGTTAATGAGTTTGACTGTGTGCATGTTTTCATTGTCCGGTCTGTGATCTGAAACTTGAGCACACATTCCAGCAAACTGACCCCGAATGTAATGTAATTGATGTGCCACATGTGGGCATGTTCAGGGGAGCTTTGTAGTATCCAATACAGTACTCCATGGCCACTCCAGTGCAGCAGCCCCCGACCCTTCCATTTCCTGTTTTTCCAAGTAACCCTACTTGGAAGAAATATGGCAATTAACCTGACGCTGCCTAAATTTATTTTTATGTACTGTAGAGAATGAGTGAGCTCCCTTCTTGCTCTCTTTACTTTTGCAACCAAGTGATGGTGGGCATGGGGAGTGGCATTGCTGCTGTTGGGTGCTGGCACTGTAGGTATAGCTTTTTTTGTGCCAAGTGGTACTTTATTCAGTGCAGAACAGTGACGTGTGACTCGAAGGATGGACATTGCTTGGCTGATCTGTTTGAGTAGTTGCAGAGCAGAAGCTTTGTTTCGCGTAGTTTGTCTTCGCACAGTGTGCCTTTTGTTTAGCTGTTTTTCTGGCTGGTTTCTGAACCTTTTTGGGGTGTATCCTGCAGGTTCGCAGTGGCTGCACCCTGCCTCTCTCAACCACCTGCTCTGGCTGGCGCTGCACTGGAGCACGGTGTTAGACAAGAAATCCAAGGGCACTGAACACTGCTTTGAGGTTAGTGTGGTGTTGCGGCCCTTGCCGGACGCTGAGCGCAGCCGGCCAGCGGGCAGGAAGGAACTGAGCCTGACTCCGACGCCGGGCGCGATAACAACAACAACCTTTATTTCACGCAAGCAACACATCTATATAGAAAGCACTCACGTGACAAGTGACGTCACGGACAGACAACGTTTCAGACATCAGGGCGAAAGCGCCCAATAACGCAGACACATGACACGCGGCATAGGCGCTATCAGCACAGTTAGCCAGGCATAATGGAAATGCTTGATTTTGAAATGTGCCCATAATTGTGAACTCTTACGCCTTGTGGTAACAGGTGCGAGTGTTCGAGAAGCTGCAGCGGGAGCCACATGCATTCAACTCCGGGATGGCAGAGACGCTGAGCCAGATGGATACCCTGGCGTTCCTGGAGGCGGCACGCTTCTGCTCCGCTCATTCGCTGGGCCGGAAAGCCAGCCGGCCTTCCCAAGGTCCACTGGCACTTCCTCCGCAGGTGGGCCTGCAGCTGTGCACAGGACCACAGGCAGACTGGTGGAGCGCTGCCTACCGCCTGCACACCAACACTGTCAGGTGGGGCCATGTGCTGCATGGGGAAGTGTTCATGTGGTCTGGATAGCTGGATAATGGTCGTGTAAAGTGTGCCAATGTATGTCTAGGGGTGCTTCTTCGAGTGTAGTGCTTGCCTAGCTACGTGTAATCCAGCTCATTCCACTTGTTGGCTTCATCGTGGTACAATGCATTGATGTGCCACTTGGTGTTTTACTTCGCTTTTGGTGGCCATTGATCCATTAGTTATTCTCAAGGCCTAGGAGTACCGCATGTGAGCTTATGCCATGTGTTAGCGATTGGACAAGGAAAGCACAACTTAATTTACACGTCAAGCAAGAGATCATGTATAGCTTACAATAGACCCCTTTGTAGTAAAGTCATTCAGACTAGCACAAATCTTCATTATATCAGTGTCTTTACTGTACCAGGTGTCTGTGATGGTATCGCTCTGAGGATGCTGTCTTGTAAATAGTTGGCCAGTTATTAAACATGGTGTTGATTCATAAAAAAAAATGCTCAGAAATGTCTGACATCGTGTGCTTGTTGTCGCATTATGTGATAATTATTTATTTTCGGTTAGCCGACATTGCGCTTCAACGAAATTCTTGGAACCCACGAAAAATTTTGTTGAAGCAGAAGCTTCGTTGTCATGAAATCGGGCCAGAACATTGACAGATTGGCCTGGATAGTTCATGAACAACGCTTATTTTCTAAATGTCTACCATTGGCGCCATGGCATGTTTTTTTTGTACATTTGAACCTCGCTACAATGAAACTGACGTTGGCGCGCGAAAAATTTTGTTGAGGCTAAAATAGCTCAAAAACACTGTTGACAGCGATCGTTGACAGCGTGCTCTGTGAGATGCCGAAGTCCGCTGCTACATCTCCCTTTTTCCTGCCGCTGGATGCCGCGCTGATAATTCGTGTCTTCTTTTCAAAAGAGAAAGGAAAAGGAACTTCCACTTCCTAGACAAAATTGCCATACTCGTGTCGATTGCAGTGCACAAGCACGAGTTAAAAAGACAAGGGCAAACGCGCTGCTGCTGTTGCCAGGCTGCTGCTTCCTTTGGCGACGGCTTGGTTGCGGCTGCGGCTCTGCCTTGGAAGAAAACCGGAGCTTGCGCCCTTGCACCTTGCGCCTTGTCGCAAGGCAGCCAGCCCGATTGCCATCACAACCAAGCAATGGCGATCTTCATGTTCATTTGAATGAGTGTATCAATTGGTTCCAGCGAAAGTTTAGTGAAGCAAAGCAGCATGGACCTACGGAACTACACAGATGGGCGGCAAAATGCTTGTTCTATTGTAATATAGATTTTTAAACCCAGCTTCGCATAGCAAAAATTTCGTTGAAGCGGAAGCGTGCCCCAAAAGTGGTTCATTGTGGTGAGAAATTTGTTCCAAAATTTCTCTGATGCGGCGTTCGACTGTACTCCTGAAATCTCTGACAATGGCCGTGTTCGTGTAATAAATTCACCTGCTACACTTGCTTCAAAACACATTTTTTCCACATGTGTTTTAAAAATGTCCCTGCTTTTGTCCTGCGAGACCCCCTACTGAGACCGTGCTGCCTGGAGGCATTTTGGCGAGGACTAGGAGTGCGTGCGCCTGCGTCACTGCACGTTGAGTAGTGGTCATATGCACCTCCTTAAAATCAAATCTTCAGACGGTGGGCCAGAAATGCGGTTGCTCCGATTCTTTGAAGATGTTTCGTGATGCGCGGTACAAACAAACCGGTGGAGAGTCGTTCTGTTTAGTCACTGTCACATGCAGTGCTTGTACTAGGTCAGTGCCGTAGTGCACCAGACAGGAAAAAAAGAAAAAAAAAGACCATTATCTCGACGCTTGCAGCGCAAAAGCGAGACTAGAGTGCACCCTAGTCGGTGGCAGGTTTCTTGCAACAACATGCCGCCCATCGGCATGCCGGGTTACAGCGTATCGTTGCGCTCAGCTTGCTCTGTGTCGCTGAGCCTACCTTGCCCCACAATGAAGCTTCAGGAAAAGTGCTTTTTAACTCTTTCGCTACCACGGGAAAAAGGGCAGTTTTCACTAGGTGGAAGGAAATATTTTTTGGCGGCTAGACAGTAATGCGTCATTTATATTGTTTGGTATCAAAATGTAGCTAAAAGAATTTGCTGTTCAGGATCGTAAACCTTGCCTATATATTTATTACACAAGTTAATGAAAAAAAGTTTATATTGTCAAAATTTATACAGTAATGGTATCGTTCTGCTTGAAAAAAGGAGCACAACTTTAAAAATATCAAGAGTGAAAAAAATTCAAGATATACATTCTGTAGGTAATTATATCATAAAGCGATAACACAATTTGCAGAGGGTATTGCCGAAAACTGTTCTTCCCGCAAAAGAAAAAGTTAGCATGGGTGTGTGGCGTGCCATTCTCCAAAGCAGTCCCTTGTCGGGATGAAACACAGATACACACTGCATGGCTCACAAAAAACTGCCGTCTTTCTTTCGACTTTGCTCTTCCCGTAGCAGAGCTTGCAGTTGTGACGCTTTTCTTGCACCTGGGGCTTGTGCTCGGGCTTCTTTGGAGGAGGTGGAGGGTGGACAGCTCTGTCGTCCATCCCAAAAATCTGGTTGACCAGCTCAATTCGGAATGCGAGCTGGTCAAAACCAGCCTGTCTGGTGAGCTCCTCTATCTCGCGGTGATGTTCCCTGTGTCCTTGGAAGATGACAAAGCTGTTTACGACAGCAATGTCAATGCAGTGGAAAAACAGTGTCTTCCACCACCTGACACATTTCATCAATACATTGTAAGAAGCTATCAGTTAATCTGACTTGTCCACACCAAGCATGCCCTTATTATAGTCGTCTATCAAGAGCGGCTTCATGACGGGTATCTTTGTCCATTGGTCTCCTCTCTTCACTTTTCGCACTGCTGTGACGTGATTGTTGGCAGTGTGTGCTGTGCTCATCATGTTCACAATGCGCTTGTCTTTCCACTGCAAATACAGCACATCACGGCAGCGCAGCCAGCGAATGTCCCCTCGATTTGATCTTTTCTCCCAAGCGGTATCTTTCAACTGGGAGGGAAACCCGCGACGATCTTTGCGCGTTGTTCCACAAGAGAGAGTTTTCCTCTCAAGAAGATGTTCAAAAAGGGAGGTAGATGTGTAAAAGTTATCAAGGTAGATAATGTACCCTTGATCCAAATATTCATCACACAGGCGGGTAACTACATCATAAGCCAGTCCCTTTGAGCTAGGTGTTTCTCTCTTCCCGGTGTAAACGCTGAATTGTACAGTGTAGCCTGTGCTAGAGTCAGCAAGGACCCACAGCTTGTACCCCCATTTGACTCCCTTGTCACGCATATACTGCCGAATGCCCGATCGTCCTTTTGATTTCACCATCCGTTCATCCACGCACAAATTTCTGTATGGCTGAAAATGCTGACGTGACACGTCATTCATGTGCTGCAGTAGATGTGAGATCCTGTGAAGCTTGCCATCGCGGACGGGGTCAGTCTTCTCCGGGTCCATGACACTGATAAACGCAAGGAACGCGAAAAATCGGCTCTTGGGCATAATCTTTGGAGGAATGAGGCCCGAAAATAACGCTGAGGTGTTCCAGTATAGATGGAGGCGAGGCAGTTCCACAATTCCCATGTAGATCAGAATTCCTATGCACTGCATTACTTCATCGGGACTGAAATTTTTCCATGAGCCGTCCTTTTCTGCGTACGTCTGCCTCTCTAAAATATGCATCCACGCATATTTGTTCGTGTTTTCGCAGATCATGTTGATAAGCTCTGCGGTGAAAAAAAGTTTGAAGACATCGACGGCCCGCACGAAGTGCCGTGCGCTACTCCGGACCGTGCCGCCAACTTCGACTCCCGGGATTCGTCTAGGCAAAAACTGCACGCGTTTCACCGCTGCAGGCAAGGAATCACGTCCATATGACGTTGAGACTCTGAAAATAAATAATATAGCCGTGAGTACATGCTGCGCCGCTCATAACTATTTATTAGTAATCGAAATGTGCGCGGCACATAGAGCCGACACTCACCCGCTGGATGTTCCGGCTTGACTTGACGCATCCTCGTCATCTGCGCTGAAATCTGACGTGTCCACGTCTTCTTCCGGCTCACTACTGCTGATGGCATCAGCAAAATCGGCTCCTGAAGCGCTCGATCGCCTAGAAACACAACGTCTTCTAGGAGCGGCCGCACGTGATGACGACGCCATGATCGAAGCGCTCCCCGTCAACCCAAAACTTTCCGCGGCTCAGGGAGAAGAGCCCAAAAGCAAAACATCGACAAAACAAGGCGGAAAACGTCGTTTGTTTCTCCCTTTCTAACCTAGATGGCGCTAGGCGTCCGTAAACCGCGCGAGCGCGCGAGAATTTGAACTCAAAATGCGTCGATCAAATTGATCGATTTGTATAGGCGCGGTAGCGAAAGAGTTAACTAGCCACCGCTTTTCATAAAACGTTTGTTTTTGCCGGTTTCTGTCGACACAATAGCTTCACATTGAAATGAACGTTTCCTTTATGCCTTTGTCAGCAAAGCGACGAAATGACCGCAAAGAAAACGTGCGCGCCACGTTGTCATTGGTTAGAAAAGCCATGTGATCAAAATGGCGCTCTGTGATTGGGTAGGCCTCGGGTTAGGCTTGTCTGCTCCAGAAGCGCGGCGCCATTTTGAGAGAGTGCCGCGCGGCGCGTGTGGATGAAGTATCACTCGTTTCATCGGTTCGGCGCCCAGAAACGAAGAAAATGCAAAAGGCACAAGGAGTCTGGACTATCGCAGCTTCTGCAGAGCGAAGGTCAAAGTGCAGATAGCGCGCTGCCAACTGCACCGCGAACAACCGTGAAGCGAGTCGCGGACCTGCGCCGTCAAGAACGACGCATCGCCAGTGCCGTCGCCGGCTCTGCTCCTGAGCAATAACGAAGAAAACGCAGTTCGAGTCGACGCTGCGGTTGACGCAGCCTCTACAGGCCGAAGGTCAAAGTGCGGTTGGCGCGTTGCCAACCGCGTCGTGAACAACCGCAAAGCGCGTTGCGAACCTGCGCCATGGACGACGGCACACCTCCAGTGCCGTCGCCGGCTCTGCTCCCGGGAAAAATGATGTGCAGCTCGAGTTACGCCAGCCGCGTATGCATCGATGCTGGAATTATGACCGATAGCGATGTGGTCGAAACTAGTGCCCGTGAACAAGTGATACTTCGTTTTGAATTGACGCTAGCAACAACGCGAAAGACGAGCATTTCATTGCGTCTGTTTCTGAGGCTCCACCAAGAAGCAAAAGTTGTCTGTGGGCATCATTAAAATGGCAAAAAGGCGGCAGAGAGATGAAATGCATCCTGATTATGCCTCTGGTGCATTCCTATGTGTTTGAAGTTGTTCCTGTCGCATAAAGATGGTTGGAAACGTTTTTTGTCGTTTTCCCAAAACACCAATTTTGTCACATTTGGGATAGTGCAGGGATGATATCTCTGGTTCTAGGTGGGCTAGCTTCATAATTCTTTTTTTGTTGGAAAGATGAACTCACAGAGAGCGAAATAAGACTAAATCAAGACCAGTTGCGAATCAGCATAATTTTAAAACAATACATTTCATCTGAGCCGCCATATTGAAATTTCTCGGGTTAAGTTCAATGTGCTGTAACTTCTGTTCAAATGGGCCTAAAACAACCATTTTTGTCTTAATGCACTCCATGGACATTCTAGATCATGTCTGTATGCTGAACTTCACTATGGCATTTACCTTTACAAAATTAAGTTACCTGAATGTTCCACACAAAGATTGCACAATATTTTGAGAACAACTTGTTTCACAGAAAAACGAAAAGCATATTTGAAATCAGCATATTGAAATACATAAACTGGGTAAGTTTCATGAATATCTATCAAGAAATAAGAAAAATAGTTCTAAGAGAGGTGTCCCCCCTTGAAAGCAGCGAAAAATAATGGGGCATAGCATAAAAGGAAACGACACGAACAGTGCACGGCCATTGCCACCGCGTAGTTGCTCGTGCGATTTCGGCGCTGATAGCTTTTGTGTGTTGGGAGTGGAGGCAGCTGAGAGCGCCGGCGACTCAAGGTGTGGAGTCAGTTTCCTGGGGCAACAGCGAGGCGAAGACCAAGAGAGGGAACATGCCTCTGCAATCGGTCTACGCAGGCCTACATGTCGGCGGCATGCATTGTCCTCTAGCTCGGCCGTAGCGCACCCGCCTCCCCCACCCTCTCCACCTCACTCATAGCGGCGCTGCGTGAGCCGCGACAGAGGTGGCGGTAGCTGATGCCGTAGTCGCGCCATCAACGCGATCTTGAAACGTTTCTCCATGTTTATGACTTAGTGATGCTGTTTTCTTGAAAATATTTTCAAGGTGATTTCACCTATATTTATTTCTTAATTTGGTTTCCGTTATGCGGTGTCCTTTCGACTTCTCACGAAAACTGCGTGCAACGAAAACCTGGATGTAACGAAAAATCTCGGGACTTCGTTATATCTAGGTTTAACTGTATCTGAGTTTACTGTACTGAGGTTCCACTGTGCTAGTGAACACTATTTAGAAAGGCCATGAAGTTTGACCATGTGAGCTGAAAAATACACGATTTTGAATTTTTTCATTATAAAAAGCATGGTGCAAATCGTATTAAAAGCAGATACTGTTTGTAAATTATTTGATATTTTGAATACAGTTAAACCTGGATGTAACGAATCTCCATATAGTGAATTCCTCAATATTACAATGTTTCTCAATTCCCAAAAACGCCGCCCCCTTTGAAGCATATGTATTTGAGGCCTCCTTATAACAAAGATGTCGTCAATCTTGACCTTGCTATAATGAACTCGCACTGCCGACTATGTGTTAGCTTGTGCCAAGTTGCGATATTTGGCAGGAAAGTTTTACGACTATAAAGGACGAACTGACTTGAGAGGAGCACCTATGATGGCAACAAGTGATCGCAGTTGACAAAATGTGTGGTGCTCCAGTGCCGTCTGTAAATCTCCTCTGCTCTCACTTTTGGAATGTCTTACCGCGTTGCACTAGAACAGGTCATGCACAAAGGCAGGAAAAAAATGATGCGGCATAGCAAAAAAGTTACTGGCAGTTTAGCATTGCTGACCACAGGCTGGTTTAATTGCTGTGATGAGTTGAAAGTATGTATCGCCATTTATATTGCAGTTTTTTCATGCCCGTGACCTCAACTGCATGTCACAACTATTGTTCGGTTCATGAAACGAAAACAGCATGAGAGATGAAATTCAGTTATAAATTATTTAGTGGTCGTAGGCAAATGCTTCATGGTGATGCATGTATTCCAATGTCTAACACATCATTTTAAAGAAGAAAACATGCAATAAAATTAGGTGTTAGTCCTTTGAGAACTATCCAAATTTTCTGCCTCTAATATCTAAAAACCAAGCTGCGCTCAAATTTCGCATTAGAGTGTTCTGTAATATTTGTCAATTTTTTTTTTCCTCTCAAAGAGCGCTGTCAGAAATTCTTGTTGGCTAGTACTCATCTTGTCGTAAAACTTTCAGACTGTACATGCCACCTGAGGTGCCTTTTTTTTGCTTTTGCTGGTTAAATGTGCTTTTCACTGCTTGTGCTGCAGGGACAAGGTGGCCGACTTCAGGCGCATATTGCAAAGGGGCCTTGAAGTGATCCGGGGAATCGGAAACCATGGCATGGACCTTGCCCTAGTTGCTCACTTGGCGCGGACATTTGCCAACAAGGTGGGTTATTGTGAGGCTCTCAAAACCGTGAAATTGTGGTAGTGCAAACTTGTAGAATAGAAGCCCTTTATAGTAAAGTAACTCTGACCAGCAAGAAACATTACTATATCTGTTGTTGGTGATGGCATGGCTCTGAGCATGCTCTCTGGTAAATAACTGGCTACTTATTAAACACAGCATGTTGATTTATAAAAGAAACACTCAAATACTCTTTAGCCTGCTCTTGAGTAATCTTTATTAAATGGAGCTGGTACAAAGGTCTATTCACAGGACAGGGGTAGTAGAGACAGGGAGACCACTTTTGAAGGTCTATTCCTGCCGGAATGTGCAAACTCCCAGAGGGAGAGCAGCGTGGGTCGTGCCCAAGCTCCTACCCTTATCATTTCTTTGTCATAATTTTGTTTATCGCATTTTATGTTATCAAGTTTTCGATTTCGATTTGAATCTTGCGGAGGCACCACATTTACACGAATACAACACGTCTACGACTATAACACGAGTTTGGTTCCATGTGAAAACCGGAGCTCAGCTTGAACACTGCATCATCTTTCGCAGCTGCAGTGTCATTTAAGAGGCAATTGTTAAGAAACGCGTGCGACGCAGTCAAGTGTAACAAAAACAGCCCACACATCGCAACTTCTCCATGCCTCGTGCTGCCATGCTGTGAGCATTTGCCAATTTCTTACCTTTTCTGCACCTCACTGCAATTTGATTGGCTTTAGCTTCTCGGCGACCTGCGCATCCTTTCTACATTTGTAGTCAGCGTTATTTTTTTTCCTGTGCGCGCCGCGTGCTTTGCCTCTTGGCACCAAGGACTTCAAAATATTGGCTTCTACTCGTAGCTCTCGAGCCTGGTGGTGAAGTCATCTCAAAGGGCACTGTTTTCTCGTTTTAGGTATCAACTTACCTCCAAATATTGCCCTCACACATGTTGCAATGTCATCATTGCGCGAGAGGTACGTTGCCACAGCCAGACGATCTTTAGTATAGCCATTTCTTTGAAGGAACTCTTAACTACATACTGGGTTTGTATAAAAAGTATCTGGAAAAGCTTAGGAAAGATAGATTTATTACTGGTATTGGTACAATGCTTCAAATGTCTTCGAAGTCGAAGCGTTGACATGCTTTTGCCAGCGGCTTTTCCACGATTCGAAAGCACACTGATAGGCAGATGCCAGAAGGTCCTTAAGGGTGCTCATGCAAACTTCTTTTACGGCACTTAGGGTCCCAGGATGGTGTCCTTTGAGGAGGACTTCACTTTTGGGAATAGGAAATCGTCTGCTGGTGCCAAGTCGGCACTTTAAGGGGGTTGGGGAATCGTCGCTATGCTGTTTATCGTCGGGTAGTTGCTGACTTTGGTACAGGTGTGGCTGGTTGCATTGCAATGATGCAATTTCCAATTTCCATGTCCGGCAATGGCTGGCCTCTCACGGTTGACCCTTCTCTTCGGTCTTCTTAGCACTTCTAGGTAAAAAGCACCATTCATTGTCTCTCCGTCAGGTGCAAATTCGTAGTGGACCACCCCTTTTGCGTCAAAGAAAATGATTAGCATGGCTTTCACTCTGGATTTGCTCATTCGAGTCTCTTTTGGACGAGGTGATGCCGGACTGTGCCATTTGCAACTTTGCTGCTTTGTTTCCGGGTGGAATTTGAATATCCAAGCTTCGTCTCTCATGATAATGTTGTCCAAAAAGCCAAGGTCTTCTTCAATGCATTGCAGAAGGTCTTTGCAAGCAGACACTTGCCTGTGGTTTTGCTCTCCATCAAGATCTTCGAGACGAGTTTAGCGCAGATCTTTCGCATCGCCAAATTTTTAGTGATAAATGCTGTGCACTATACCGCAGCGGTGGCGAAGTACTTGAGCATCCGCCTCGCATGCGGGAGGAGGTGCGGGGTTCGATCCCCGGCGCCGCTGGGTACCCACCGGTGATACAGTGGGTACAAGCTTTCCCCTGATCTGGTGCTCGGCTTATTTACGGTGAAATGCTTGGGAAATGGGTCTTCGACCCCACCTTCAGAATTTGAAAATACCTTGTACCATGACGCTCTTTGGCCATAGATGCCCTTGCGCCATAAAAAATCCACCACCACCATCATCATCATCATCAAATGCTGTGCACTGTCATCTTATCAATGCCAATATCATCTGGGACCATTTGCACACTTAAGGGGGGACACGGGTCTTTGGGACCAAAAAATGACCAAAAAGTCGAATTTTCGAAAATGGCATTTTCGGAATCTACAACTATTAATCTCCAGTTTCACAAATTTTTGTCTCCCAGAAATCAGTATTTTTGCCGTATTACGAAATGTAAATCACCGCGTCACCCGATTTTGTGCATGAGCAGACGATAAAAACGGTGCATTTTCTACTCCGCGGAACGCTCGTCTCAGCGCGCCGATCGCAGCCATCTTGGTCTCGTTTGAAAGAAGACTCTCTACGCTTCAATTTCCCGCCGCTTGTGCTTGCATGCCCTGAATGGCAGCGGAGAAAAAGAAGCACAAACAACAAAAAAAGCGCGAGGTCCGATTCGCTGATATGAGCACGTGACTGAAACGAGCCCACCCATTGGCGGATTCTCGCATGCTTCGTCTGCTAGGCTTGCTGGTGGTCGCTGGCAGACGCGTCCCCGGCGCCATTTTGTTGAAAGAAGCGAGACCGACGCACAACGATGTCGCCGATTAAATTCCACTCGCGGCACAAGTTCGGTCAGAGGAAAAGAAATAAGCGAGTCAACAACCTTCCTTCACGTCCTGCATCATCGGAAAGCACCGATAATGCGCAAGAGCCAGCGGCCGGTGAAGCGGCGTCAGCGGACGTCGAAGTAAGCCTAACGAGCTCGGCGACAGCTACGCACAGCGGCCGCATACGCTGCGACACCAGGATGCTACAGCGTTCGGAATTGCTCGAAATCGAAGCGAAAGCTAAAGAAAAGCTACAAGCTCTCGATTCGACTTCAGCAACGCAGAGGAAACAGGATTTCATCGGCAACTGCGACGATCGCCCGCTTCGAGACGCCAACGGCAGTGTACACGATACTGCGTTCACTGTTGTGAATCTGGAATCTTTCACCGAACTGCTGAGTGCCGTCAAGTGCAAGGTGTGTGGCGGAAACGTGGTCGTTTCTAAAGGTGATCGTGAATACGGTTTAGCCGTGAGGCTCGCTCTCTTGTGCGTGAACTGCGGCGAGATTTCATCTGCGTGGAGTTCGCCGCGCGCTCAAGGGAGCCAAAAAATAAGTCCATTTACTGTTAATATTCTTGCTGCACGGGCAATGCAAAGTACGGGAAATCGGCAAACCACACTGAACGATGTCTTTGCAGTAATGAATATCTCCCATAGAGGGCTTCACAGTAAAACCTGGCAAGGTTACATGAAAAACAAGCTGACGCCCGCGACAACACGCGCAGCCGAAAAAGTGATGATGGACAGCGCCCGTTCCGTTCGCGAGCTGTACACAGAGTTGCACTTGGACAACCCTGGAAATATCGCTGTTTCGTTCGACGGTTCGTGGATGACCCGGGGTCATTCATCGCACATCGGTGTGGCCGCAGTGATTGAGCTGTTCACTGGACTTGTACTAGACTATGTTGTGTTCAGCAACTTCTGTGCGGGGTGCAAGCGCGGGCCTACGGAAAGTGACCCATCGTATGAGGCATGGAAGAGCAGCCACAGGTGTCAGAAAAACACGGAAAAAAAATCTGGCGAGATGGAAGTGCAGGCTGCACTTGTCATGTTTCAAAGGTCATTAGAGAAACATGGCCTTCGATACACGACAGTTTTGTGTGATGGAGATAGCCGCACATTTCTGGCACTGCAGGAGGCCTATGTGTATGGTTTTATAAAAGTGCAGAAAGAGGACTGCACAAACCATGTGCAAAAGCGCATGGGCACGGCCCTGCGCAATGTGATTGCTAAGCACAAAGGCGAGGGAACAGAGAGCCTCAGTGGCAAAGGCAAGCTCACGGGCGACCTTGTGAACAAGTTGACTGCATACTACAGCTGGGCTCTGAAGTCTCACACCGGAGATGTCGAAGCAATGCAGCAGGCAGTGATGGCCACGTATCACCACGTTACATCAAATGATAATGTGTCAAATCACAGCCTGTGCCCAATGGGCCCAAGCTCATGGTGCCGCCAAAATGCTGCCGCAGCAAAGGGAGAGCCCACTCCGAAGCACAGATATAGCTTGCCATTGCATGTGTGCAAGGCACTATTGCCAATATATCAGCGCTTGGCAGACCGAAAGCTGCTGGAGCGTTGCCAGCGAGGAAAAACTCAAAGCAGCAACGAGAGTTTGCACTCGCTGATATGGTCACTGGCACCAAAGGAGCGCCATGCATCATTATTTGCAGTTCAAGCCGCTGTTGCAGAGGCTGTTGTCCGTTTCAATGCAGGCAGTCTTCAAGCTAGTTATTACCCAAGTTACATCACATTAATTAGTCATTAATTAGAACCTCACTACAATGAAAATGGCTTGGCAAAAATTAATTTTTTAAACATGGCTACATAGCCTAATGAATAGAGAATGCAATGTTCAAGGCAGTTTTTCCATTTTATCCATGTGTGTAATTTAATGAGACTTTGAACATCAACGTTCAAAATGTGCTTGTCAAGCATTCAAAAGTTTGCAAAATCATTAATTTTTGAAGCCTGATAGGGGAATTCTGTCTTGAACATTGCAACCCCTGCACCTTAAGCTTCCTTTAGCAAAAAAAATTACATCTCTATCTGCTCCAGATGCAGAGATATCATTGTCCCAAAACAGCCGGGTGGCAAGAATTTGCAAATTGAGAAAAATGAGAAAAACCAAAATGGGCCACAATTTATTGAATATTCATGATGATATCTGCATATTTATATTTCCTGGGGGCTAATAAGCACCAGGCATGTAGTCTGACTGCTGCTTGTGGGTAGAGTGCCGCTTTTGCAGTGCCCGTTGCACACTTGCAGAAGAGGCCCGTTTGCGCATAGACTCGGTTGTTCGTCGCCTATCCTTCTCAGCCATCCTCTTCCTGTTACTTAGGCCAAGGTTAATGTCCAGCTCGCTGAGTATTTGGGAAGACGCTTGAAGACTGCCTGCATTGAAACGGACAACAGCCTCTGCAACAGCGGCTTGAACCGCAAATAATGATGCATGGCGCTCCTTTGGTGCCAGTGACCATATTAGCGAGTGCAAACTCTCGTTGCTGTTTTGAGTTTTTCCTCGCTGGCAACGCTCCAGCAGCTTTCGGTCTGCCAAGCGCTGATATATTGGCAATAGTGCCTTGCACACATGCAATGGCAAGCTATATCTGTGCTTCGGAGTGGGCTCTCCCTTTGCTGCGGCAGCATTTTGGCGGCACCATGAGCTTGGGCCCATTGGGCACAGGCTGTGATTTGACACATTATCATTTGATGTAACGTGGTGATACGTGGCCATCACTGCCTGCTGCATTGCTTCGACATCTCCGGTGTGAGACTTCAGAGCCCAGCTGTAGTATGCAGTCAACTTGTTCACAAGGTCGCCCGTGAGCTTGCCTTTGCCACTGAGGCTCTCTGTTCCCTCGCCTTTGTGCTTAGCAATCACATTGCGCAGGGCCGTGCCCATGCGCTTTTGCACATGGCTTGTGCAGTCCTCTTTCTGCACTTTTATAAAACCATACACATCAGCCTCCTGCAGTGCCAGAAATGTGCGGCTATCTCCATCACACAAAACTGTCGTGTATCGAAGGCCATGTTTCTCTAATGACCTTTGAAACATGACAAGTGCAGCCTGCACTTCCATCTCGCCAGATTTTTTTTCCGTGTTTTTCTGACACCTGTGGCTGCTCTTCCATGCCTCATACGATGGGTCACTTTCCGTAGGCCCGCGCTTGCACCCCGCACAGAAGTTGCTGAACACAACATAGTCTAGTACAAGTCCAGTGAACAGCTCAATCACTGCGGCCACACCGATGTGCGATGAATGACCCCGGGTCATCCACGAACCGTCGAACGAGACAGCGATATTTCCAGGGTTGTCCAAGTGCAACTCTGTGTAGAGCTCGCAAACGGAACGGGCGCTGTCCATCATCACTTTTTCGGCTGCGCGTGTTGTCGCGGGCGTCAGCTTGTTTTTCATGTAACCTTGCCAGGTTTTACTGTGAAGCCCTCTATGGGAGATATTCATTACTGCAAAGACATCGTTCAGTGCGGTTTGCCGATTTCCCGTACTTTGCATTGCCCGTGCAGCAAGAATATTAACAGTAAATGGACTTATTTTTTGGCTCCCTTGAGCGCGCGGCGAACTCCACGCAGATGAAATCTCGCCGCAGTTCACGCACAAGAGAGCGAGCCTCACGGCTAAACCGTATTCACGATCACCTTTAGAAACGTCCACGTTTCCGCCACACACCTTGCACTTGACGGCACTCAGCAGTTCGGTGAAAGATTCCAGATTCACAACAGTGAACGCAGTATCGTGTACACTGCCGTTGGCGTCTCGAAGCGGGCGATCGTCGCAGTTGCCGATGAAATCCTGTTTCCTCTGCGTTGCTGAAGTCGAATCGAGAGCTTGTAGCTTTTCTTTAGCTTTCGCTTCAATTTCGAGCAATTCCGAACGCTGTAGCATCCTGGTGTCGCAGCGTATGCGGCCGCTGTGCGTAGCTGTCGCCGAGCTCGTTAGGCTTACTTCGACGTCCGCTGACGCCGCTTCACCGGCCGCTGGCTCTTGCGCATTATCGGTGCTTTCCGATGATGCAGGACGTGAAGGAAGGTTGTTGACTCGCTTATTTCTTTTCCTCTGACCGAACTTGTGCCGCGAGTGGAATTTAATCGGCGACATCGTTGTGCGTCGGTCTCGCTTCTTTCAACAAAATGGCGCCGGGGACGCGTCTGCCAGCGACCAGCAGCAAGCCTAGCAGACGAAGCATGCGAGAATCCGCCAATGGGAGGGCTCGTTTCAGTCACGTGCTCATATCAGCGAATCGGACGTCGCGCTTTCTTTGTTGTTTGTGCTTCTTTTTCTCCGCGGCCATTCAGGGCATGCAAGCACAAGCGGCGGGAAATTGAAGCGTAGAGAGTCTTCTTTCAAACGAGACCAAGATGGCTGCGATCGGCGCGCTGAGACGAGCGTTCCAGGGAGTAGAAAATGCACCGTTTTTATCGTCTGCTCATGCACAAAATCAGGTGACGCGGTGATTTACATTTCGTAATACGGCAAAAATATTGATTTCTGGGAGACAAAAATTTGTGAAACTGGAGATTAATAGTTGTAGATTCCGAAAATGCCATTTTCAAAAATTCGACTTTTTGGTCATTTTTTGGTCCCAAAGACCCGTGTCCCCCCTTATGGGGGGAGGCTACCCTTGAACACCAACTTTTTTGTTTCTTGATATATCTGAATGAAATTTTCAGGGTAGGCTCACAGCATAACCATTTGAAGAACTACCAAGTTTCATGGAGCTGTGGGCACCGGTTCTCATGTTACAGGAGTATATCAATGTGGTTCACATAGGTCGCTTATTCCAGGCCTGGAGAATTTGAAAATAGTGTTGGCACTGTGAAATTCATTGTGGTCATTCCTGGATAGGTGCCCCAGGGCAAGACAGAGCCCTTTTTCTAAATTTCCTTGCTCGAAAAGTTAAGCACAGCACTGAATTTAGTGTTGCCAATTAGACCTTCATTAGGCAAATTTTAATTGCTTATGACAAATTTCAGATACAATAACTTGAAAAAGCGGGCGTGTCTTGCCCTCAGAAATTTATTCAGGTACGGAATAAAAAAAAACCCATGGAAATCCGATAAGCAGTTCCCGAGCAGCAGCCAGAATGAGCAGCCACGCCAGGCAAAAAGTCATTTCTAAACATGGCCCTCAAGAAAGTTTCAAACCTATTCCTAGGTCTAAAATGACCCTGCAGAATAGCTGGTGGTGTCCCTGCGCACTTTTTTCCTTTGCCGCCTCTCATTCTTCACCCGATTCCTTTTCTCGGCCTTGTCCATGCGCAGGGAATCTTTTTCTGCAGCTCACTGGATGGCTAGGTGGCCAGGTGTGAGCCCCACTGACACAGAGATTTCTTTGGTGGCCCTTTGACAACCAGCATTATATCTCAGCACTGCTTCATGCAGTGCTGTCTGCACAGCAATCTAAGACGCGTGCTGCTCCTTTGGCATCAGGGACCATAGGACAGAGTGGAAAGATTCGGACGCATTTAGCGTCTTTGCACCCAGGCAGCGTTGCAGAAAAGAAGCCTGAGAGAGGCGCTGGTAAACAGGCAGCATAGCCTCAGCGACGTAGCCTGGAAGGCTGTACTTGTGCTTTGGCTGTGGTGAATCACTTGCCTCTGCAACCTTATGACGGCACCACGAGTTGGCACCCTCTGGGCAGAAGTCATGGCGAGGCTCCTCTTCAGTTGATGTGACATGGTAGTACGATGCCATCACTGCACGCTGCATTGCAGCCACATCGTTGGAGTTGTTTCTCAGGGCCCAGCCATAATAGTCTGTCAGTTTATCAATGAGAGCCTTTGTCAGCCTGCCCTTCCCTCCCAGTGACTTTTCACTTTTTTGCACAAGGTTCCGCAGTGCCGTGCCCATCCTCTTTTGGACGTGGTTGAGGCACTCTTCTTTAACAATGGGGACTAGTCCGTAGACATTCTCTTCCACAAGGGCTGAGAAGGTGGCGCTGTCTCCATCAGATACAAGCGTTGTGTAACGCAGGATGTGCTTTGAGACTGAACGGTTGAAAAGAATCAAAGCTGCTTCTACTTCCATCCTGCCGGATTTAGCATCAGTGTTTTTCTGGAAAACATGACGCTTATGCCAGCTTGAGTAATCTGCATCTCCAGGTTTTGGTCCTACTTGACAACCAAGGCACTGGTTAGACAAAACCACAGCATCCATGATGAGGCCTGTATGGTACTCAATCACCGCCCCAACTCCAATGTGGGATGTGTGGCCACGCTTATGCCAAGTTCCATCATATGCTAAAGTGATGTCTCTGCAAAAGCTTGTGTCCATCTCCTTGTAGACCTCCTTCACTGCAGCACCTGATTCGGCGTAGAACTTGTCCATGCACTGGATCTCTCTGTCCCTGAATGTCTTCTTCAGGTGCTTCTAGAATGTGCTACGATGAAGCCCTCTGTGAGATGCATTCATCGTTGCCCAGAAGTCGTTGAGAGCTGTCTGGCCCTTGCCAATCTGCTTCATTGCCATAACGGCTCGTATGTTCACTTCAAAGGCCATTGCTTCATTCTGGCGTTGGGAGTTCCACGAGCTTGCAACCATCCCACAATGTGGGCACATCAGTTCAAGCTTTGTTGCCAGTCCAAGCTGGGTGCCTTCTTGAACGGTCAACCAGGGCGCAAGGCAATGCTTGCACAAGGTGCTAGAGAGCAGGTCGCTTAGGGTATCCATTTGCACAAGGCAAAATTTCACACCTTCACTTGTAGCGGTGGCAGATCTGGGATCGGGCGTCATTGCTTCAAACTTCCGTTGTGACGCTGGCATGGCGCCGAGTCTTCCTTGAACAGCACGTTGTGCATCAGCCGCCTCGATCTCCTCGCGCGTCAGGAAATGCGTTTCCAAGTGAACGGCGCGTGACGCGTTGTCACGCTTCGGGGTAGATTCCAGACCGGAGCTGGAGGCCGCAATCGCCGAGGTTGAAGAGTTCGGTACACAAGGCGTGCCCGAAGCAACACTTTCTTGCTGCTGGTACATCGCTGAAAGCGGTGACGCAATCACTGTCTGGTAGCGATGTAGCAGAAGCTATGCGGCTGGAAGCATCGACACAGTGGCTGTTGGTGGCATGCTTCGCCGCACGAACCAACTTCATAGCACGCTTCCGCGCACCGAACGCGTGTAGCGTCTTTCGCTGTGTTGGACGCATCGTGACTGAACGCGCAACAGTCTGCAGGAAACTGTTCGGACGGCACGGCGAGGTATCGTAAAGACGGTGACAACAGCGACCACAAACCTGGCGAAACATGAAGAGAGCGCACAAACCACAAAGACCGCCAACAACGAGAAAAGGAAAGAGCCATGGCGGCCAGTGCAGACGATGCGCCGGCCGCCGCCGAAAGGTTACCGCCTCGTCAGCGCATGCAGCAGCCAATAGTGGCCGCGCGATCCCCTGCGTTCTCGAGGAGCGCGCCCTTCGCCCAATCGCAGCCTCGCATTTCAAACGCGGGAAGCTCGAAAGGCGCTTTGAGGGCCACAATAACGAGCGAGCCACGCTTCCACCATGCTGCCGCCGCAGTCGTCGGAGGAGGCAAAAAAAAGAGCGAGAATTCATGAACAAAACAAGACCAAGATAACGGCGCTTGGTTCGTTGGGTGAGAAACGGCATGTGCTCGAAGTTGGGGTATTTTCGGCGCTTTCTCGCAGCTCAGCGGCTGCCGCGGCTTGTTCGATATTTAATTTGAAGTACTTTCACGACGAATTAGGCGTTGATATTTGCAGAACAGGTAGTTTATGACACAAACTGTCAGAATATTCTTTTTTCCAAAAATCGACTTTTTCACGATTTTTCGGTTTTCAAGGGCCGCGTCCCCCCATCACTACCCTAAAGAGTGAAATTTTGAACCTCTTGCTTGATTTAATTGAAACTTGCAGGGCTGGTTTATATCACTGCTTGTACCATATGTGCCGAATTTCATTACTCTGGAATAAGTATGAAGCAAGTTATGCAACCTCTATGACAAGGATGACTGTGCTTGTTTAGGAAAAATATTGTTTGGAAAATAAGTGTTATCTTACAAATTTTTTCTGTTACGTGGCTTTAGGAATTTTCAGAGTACACAACTAAAATTATTTCGCTTAGTTTTGCTATATTTCAAAAGAATGCTGCCGTATAATGAATGACATTGCTTTTTCATCTCCGCCACTTCTTTCAAACTAGTTTTTTTTTGGCATAAAAGAAGGAAAAAATAGGCAAATTGAGCGCACTGTTGTGTTCCTCACAAAAATTTCAGAAAGCCTGCTACAATATTGATATTATCAAGTGATACTGGAACGATAGTTTTACTAAGATGACAGTTTACTAAAAAAAATCAGGAACTGAGAAAAATGCGGATTCAAAGGTAGAAAATCACTCCACTCTATTTCCAGAACTCCAATGTTCAGGAAAACCTTCCCAGCAGCATATGTAGGACCCTCTTCAACTCTGTGCTGCCCAGCAGCAGTGGCTTCAAGTTTGCGCTTTTTTCTGGCCGCCTTTGAGCTCTGAAGTGCTCTTGCTTGCACCCGCACCACACACAGTTTGGTGTTTTCCTCGATGACCTTGGTAATGTGTGTGATACAGGAAATGTCCAACTTGTCTAAGACTCTTTTGAGCCCCTTTGGTCCTTCATTGAAGTGTAGAACAGCTAGTGCTGCAGCGGTCTCGACAGTTCTGAGAGACGTAATCTCCGTCTTCGGACATCGCTTCCTCACCAACGAGTTGAACAACTCGTTGGCATTCTGAGTCTGCATGCGCGAGCAGTGCGTAAGTAGGTCAGCTTTGGCCAGCCTGTTGTACAGGGGCACGAGCCAGGTTCCAAACATCAAGCAACTCATCCTCTTGGGGTTCGTTTTTTTTTTCTAACGGCCTGCACGGCATCGTGTATGGTGGTGCACGCAGCGTCCGTTGCGGTGCCGTGTATCTTTTCTCCCAGCAGCTGGTTGGTCTTAGATGCATTGGCAGCGGACTATTCATGCTCGCAAACAAATTCTTCAGCTTTATGGAGTTGTCCGCAGTTCCAAGCAGCCAGTGAGAGACGTATGGGCAGCGCCAGCTGATGGCTCGATCCCACGATGGGAGAATGCGGGACTCGGGCAATGTTTCCTCACCCACTGCACAAAACAAGAAACTAGAGGTTCACACCTGTACCGTTTTCTGCTAAATCAAGCGACTGCTCGCGGCATGTGGGACACAACAGTGTGCCGATCACTGTTCTTACCGCTGCTACATCGACAAAACAGTAGCCAGTCAGCACTTGAGGCCCACCGCTAACATCGGCAGTCGCACATTCAGTTGAGCCGTTATGGTCGTTGCATTCTCGATGGAGCCTTCCTTTCAAATGCAGTCAGGATATCCTCGTCCTCGAGGCTTGAGGTAGCTGCTTCAGTCGCCGGCGATGGAACGGAGATAGGCGATAGCGGTCGTTCGAGTGCTCCCAGTCAGCCTTTGCTGGACCGGCCTCTCGCTTTCGGCTTCGTTTACTGAAGCTGATCCGTGACGCGAACTGCGTCGCTGGCATTCTTCCAACAAAAATGTATGTGGGAAGAAACCAGAGGATCAGAGAGACAAGATTCAGCTCCGGATGTGATCAAGCATGGTCGGACAAAGTGGGGCCTCGCATAGCGCGAAACGACATTTGAAACGTCAATCACAGCTCAAGTTTTGGTTTGCTAGTCAATCAGGGCTCGCCTTTCTCAGATTTTCGAGTTTGCTTTATTTAACTTTGCTCACGTTTCGCTCTACGTTCGACGGATGCGCGTGCGCTCGCTGAAAAGAGGAAGAAACGACTCTTCCGACAACGGTACTCGCTGCTCGCTAGGCACAATAAACGCTCCGCACATGCGCTTTGAGAATGGCGATTGTGGGCCTTTTCTCTCAACCCGAAATGACGCACGGGCGCCGCCGACCTTTCAGTAAACAAGAATTTCTCTGTTTCTAGAGCACGCCCATGAATAAAATTTTGCCGAGAGGTCCTTAATTAATCCGGGAGTAGAAAACGACAATAATCCAAAAATGGACTATTTGGCCCAAAATTGCGCTGTTTTGTACCGTGTTCCCCCTTAAGCGAGGGTCTGAATTCAGCACTTCATGCACACTTTGCACGTTGTCGGTTCTTTACGTCGGCGGTCGTCCAGTGCGGGGCTCGTCTTCCACACTCTTGACCATCTTTGAAGAGCTTTTGCCACTTAAAAACTGCAGTTTGTGATGTGCTTTCATCCTTGAACACTTTGCGAATCATGCCGAACGCCTCCGTACCTGATTTCCCCAGTCCAACGCAAAATTTTATGGCGTACCGCTGTTCAATCGTTCGCTGCATTTTGGGCTGTCACCCAGTTACTCCACAGGGGTCCACTAAAAACACGATCTAGCCTGAACGAATGCTCGCAGACGACTGGCGCTTGGCGTGTCTTTAAGGGGGGAGACTGCTCTTAAAGAAAAAATTCTTGTTTGTGCACCAAATTTAATGAAATTGAACGCGCTTGACTAGTTTTTCGTGCTGATTCCAAAAAATGTTATTGGTTTCATGGTACGCTGATTAGTTCCTGAGATACACTTAACACCCTCTCATTAATAAGAATAATTAAGAGAAAAAGCACATTATAAAAGTTCATAAATTGCACTTGGTTAGGTTCTAGAAACAGAAAGGGATGAAATGTTGGAAACAGTTTTTTAATTTTACCATCATAAGTAGTTTTTAAAGACATTGAAACTCAAGGTACAAATAGTGCCTAACTTGTAGTCAAAAACGAGCAAATTAAAAAATTTCTGAGCAAAATTACAAATTCTGCTCCCAACATTGCCTAGTCTACACATATGGCTATGTGCTAAAAAAACAATTGTGGTTCTATCTGCCATAGACGCCGAGATATGTTAGTTTAGGATTTGCTATGAGTCCAAAATATCCATTTTGAGAAAAACAAAAACAAACGAAGTGTTGTTTATGGCAAAGTTCTTCAAATTTATTCACAAATTGGCAGTAGCATACACCTAATAGCCTCCTGGGATGTAGTCTGTCTGACCAGAGTGATTAAAATGGTGCTTTTTCAGTGGGCGCTGCAGAAAATATTCTGCAGATTGAACTCCGTGTAAACTTCTCGAACTGATCGTGCACATTCGGAAGTCAATTTGAGCCGCATGGTCCACCGCGGTCGTCAACTTTTTCTTGACGTATTTCTGCCAAGTTTTTGAATGCAGACCGCGGTGGGATATATTCATCAGTGAAAATATGTCATTCAGTGCGGGATGCTGGTTCCCTGTTGACTGCATCGCGCGCGCGGCAAGGATGTTCACCACGAACGGGCTCACTGTCCGGTCGGTCTCCACACGTGGCGAACTCCATCGCGATGAAATGTCGCCACAGTTCGCACATGTCAGGTTCAGTTTGGCGGCGAGGCCGTACTCTCTGTCGGATTTTTCAGTCGTCCCGTCGCCATTGCATACTTCGCACTTCACTGACGCCAGCATCTCGTTCACCAAACGCAACCCGACGATGGAGAAGGTGTCGCCGAGTGGGGCAGTTGCAGAGTCTCCCATTCCACTGAAGAGTGCTGCCTTGCGCTCTGTTGCTGCCGCTGATGCCGTCTGCTGAAGTTTTTTCTGAGCTTTCTTGCCCTTTTCATCGATCTCACAAGGTTGCAGCATTGGTGTATCATGACGAACACGACCGCTGCCCGATGAGGCTTCCATGACCGGCGCCGCAGTTAGGCTTAGCTCGGTCGGCACCTCCAGATCCGCTGGCGGAAGCGTATCCATGGCGCTTGCGGTGTCCGTGGTGCTCGAGGTGACCGTGGCGCTCTTCTTCAGGTTGCTAACGAACGATTTTTTCCTCTTTTTTCCGTATCTGTGAGTTGTGCCAAACTTTGGCGCCGGCGTTGATATTGTTGCGAGACGCACCAGCGAACACACCTTGACAAGATGGCTACCTCTTGCGCTCAACGGATGCTTCCAGCAGACGACACGAGGCCCTTAATCCAATTAGATAGTAGCCTTCAGTCACGTGCACCGACTAGCGAATAGCATCGCGCGTTGCGACTGCTTTTTGGCGGCATTTTCTCCCTCATCCAATAAGCATAAAAGAGAGCAACTGCGCGATATTCAAAACGAAAAGCAGCTCTTCCAAGTGAGGCCAAGATGGTACCGATCGCTGCAGTGAAACAATAATAGCATATCGCGGAAAAAGCCCTGTTATTGAGCGAAAATCTGCCGAGAGAGAGCTCGGATCCAAGTTTTCTACTCTTTTTACAGCTGAAATATTGGCTCCGGAGATTAGAAAATTCACAGGCTGGTAGAGAAACAGCTGCAGATTTCGAAAATTCCATTTTTGAAAAATCATTTTTTTCGCAATTTTTTTTGCCCCCAAGAGCCGTCTCCCCCCTTAAGGTGACATCCCCCACCACCGCGCATGCGCAGTGCGAGCACATTGCGACGTACACACACGTCAGGAAAAAGTCGTTCCCGATACTTTTTACGCAAACCCTGTATAACTGAACAAAATGTAGAGTTGTCTATGGGAGGCGAAATGGGACCGCAATTTCACTTTATTGCATCCTAGTTGTGCATCAGAGTTGTGCATCCGAGTTGGGCTGTACTGTACTGCATTGCCTGCATTTTGAGCATTTTTGCAGGTTAACCCTCGTGTCACAAAAATTGAACTTCGATATCGTTGTATTACCTACATCTTTGGATGGGTGCATTTTAGAAGCTCTGAAAAGATAAAGAATCTGCCTTATGTTATAACTTTCTCATTGTCTGTGGTGCACAGTCGTCAGCCAGAAGTGCCGAAGGCCTGGAGGAGGAATCAAAGGCCCTGGCGGACCATGGAGCACGCTACTGGGAGGTTGTCCTCTCCATGCTCGAGAAGTCTGGCAGCCCCAGCAGCCCATTGGCAACATCACGCCGGCTGTTCTGCTTATCCGGTGGCGGTGCCATGACTGGCCCCCAAGAGATGAGGGCCCTCAAGCAGGAGGCGAAGATGTTTCTGGCCATCCGTGCCATGAACGCGGACTGCCTGGATGAGGCTGCCGAGATGCTTTCGGAGCTGACCACTGCACGGGCTGCCTTCTACACAGCTCTTGTGAGATGCCTGCGTGAGCAGCTATGCAGTGTAGAATCTCAATGATACGAGTATAATTGGGGTCGCAAAAAATGTTCGTATCGTCCGGAATTCATATTATCTAAAATGAACAAAGTCAGCATGCAGAAGCATGGGAAATGCATTCACTCGTATCCATTTATGGCTTAAGGGATTTATTTACGGCCGCGCTACCACTCACTGCTCGTGGTGCGTACTGCATGCCACCACTCGCAACATCGGTGATACACAGCTGTATTGGTGTTGTGCTGGCCGCACGCTGCTGCTCACTGCTAGCGATGTGTGCCACACGACTGGTGATAGCAGCTTGCGCATTCGTATCATCCGTAGTGGCTTGGGAGAATGTTAAGAGCGTCTTAAATTTTGCGCATTGTATACAATGCTCTGGCCAAGGAACTTGACAAATTCGTATTAGCCGTGATCGTATCATCGAGATTCTGCTGTACTTTCAATTGCATTCATTGTTACAAAGGGGCAGGTTTGTTCTGGTTTCTTGCATGCATAGCCTGCAAAACAGAGTCGCTAGATCATCAGCACCTTGTTTGCCTTGTATGTTCACAAAGTTAATGATATATGGTCATTTTCCTGTCTCATTTAAACCTGGATGTTACAAATCTCCATATAGCGAATTCCTCGATATTACTAAGTTTCTCAATTCCCCAGCGCCGCCTTCATTGAAGCGTGTGTATGTGAGACCTCCATGCAACAAAGGTGTTGCGGCGGTTGGCCTTGATGTAAAGAACTGGCTGCGCCATCTATCCGTTAGCTAGTGCTAAGCAAATTGAAATTTCGCAGAACCACGCGAAAGTTTTGTAACGATAAAGCACGATCTGACATGAGAGGAACACCGATCTCAATGACCGGTTGCAGTTGGCACAACGTGCTGTGCTCCTGTGCTGTCGGCACATCTCCAGTACTTTTTCTTTTGGAACGTCATACCACGTGGAATTACAACAGTTCATGCTCAAAAGCAGTGAAAATAATAGGGCATAGCAAAAAAAAAAAAAATAACACAACACGAACGGTGCGCGGCCATCGTTGCCGCGCGGTTGTTCGTGTGATTCCAGCGCCGCTAGCTCTCGCTTGTCGGGAGTGTGGACGGCAGAGAGCGCCGGCGACTCAAGGTGAGGGGAAGACAAAGGGAGGGGACATGTGGGTAGCAGCACATGCCTCCACGGTCAGTCTACAGCAGTGGCTTAGCTGCACACGTTCCCTTCTAGCTTGGCCACGGTGCCTGTGCCTTTCCCACCCTTTCCACCCTACTCGTAGCGGCATTGCTTGAGCTGTAGTGGAGGTGGCAGTGGCTGCTGCCTTAGTCGCGCTATTGTCAGGATCGTGAAGCATTTCTCCACGTTTGTGACATTGAGTAACATTGTTTTCTGCAAACATTTTCAAGGTGATTTCACCTACATTTATTTCTTTTTATGGTTTCTGCTTCGCAGTGTCCTTTCGACTCTTGTCGCGAAAACTGCATGTAACGAAAGCCTGGATGTAAGAAAAAAACTTCTGACTTTTTCAGTTTCGTTGTAACGCGGGTTAATGACATCCTATTCGAAATCAAGAGGAAGAAATTGGCTTGAGCAGGGCATGTACTGCGAAGGCAAGATAACCGCTGGTCCTTAAGGGTGACGGAGTTGATTCCAAGAGAACGCAGGCGTAGCAGGGGGTGGCAGAAGGTTAGGTGGGCGGATGAGATTGAGAAGTTAGCAGGCATAAGGTGGGTGCAGCTGGCAAAGGACAGGGTTAATTGGAGAGACATGGGAGAGGCCTTTGCCCTGCATTGGGTGCATTTAGGCTGATGGTAATGGCGATGACGATGATGATAACCAGGCTTAACTGTACATGGTTCCCTGGGCAGGGAATCACTGTGCAGGGCAGTGCAGTCATCTTTACCACTTTCCTGCCCACGCCTATTACCATTGATGGCTTCAAATTTGTATTTTTCGGCATCACCTCCAAGTCGGGTGATGAGTGCTTGTAATTTCCATGATGACATCAACAGCGCACACTGCTGCTCCGTGACTGTAAAAAGTGCTAGAAAGAAAGAAAAGTCGAGCATAACAATATCTTTTAGTGTAGCTCTTAGACACCCGTTCCTGTGTTGTGAGGTGCGACTTGGTGTCGGCCTTGGTGTAACTGAGCGAATGAGCGCATCGAAGGACGAAAGAGAGCAAGCTCAGAATGCAGCAGAGGATTAAAGCCAGCGATAGCGAAAGAGAGTTTGAGGAGGAAAGCCATAGCATGAAGGCAGGTCATGCGACGGCGACCAGCGGCATAAAACAAGGAAAAGATTGTTCTGGAGGATGCTCGAAGGCTCGGGTTCCCGATAGCATATCTCGACTCACGGTGCTAATCTTCCTCTCCCCGCGACCTTGGCAAAGTGATGCGCATGGGCTTACGGTTCGCAAACACGTGAAAGTGTGCCATGACCACGGCGGACAGTGAAAGCTCCCATGCCAGCAGAATGGCAGCCTCCCAGCGCTGCACAGTCATGCACGTCTGATTTTATCAGTGATGCTTTTGACTGAGCGTGTTGAAGCTGGCAGCGTGCCACGATTGCCAAATAGCCAACAGTTGAAGTGGCATAAGCATAGTTATTTGCAGAGTTGAAATGCTGACCCGACTCGTGTGCGGTGCTATGTACAGGAAGTGTGAGCTCGCTGTTGTAGAGGTTGTAAACATGTGGAGGGGCTTCGCACCTCTCCTGGCACTGAGGTGTGCAAAGGGAATATGCCCTACATCAGTAGTTTCTGCCGTATATATGCCACATCGCACCGATACTGTCGGCCGTGCAGGCTGCTACCCGGAACGGTGGAGTGGAAGCCCCCGAGATAGTTTCGCAATCATTATGAAAGCAGTGCTTGAATGTGTTCATTTGGTGTCAGGCATGATCAGCTGTCGAGGTGCTGGAACAACTGGGAGTCCTTTCTGCAAAGCAACTGGTCGGGCTCGGCTTTAACAGTAATCAGAAAAGCATTAAAGATTTCTACCAAGCTCACTGCTGAAGCGAAGTCCCGTCACAGCAGCCATATGAAGCAAGCCCATACTGAGGATTCTATTCGCAAGAGCCACGAGGGTGGAACTTACGCAGCAGGAGAGTTTGTCTTGTGGCATCTAACATACAAAAAAATTTTTATTGCGTTTTTCTCAAATTGGTGTTTTTGCCCATTTTTAAAGTTTGTGCACACAATTTTTTCCTCTCGTATTCATTGGATTGCAGTGAAATTTTGCACAGAAGTTTCTTGGAGTGTGTACAGTGTGCAAACCTTTATACTATGAAAGCTCCTTACTTCATATTTCACGGGGATGCTTAACGAGTTCGAATTAAGCTGAATTCGAAATAACAAAAGGCATGGAAAAACAGCTAGAAATGAGACTGGGCTGCTAGAAAGCACTTGCAACTTTATTTATTAACAAAAATGATTGGTGATCACTTTTTGCTAATTTTCCTTGAAAGCGATGTTCATCAATTTGCTTTCCAAAGTGCGACAGTAACACAGAGCATCATCTTCGCCCTCCTTGAAACTGAAAAACAGGCACGTGACACCGATCGCCTCGATCACTTGCGAAGCAGAGGGTCACATTGGCGGGCAGGCGTCCCATCATCCATGTACTTTCAATGCATTATGTATTTGAAGGATTCATTGGGAGTGCACTAATTTGTCATAAAAATGAGTGTGGCAGCATAAAAAGAAGGGACGCATAATTGGGGCACCGCTTTTATACGAAAAAATGCTGGTCCCGTGTTAGGGTTGCACCCTGTCAGGACCGTTGAAAAAATGCGCGGCCCTTACTCAAGCTTATATAGTACCAAATTTTTTATGTCCAATATTTCGTTACAAACCATTTCTTTACAGCGCGTTTCGGCTCATTGAATTTCGAATAACACCCTGCATCCGTTCTGTGGGCTTCTTGTTGCAGTACCTGGCTTTCCAGGAACTAAAGTGATCAGCAGGCAGATGGCAAATTTTTGTAGGGCTATGTCCCACTTGTGGGTGCAGTCACATCAGAAAATTCAGGATTGTGCACTGGGGCATCGTCAGAGAGATCATTCACTCATTTGGAGGCTTTGTGTCAAACAAGTGCAGTTCAAGTTAAGAGGAGACCAAGCATTAGCTGTGTTGAAATGCAGTAGGTAAGGCCCCTAGTTTCTGCGATTCCATGAAAATTTTTTGCGCAGTTGTGTGTTAGCAATCACATTCTAATTTTTTTTATTCTTTTGCTGTTATGGGCATCAGTATGAACAACAGTATGATGGGAAAATGACTTATTTTAACTTATTTATATGAATATAATACAAGATGGAAGTTTGGGAACTCTGGAGAATGAGAGGCATCACTTGGGGTTCGTAGGTGCAGTCACAGTTCTGTGTTCGTGTCGTCCGTAGTGGTGCGGGAAAGTGTTCGGAACATCTGAACTTCTACCCATTCTACACAATGCAATTTGACCAGGGAAATTTATAATTCATGTCAGCCGTAACTGTATTGTCAAGATTCTACTTCACTTATTTCCTGCATATTACATCTCCTGTAGAGTATGGAGGTTCTTGCTAATGAATTTGCTAAAATCATAATTATTAGGGGCCTGTAGCACAGTGGGAATGGCAGGAGATCAGACGCTGTAGGGGGGCTGATTGTGGTTTTTATTATACAAACTATGTAGGTACAATCGACTTCAAAGGATTAGTGTCTGATAGCAACATATGTCTTTCATTCAGTGATTTCTGCACAATTCACGAATTTCCAGCAGCTGAGGTCACTTAGTAGCTGTGCAAGCACCAAAAAAAAAAATATGCTGGCTTTTGTGTGTTGCTTTCTCCTAGTACTTTTTATTGAGCTACTCATGTAGAGCACTGAGAACTGAGGCATGCTGTGCCCTGATTTCTTTGGATGAAGTATAAGCAGCTTGTAGAAAAATAAAAAAAAATGGTTTATCATGTTGATAGGCCACAAATTCTTAGCGTGAGCCTGTGGGGGGGGTATGGTTCATTAGAATCCTTAGCCTAGTGCCGGTGCTTTCTTTTGGACTTGTCATTTATCATTACCCGTCATGATGTTAGTGATGTGTTGCGCAGGTGATGAAAAAGATGGCCCAGCGAGAGTCTCCCCAGCGGGGTGTGCAGCAAGCCCTGCTGCACAGGGAGAGGGCGGCCCTGCAGCTTGCTCTGGAGCGTGGTCGCAGGGAGCCCGACACAAGCCTGGTTTCTTCCGTGCGCGCTCAGCTGGAAGACCTCGAGGGACGCATGAGCCTCGTCAACATGTCCAGTGAGCATGTATACAGGGACAGTGCTTGTCAGTTGTGAATGTTCTGGAACTAGGGGTGTGCAACTAGTGCTTTTTTATTTCCGTGCATAAATTCGAAGCGGATATTTCAAACATTTCTGGCACATAAAAAGGGTTGAGCAGCGCAATTAGCATTTTCAAAAAACCATGCATCTCTAATGCAAAATTCCATTACATGAAAGAAAAAGGGAGTGCAAGTTTTGGTCTTTGTTACCAAAGTGGTGGTCAGACCCCTTGTGGAATCACTGCTGACATTTTTTTATTTATCAGTGAAGCTTTACCGTTATTTTCCTATCTCTTATTCTTCAGATGGCTCCTACAGTGACCAAGCGGTGGATGATGCTTCGTGGATACACGACACCACTCCCCCGGCACGACCGTCTCGTATCAGTTCTGTACGAAGGCCCAAGCAGAGTAGCACCCCCAACGTGGACCCAAGCTTCTATGCAACACCAGGCAGACCAGCAGAGGCAGACCAGTCTGGTGCATCAGAGGTATGCAGCTATGTTTCATGCCCATACAGATCGTGCTTGGTTGTTCCGCCACATTGATATAGTCACTTCATATAACGTAATGAAGTAATTTGAGCTGTTAGGCTCATTATTGCTAGCTAGCTGTCATGTCTTGCAATTCGAACATCAGTTTGCCCAGAGTTTTTTGTTGCAGTGTCATCGGGAGCAGGACTGAGGAATCTAAAAGTTGCTGTGTAATGTGTCACGGCAACTTACAATGCTATCACATTACCTGGCTAAAGTGGCACTGTTTTCAAACAGCTGTGCTTTCTGGGTGTGTTTACATGGCAGAATGTGCCCAAAATATGGCAAAGTATAGTACAATAAATACAGCTAAACCAGGATACAGTTGAATCTCGATACAACGAACCTTGATATGAAGTTCATGATGCAACAAACTTTTTTGTTTCTCGCTTCCTTTGAAATTCTGTTCGTTCTCTTCTCAGTCATTTATCGCGTGGACTTGTCACATTTGGATGCTGCTTGGCTTGGACATCATGAGTAATTCTGCATGTACTTTCCCACATATCACTCGGGATGAGAAAAAGATGGCAAACCACTGGCTTCAAACAGTCCTGACAAAGTGTGCAGTTTTTAGTTTGATTTTTCCATACACGCACGCAGTGTCCCAGCGGCTGCGGTATGAGGGCTAAAACGGCAACTGAAGAGATTTTAGAATTGAAGGGTCAGATGTGTGTAACTTGCAGGTAAAGCATGCGAACTTTTTTTTGTGCTAGCATTCATTTTGTGCTTGTGTTTGAAATGATGGCGCAATCACCTGATAAAGCTGCGTTGGTGTTCACGCTTCTCTGCAGTGCATTGCGATGGGCAGTTGCCGCAATGAAGACGTCATGTGTACGGTGCTACATTTCCAGCGGATGTTTCAGGGAAAAAAAAAAAACCACGCCACCATAAGAAGCTCAGAAAGCATTATTTGGCAGCATCAGACGATGCAGGGAAGCATTTGGGAGAACCCAGTGGTCATCAGAGTGTTGCGGATACGGGTTAATTGATGGGTTTCTTTTTGCGTGACCATGTTACAGGTTGCGTCATGTTATGTCTAATCAAGCAGTATAGATTTCAATGCGCATCGTGATTTTTTTTTGTATGGTGCTGTCAGGCTAGTTTTGTTTATTTTGGTTGCAAAGAGTAAACACTATTCTGAAAGTTTTTGATACTGAACAGATATTCGATATTCGAAGGCATTGTTTCTTGACATTTGTATTTGATACGCATTTGGAATATTCAATATTTGCACGCCCCTGAAAATACTAAGCCCGCTGATATATGTGGGTTCCTTTTTTGGAATCAAGAATTTAATTTTATGATTTTTTGATGCGATATATTATGTCAGACAAGCTTGAGTTTGATAAAAAAAATTTATAGCTTTCCGATCAGTGTGTCTATGGGCCTGAAACGGATGAATAACGGTATGCAACTTGTGATGTGGACATGCAAAGCGAGTGATAAAATGAAATCCGTGAGCTGACATGTGACTGTGACAGCTGAAAGAAAATAGTGATGTGTAGTAAAATCTGATTAATTCAGAGTTAAAAGCGTTAAAAGAAATTCTCGATTTACCCAGAGGTTGAGTTATCAAATGGGATGAATGCGATGAAGACTTGTGAGGAGGCTCCTTCTCACAAGCAATGAATAGTCCGTAACAAGCCCATAGTTCCAGCTTGCTGGAAGAAGAATGCGGATGTGAATGATGGAATCGCGCACTAGCACCGGAACATAAACTAGTGTAGGCAGTTAAAAAGAAATAAAATATTGCCCAGCCCGTATTGTAGCGCAGCTGGGTCTGATCGGCTAGCGTATGTGCGACTGATAGTCATCTTTGTTGTGGACTAGTGATGAAGCTTAGAAAGTGAAACTACATGGCCAGGCTGTACTGATGGGGGTGCAGCACCCATCGTCGCAGCATTCGTCACATGAAACTAAGATTTGCATGGGCTACTGGGCTTCACATGTGCCCCCCCCCCCCCCCCCCCCCCCTTTCGGGAGCCCCATGCAAAATTCGTCAAGTGAGGAAGGAAATTGCTTTCGCTTCCTTTCAAGATCGATTTGATCAAAGCGCATTACGGAAGGATCAGACAGAAAAAATGACCACTTTTATGTTATGATCTTTCAGAGTGGATGATCAGCTATCTTGTTTTTATCGTGTGGTATGTGGAAAAGTCCACGTGCGCAATATTGTGACCAACCCGCGCGATAAGCAGCACAGAAGAAAGCGAGGCCCGTGGATTTTTTGCCATTTTCCTTACCTTATAAACTTGATCTTCAGATAAATTGCCCAGACACTGTTGTTTTGTGACAATCAGATTTACGAAAGCTAGCGATATTCAGTCAGTATTGATGATTCCATTTTCAAGTTCATTTCCTGAATTGAACATGAACTGAAAAACAAACATAATTTATTGATGTTCGAAATTTCGAGTATTTTCATTCCCCTAATTTTCAGTTTAGACCTTATTGCTGCTCAGAGACTTGGAGACTCTGAATACATAGTAGTCACTAATACAGTCGCCGACCAATATTTCGGACGCCCAATTTTTCGGACCTGCCTGAAAATCCGGACCTTGCCATGGCACCGTCACGCGCTCCATAGAGTCAATGTATAACACCGACCAAAATTTCGGACGTTTGAAATCCTTCTCGTTCGATTTTCCGGACTTTTTCTTTCAATTCGCGACTCAACAGCTACCGCAAATGCAAACAACGCCGGTGCCATTTTGATTTTCTGGCCGCTGCCATTTTGGTTTTCTGCAACCTCGAACCCACGTGTAATATCGGCCGCTGATCACGCCATCGGAACCGGAACCTCGCATACCCAGTATAGCCTCGACAGCAGGTACCGCTTGCTGCACCCTCCCGCCAGTGCCTGCTCTGCCGTGCTGCCGTCTTGCACTGTCGTCAGTCGCCGCAGTCGGCATTCACGTGTGGTGTGTTGTGCTGTTTCCATCGCCGCGTCCGCGTCAACTACAGGCAGTTACCGATGGCGCCGACGCCGCCGTCCCCGTCTGCTTCCTCGACAAAACCATCGAAGCGAGGAAATTACAGCCGTTTTACGCTGGAAAAGAAGGCCGCCATTATCAGACAAGTGGAAAGTGGCCGGTCGCAAGCGGACGTTGCAAAGCAATTTGCAATCTCGAAGCAAACTATGTCAGAGTACCTAAAAAACAAGGTTAAAATTCTAGAAGCCGCCGAGAAGTCATCTGGATCCCGCCACAAGAATGTCAGCCAAGGTGCCCACCCGAAGCTTGAGGAAGCCATTCTGGTGTGGCTGAAAGCCATGATTGCCAAACAGGTGCCGGTGTCCGGTGATGTTTTAAAGAAAAAGGCAGAAACCCTGGCGCTGCAGATGAATATTGAAGGCTGCAAGTTTAGCGATGGTTGGGTTCGAAATTTTAAGAGGAGACATGACCTCAGCTTCAAAAAAATGTGTGGCGAGAGTGCCGCGGTTGACGAGCCGGCTGTTGAAAGCTTTCGGCGTGGCAGGCTGCAGTCATTGCTGCAGCAGTTCGCGCCCGAAGATACATTTAACTGCGACGAAACCGGCCTCTTCTACAAGCTGTTACCGGAAAAAACCCTTGCTTTTGCCGGCGACCCTTGCCACGGTGGCAAGCACAGCAAGGAACGGCTGACAGTCCTTGTCGGCTGCAACATGCTCGGCACCGAAAAGCTCCTGATGCTGGTGATAGGAAAATCAAAGAATCCAAGATGTTTTAAAGGATCACGCATGCTTAGTCGCATGGTGCTATGCGTGGACAACAGCAAAACTTACAGTCTCGACTTGTTGTCTGCACTCGGCATGCTTTCCGATGCATGGAAGGCGGTGACTGAGGACACACTGCGGAATTGCTTCCGCCATGCGGGTTTCACGATAAGAGACGAAGTGCCGTCGTCATCCGATGATAGCGCCAGTGAAGCTCATCAGCCATCTTCATCTGCTGACCTCATCGAGCACTTGCGCGCTGCGGCAGCCATTCCCATGGGAGTGACGCTGGAGCAGTTCGCCAACGCTGACAGCGAGATCGAGCTCTGCGCTGAACTGACTGACGACGAAATTGTTCGCCAGGTGCTGGACACTGATGACTCGGGTTCCGACAGTGAGGAGCCGGAGACTGTGCTGCCATCTAGCAGTGAACTAACCCGAGGTTTAATGGTGCTTTCGGCTGTGTACAGCGAGAACGTCACCCTTGCCGACGTGCAAGCCGACTTACTTGTACGGCAACGTAGCGCCCCGCAGAGGCAAATTGACCAGTTTTTCAAGCCGCTCACTGAATAAAGTGACTTTTTTTGCGTGAATTCGTTTTTTCGGACTGCCTGATTTTCCGGACGCTATCTCGGCCCCTTGAGGGTCCGAAAAATCGGTCGGCGACTGTAATGCTCTCTTCTTGAAGCATGACATGTTTCGGTTTCTCATTCCTGCAAAAAATACTGGCTGCAATCTTGTTTGTATGTCTGTTGTGTGTGTCTTGTGTGTTCTTGGTGATTTTAGGGCTGCTAACTTTTTGTCATCCTGATTGGCATTGTGAAAACACCTGTCTTGACTGGTGTCTAAATGTCAGTTGCATACAGTAGGCCTGATTATGGCAGTGCTTGTAAGAAGCAGTTGTTGAGCATAACGGATCATCACTGAAAAAGGTGTTTCACCTGCAAAGGGATGCTGTTAATTTTTCGTGGACTGTGCTTACGAGTTTGCTTCTTTGAATTTGCAGTCATGATTAAATGCAGGTTTTAATAGAAGTTGAGAAACAATTGTAAGTTAACTTTACAGGCGTAAAGAAAGGAAAATTCGCTCCAAAAATTTTTTGTGCTGAGTTCATCCGGGCGGCTTGCCACTCACAGGTCACAGTGGACTCTCCTACACGGCAGTCAAGGATCCCCACATCAATCCTGCCTGGTTCAAGCGAGTTTGTCGAGCTGCAGTTACGTTCACTGTCACTGCACCAGGAGTTATTGATGAGCCAGCTGCGGCAGGTGCATGAGGCAAACCAGAGCGTCCTGAGGGAGCTGCGTGACAGCCACCATGCTGTCCTGACGGAAGT
The DNA here is from genome assembly GCF_052857255.1 of Amblyomma americanum. Lineage (NCBI taxonomy): Eukaryota > Metazoa > Arthropoda > Arachnida > Ixodida > Ixodidae > Amblyomma > Amblyomma americanum. The sequence continues at coordinate 175,913,438 of NC_135499.1, forward strand.
CAAGCAACAACAGGCTGCCCTGGACCAGTTGTCGGTTGGTCTGCTTTTGCACTTTTAAACTCCAGGCCAGCATTTTTTTTTTTTTTTTTTGCAAAAGCAGTATGTTTAACCCTTCTGGATCTTTTCTAGGCCTGTGCAACTAGTGGTTTTGTTCTGAACCGAATATTTTAAATATTGTATTTAATCGTGTAATTTGCGCACTTTTTTCTTAAAATTAAGCCTTCAAAACAGGGTACACAAATTACGTGAAAATTTTCTGAACAGCACTAAAATACTCTACAATGGTCATAACTCTATGAAGGTCAGTTTTCAGCAGGATGGCATGACTGCGCTGTGCGCAGCACAAAGCTGTGCATGCGCAACAATATAATCACAAAGTCAAAAATGGGAGGAAAAGGAGCTGACAGGCTATAAAACTGCGCATTCACATGCGGCCTGGTTGACTAGCGGCAAGCCGACGAGCAAACGGTTTGGTAGTTTAGGATTTGGGCACGTGCGCAACTGTGCGGGTGCACACAGTGCTTGCTCTGTGGTGAGGTGCACCTAACTTGCTGCATGATTACAGCGCTTGTGTGCACCAAGGCAGCACTACGGGAAAGCACACTAACTACAGTGCGTTGTCGCTGGTTGCGCATATGACAACTCAGCGGACTCTCACCTCAGTGCCACGGTCTCGGTGAAATGCAAGTATTGCTGCAAACTTCTTACCTAAGGCTTGCATTGATTTGGTTTATGGGGTTTAACGTCCGAAAGCGACATCGACTACAAGGGACGTTATAGTCGAGGACACCAGATTATTGTCAACCACATGGGGAAGTCAGCGCACGTTAAAAACCCACATGTAGTCAACAATAATAAGGGGTCGTCGACTGTAACGTCCCTTGTTGTCTATGTCGCTTTCGGATGTTAAACCCCATAAAACAAATCAATTCAAACTTGAAATGACAAGTTTGCAGCAATACATGCATATCACTGAGATCGTGCCACTGAGACGAGAGGCCGCTGAGTTGTCGTACATGCAACCAGCGACAACGCTCTGTAGTTAGTGCGCTTTCCCACAGAGCTGTCTCGGTGCACATGAGCGCTGTAATAAGGCAGAAAGTTAGGTGCGCTTCACTGCAGACCAAGCACTGTGCGCACCGCATGCAGGCCCGTGCGTGCCTGCGCCGCAGAGCTTTGATGTGCGACCGCGCCGGATGCGCTCACGCTGCGCCGTGTTTGTACTTAGAGTGGACGACCCTGTACATACACTTGCAAGGCGTACGCACCCCACGCCCAGTGCCCCTGCTCAGTCTCGTGTTGGGCGTCAGAAAGGTGCACCCATCTCCTTGTGCCTAGCTGCCTCTCATGCTCGTGCTGCTGCGCTTGATCAGTGAATTTTACGCGGAAAAAAAAGTGGCTGCAGCAGCTGCAGTCACTTCTGACTTGTCGTGTGGAAGTCAGCTGCTTTTCCTCCCCCCCCCCCCCCCAAAAAAAAAATCCACAGAGAATGTTCACTACATTCGAATCAGTGCAAAAGCATTGATTTCTGCTATGTGGAAAATGACGACGGGTGGGCAGTGCCGCGGGGTGGAGCAGATGGAAGTTGATGGAGACGGCGCTCTGCAATGCACAGTGTGAGAGTGTGGTGCAATTTAACATGAGGTGTGTTCGGCTGCGGCGATAGCCTAGTGGGCTCGCGCAGTGGCCTTTGAAGCTGATCTCTTCATGCCGCTGCGAGTTCGAATCCCAGTCCTGGATATTGATGTTATTTTTTTTCTCTTGCCTTTTTTTCTGTTTGGGCATACATCAGCAATAGATGATTTTGCTAGGCTCTGAACCTCTGGATTAGTGCTTTCGCACTAATACTGTTCTTGTTTGCTGTCAAAAAATAGAAAACATTACTCGGTCTTTCTATCTTATGGGTTTTTAGGTGACTATTGCAAATTTTCCTGAAGCCTAAACACCTGCCAATTTTGGGTTTTAGCGTTTAGATTTCCAGGCACTAATCATAAGGATTTGTTCAGGTTAGAACATATGCAAGCCTGGTCTGGAGGTGTCAACCACGTCCTCGAATTCAACACGCCAAGAAACAAACATTCAACAATGAAATCGCAAGACCTGCTTGGTGGCATGGCATGGGATGGTGTCGATGACAGCACAATTAGTTGGTTTAATATTGTTCAGGAATGGGCACCAGGAACTTCTTTTTTGAAGTGCTGCTCTGTTCACGGTCGGAATCGGTGATTTTGTCTACCGTGGGGATCATCCTTTATGAGCTGTTTGCTCGGTGTCGCTTGGTGCACGGTGTTCAAAGCATCGATTTCAGTGTGCATGTGACGTGAACTTATGCGCGCCTATGTGCTGAAATCCAAAAGGGGGTGCTTTTGTAACGTGTGCGGGAGAAAACAAAAGGCATTTTAGTAACTAGTGTAGCGGGTGCGTGCGAATGTCTATTCTTCGAGATTTATCAGGTACCATGAAAGCGCCATGGCGCAGACTTCGAAATGGCAAAAGACCAAAGCTAGCAGATTTTCGGAAAATTGTTAATTGTTGTTCATGAGCCGTCCGGAACTTATCTGTCGTTGTTGTAGTCCGATTTCGTGTTAGGGAAGCTTCCGCTTTGAGTGTCTCGCGGGCCCCGTGAAATTCGTTGTAGTGGAATTCGACCATAGTACATACTGCGTGTGCATTGTGTGTTTTGTTCTCTCATGTCTCCACCTCATGCTATAGCTGTTGTATATTGCTACGCTGTTGGGTGTTGTAGCTGTTTGTTTTACTCACCAAGTGCATTGTGAGACAGGGCTACAGCTGCTGCATGCAGATAATTAGGCCAGCTGCCTTCTTTTTTCTTGCAGAAAAAAGTTGACGAGATCGCTGCAAAGGGCGCTACTTCCACTGGTGCATCCCGCTCACAGCGGCAGCGAGAAGATTCAGAGTATGTGGACGAGTATGCGGGTGGCTATGAAGGTGACTATGATCCGTACACCGACTACTCGCACCTTGAAGCGGCAGCAGCTTCTGGCAGCACAGCTCCTCCACTGGTGGCAGCTGGGCCACCGCATCCCGTGCCACCGCCGCCTGCCCCACTGGGGTACTCTCCGTTCCGTGGACCCCCAGCCTACCCTGGCTATCCCCCACCACACCTGGGCTACCCATTGCCTCCGCCTCCACCCCTAGGCCGGCCATTGCCCCCGCCTCTGCCTCCCCAGCAGTTCTACTCACCACAGGTGGCAGCGGCAGCAGCGGCTGTACCTACACCTGGTCTCTGCTTAGCTGAGGGGCAGGTAAGAGTACCTGTGTAGCTGCTGCCAGCAGTTTAATGCTGTTCAGAAAGGGTTCTGATAACGTAGTGGCGGCGCTCGCTTATCAGAAGCACTAAAAATATGCTGCTTGACATACAGTGAAAGCTTCAAGGGTAGACGTGCGGACTAGTTAGTGGTTCATACTTGGTTTAAACAGTGCAAAAGACGCGGACGTAGAAAGGACATGCAAGACACACACAGCGCTTAGTTCAGATTTCATTAACTTGTTAATTTCATTAGCTTTTTAATTCAAGCTTCATTAACTCGAACTTTTGGATAATTCGATTGTGCAACTGTGCATTGGAGCCATGTAAAATACAGGCCATTAATTTAAATGTAAATGGATGGCGCCACCGATAATTCGAACTCCCCGCTGCCCTGCCTGGGTGGCCTGGGCACGTGGTGAACCAAGCAACGCTTCCACGAGGCTGCGCCGCCTCTTTGGAGGAGATTTGCAGAGGGTAAAAATAGCATCTGAGGTGTGAGGCTGGATAAACGGGGAGGGGAAACTCTGCGGCAGCCTGATGACTGCAACTAGCTGCTACATGACCTCTGAGATTTGTACCTGTGTGTTGCTTGTAATTGCTGATCTTGATGATTTCAGTACCTTGCTGTGTTAGCTTTTGTTGTTGGGCTTTTGTTGTTGGATAACATGACCAGCATTGAGATATAGAAAATCGGGCACATCGTAGCATCTCTGGCACCCCGAATCCAAAACCATGTACACATACCATGACATGCGCAAAACGAACAAATTCGAGCTTTTGCTGACATTTGCTGCACGTCATTGTCTCCGTTTTCCAGTGCCCTTTGCATCAAGTTTCATGCGATTGGGTGCAGCCATAGCAGTAAACGTTTGCAGTGTTCCATGGCCTAGTGATTTAGAATTGTTTGTTCATGGTAAATGTCGCACCAGATTGCTTCAAGAGAAGATTGAAGCAATGCGTGAACTTAACGAATTGAAACACGATGTTGCCAAAGAGCACTCATTGGTTTGGCAGCTTGTGACTTGGGGTCGGAAGGCTTGAAAATCGGGCAACGTATACCGTATTTACACGATTATAAGTCGACTCGAAGGCAAGTCGCCCCCCTCCCTCCCCCTCCCCAAATCACTTTTCCGAAAAAACAAACAAAAAAATCTTTGAGGTTGTTTGAAGGGGGACGCGGGTCTTCGGGACCAAAAAATCGCGAAAAAATCGATTTTTCAATTTTGTCATAGTTAGATATGTCTCATCATTTTCCATCTCAATTTCAAGTTTCATGGTTGAATACCACGTAGTTTACGACAAATCGGCACGCAAAGATGCAATTTTGACAAGAGCTCGCGAAAATCGGTTAGAAGATGCCCGTTTTGCGTTGCGTGTCGCGTCAAAAGTAGCCGGCGCAGCTAGGCGACTTTGGTCTCGTTTGAAAGAGCAACGCCTCAGCTTTCTTTCCCGCCAGAACGAAAGGTCTATTGCAATTGGTCGCTGAGAAAAAGACAGAAAACAAAATATAAAACGCTGCAATGCTATTGGCTGTTGGACATCACGTGGCGGAATTCAAGCACCTCATTGGCCGGCGCCATTTTTTTTTAACGCTCCACACTCGTCCTGCGACGCCATTTTGAAAAAGACCACTGTGGCGTGAAATCGTATCGGAAGTTCGCAGCGCGCATAGGTGTGGGAAAAAACATAAAAAACGCTGCAGAAAGCAAACGGAAGACAAGTTCGCGGCAGCGACGTCAACCAGCAGCAGCGGAGTGCCTGAGCGTGGACCGGCTGATGACGCGGCCTTGGCAGCCGTTCCGGCGTTCGTTTCGAGTGTGGTGCATATCGCGGCTGCAGTGGATTAAGGAGAGCCGGAGGATGGTTTTACTTCACAAGCAGTCATAGGAAGATGGAAAAATGAGGCACAGGAGTGCAATTCGGTGGTCGTGATAAGAGCTTCTTTACCAGCTTCGGCGTCCGCCTTCGACACAAAGCAAATCACAGGCTCGGGTGAGATTGGCAGCAGCGGGTTAGAGTAGACACATTTCTGCCCAGCGCTGATCACGAGGAATTGCAAAGCACGCCGATAATAAAATCGCCAGTTTGGCAGCAATTTCTGCAACTTAGCTTAAGATGTGCACGCTAGCGAACGAGCATGTAGACGCCAACACGCAATTGCCTGCGGAGGTACCGACGTGGTCGTAGATTTGGTGGCGATCGACAGACTGCTTCACAATACAGTGTGCACCCTCGACCTCATTTTTGCAGCTTGCTATGCGGCGGCAATGGCAAAAATGTGATTCAGACTATTCACTATGGGCCTTCTAAGTTGTATGTTTCGGAAAATTAAAAACTAATTTGCTTACACAGCTTCAAAATGTTTCCTTTCGTTTTTTCCATTTTTCTGTTTCATTTTCTGCACCACCCTACACGCTGCTGACAAGCTTTTCCCGGCTTTGGTTCGCGCAGTTTTCATCATTCTTGTTTTATTTGAGAGCTGAATGATTGCATCCTGCGATAAAACCATTAACAGCACTCTTAATAAAATGTGAAAATATTAAACAGCATAAAGAAAAATCACCTTTTTCTGCGCCACTTTTATGTGAACTTCAAAACATTGTAACTTTAGTTGCAGAAGGGCTGGAACAACGAAAGTACCCTTATTGCAAGCATTAATAATAGTAGAATCCACTGGAATAAAATTTATTCGAATCTGAGTGGCCAATTTTTTCAAAAAGTTGTCAGAATAATTTGATCGAAATTCTGTAATTAATAAAAAAACGACCTAATATACACAAAAATGGACACCATATTTGAAATCAGTACACTGAATTACCGTAAAAACCCGCGTATAGTACGAGGCTTTTTTCCTATTATTAGCACCTCAAATTTCCGCCTGTATTATTTGCGGATCCGAACAAAATTTCAGTTCTACTCGAAGTTTTGGTTTCGTTATTGCCGCATGGCTACGGCTTGGCTTTGTTATTGATTTGTGGCTACGGCTTGGCTTCGTTACCCGTGTTGCCGTGGCTAGGGCTAGCGTGGCCTTCCTGACAGCGTACACGCCGACGCATAAACCACGCTTCGCGAAGGGAAGGTTCTTTTTTTCTGCCGTGGAGGAGCACTATGTCAGGGCCACGAAAACAGTATTCGGCTGCTTTCAAGAGAAAGGCTATTTTAGTTGCCGAGAACATCGGCAACAGTGCGGCCGGGAGGCTGTTTGGCGTCACCGAGGGAAGCATCCGCGGATGGCGACGACAAAAGGAAGCACTTTTCGCATGCAGCGGAACGCGAAGAAGCTTTCGTGGCCCGAAGAATGGGTCATACCCAGAAATTGAACTGGCCCTGACAGAGTTCATAAGAGAACAGCGAGCCGCACATCTACCTGTGAGCGTGGAGCTCATGCAGGTAAAAGCTAGGGAGCTTGCTAGAGAAAAAGGTATTCCAAGTACCGCCTTCAAAGCGAGCAAGCACTGGATATACCGCTACATGTGCCGTGCTGGGTTTTCGTTACGACGGCGAACGTCGATTTCCCAAAAACTGCCTGAATCGTTTGAAGAGCTGCTGGTGGCTTTTCAGCGCCACATTATTTCGTTACGGAAGTCCAAGAACTTTCAGCTAGGGCAAATAGGCAACGCTGACCAAACGCCAGTTTATCTGGACATGCCATCACCCCTCACAGGGCACGAGAACGGTTCCAAACAAGTTTGCGTCCGGTCTACCGGCAACGAGAAGACGCGGGTTACGGTCATGCTATCATGCACAGCAGACGGCCACAAGCTCCCGCCCTATGTCGTGTTCAAACGCAAAACAATGCCGAAAGGTGAGGAGCTGCCAAAGAATGTTATCGTGAGATGCCACGAGAAAGGTTGGATGAATGAGGGTCTTGTCCTTGACTGGGTGAAGTCCGTGTGGTGTAGGTGGCCCGGTGCACTATTGTCCTTCCCGTCGATCCTCGTGCTGGACGCGTTTCGCTGCCATTTGGCCGACTCGGTCAAGAGAGTGTTACGCGATTGCGGCACTGAACTTGTCGTAATCCCAGGCGGAATGACTTCCCAGCTGCAGCCACTTGACGTTTGCATAAACAAGCCTTTCAACGACGCGTTCAAGCGGTGCTACGCTGAGTGGATGCGCTCAGGTGAGCCTGCAGTGACGCCGATTGGGGCAACTGAAGCGGGCATCGCCAGCCACGCTGTGCAAGTGAATTGTGGATGCGTGGGCGAGCATTCCTGCGGACCTTGTGCGTTGGTCTTTCAAAAAGTGTGGCATATCAAACGCCTTCGATGGCACAGAAGATGAGTGCCTGTGGGAAGATTTGTTGGACAAAGAACTCTCCGAAGAAAGCGCTGTTAAGGATGAGAGCGATTGAAGTGCGGTGTCCAATTGCAATAAATGCCTTTCTTCGTGCTTACCTGGTTTAACCTCACTCGTATTATACGCGGATAAATTTTTTTTTTCTATTTCGCGTCTCTAAAATTTCACCTCGTATTATATTCGGGTTCGTATTATACGCGGCTTTTTACGGTACACAATAGCTGAAGTTTTCATTTTGCTGAGTCCAATATTAAAAAAAATTTTCTCTAAGGCCCTCTTCCCCCCTCAAGCTTGGCCTTGAATAGTTGAACGCGATAGCATTATCCAGCGGCCGCCGTTTATCGCCAGCCGCTATCGGCTACCACGCGCGGCCGTGCCCGTGGGTACATTCCAAAACGAAAATGTGTTAGTCACTGGACTACTCGTCCACACTTGCGCCATCGTTCTCACTAGCACTGCTGTCGTGATCGCTGCTGCGGTCCCACACCACTCGTTCTAACGTCGTCGTCCAGCGAAATCCCGCACTTTGCAAACAGCCACATCACGACATCGCGTGGAACAGCTGAAAATTTTCCTTGCTGCAGCTGCCACACCTGTAGCACCCGTTGCAAACATCGAACTTGTGGCCCGGCGTGCAGTTCGTTTCTTCGGCGTAAAGAATGGCAGCCATCTTGAATGCAGCCTTGAACGAGCGCCGGTGGCATACTGGACACGGAGCACAAATGACGACTGATGAAGCACTACATTAAAACCTGTGAAACCTGTGCATGGCAGACGTAAATACGTACGATGACGATTATAGTGGTGAGCGTGCTGCCAGCCGCTCCATCTGGGGCAGTACGGGCAAGGCTGGCACGAGTGTCTGCACAGCCTGCCGGGCCAGCCCGCGGCTCTCGCTATCTCTGCCAAAATCGGTGAATCGACGCCGAATGTGATGTGCTGCTTGTGCTTGAAGTGAGCGCGCCACGTTTCTCTTTTTTACGGATGCCCAAAGCTTGGTAAGAGGACTGGAAGGTGAGTGCCGTTGGTACACCCGTCAGCTGTGAAGCCCGTTTCGCGCTTCACACCTGACAACCTTGCTTCTCACTCAGACTCAGACGATGTGCGTATATGCAAAAAGACACACTCGCGCTTATGGCAGAAAACGAGTAGTGGGGTTGGCCTGATCTCATTTCATTGGTTGATGATTGGAAGACGCTTTCCTCATTCTCGCTGACATGAAGAAAGAAGTGTAAGGGCGCGTTCACACTTGTCCAAAAATCCAACGAACGAAGCGGATTCGCTCGCCGGGAAAACTAGGACCTATTCACATCTGTTGACGCCCGGCCGAGGCTGAACCAACCACGCCGCTGCTGTTTCTAGCTTTTCCACACACTTCCCGGCCACCACGTCACCGCTGTCCGGTGGCTGAGTCGTTATGGCGCTCGGCTGCCGGCCTGAAAGACGCGGGTTCGATCCCGGCCGCGGCGGTCGAATTTTGATGGAGGCGAAATTCTAGAGGCCCGTGTGCTGTGCGATGTCAGCGCACGTAAAAGAATCCCAGGTGGTCGAAATTTCCGGAGCCCTTCACTACGGCGTCTCTCATAGCCTGAGCCACTTTGGGACGTTAAACCCACATAAACCAAACCAAACGTCACCGCTCTCGGCGTACACAGGTATGGTTAGAAAAGAGCATAAATCGATTATGTATGTGTACCATAACCGTATGCACGCTTAGTACCTAAACGCAGGCACATTCCCATTTTTAGTTCAGTGTATGCAGACAGACTCGCAAGAAAACGCCCAGCCTAGTGGCGCCCTCTGCTTGTCAGGACGGGAACTAGTACTGTCAATAAAACCGGCGCTCCTCTTAAGCCTAGTAGCGGCAGAATCGTAACTAAATAAAAAATAAAGCAAATTTGTCACTTATACGTTTACTTATAGGTGAGGTGAGACGAAGCGGTGGACCGGTGTCCGATTTATGGCCAGTGAACGCGCTGGAAAAGGCTGCAACAACGATGAATTCATTCTGAGGCGAGGGATCGTGCGTCGAAGTGCGCCGCCATGTTTGTCGCGGCGGCAAACGTGAAAAATTTGGGTCCAACCCGATCGCCCTCGCCGCGCCGCTTTCCGCCTCGCTCGGTGTCAAAAGCGGCCAAATCCGCTTCGCTCGCCGGATTTTTGGACAAGTGTGAACGGGGCCCTAAAAGAAATGCGAGGGAGGGATGGGGCTGACGGCATGGCCCATCGCGAGGCTGCCGTCGATGGCCACGAGGTCGCAGCGGCGAGAGCGGCGGAACGCGACGTCGTATATGCGGTGTGCTAGGAGCACTTACAAGAGGATGATGATGAAAGAAAAACCAAAACTCGAGACGAGTGTGTCGTTCTAGTCACCCACGAGGTGGTCGGCACGATAGACGTGCTGGGGCGGCTCGTGACGTAAGACGCGCGCAACGCGTTGCTGCTGGCGAAGAAAAGGCAGAGGCAGCATTTTAATCGCAAATAAAGGCTTTTTTTGCAAGTTATCGGCAACGCATTTTTGGCAGATTCTTAGCATTCTGAGAGGCGAATTTCGATGTTGCAAAATTTCAATATTATGAAGTAAACTGCTGATTTTACCGACGTCATTAAATCGAGGTTTAACTGTACTAGGCGTCCCAGCTAAATGTAATGAAGTTTTTAAAAAAAAGACTAAGTGAAACCAATCCGGTGCTGTTGAGGGTCGGGCAGCCTGTTCTTCAGTACTTCTTTTGAAAGTGTTGGATCATCTTGAAAAACAACCAGCTGAAGTGTTTGCAGCAGGGTGGTGCCTAAGTACCTTTCTTTATCGATCCTAAAAAAGAATTTGTGAAATTTAAGATGTGGTGAGACTGTTTTGTCAAAAAATCCGATATTGAGATTTGGTCATTATCTGATAGAATTTTAAATTGTGATAGAAACATGGCTGCAGATTGCAGCTGCAGGCTGCGGCTGCAGGTTGTGGCTGCTAATAAGCGACGATGGCCCGATAATGCATTCGTGTTCTACTCTTAATAGGCGTCCTCCAAGTTTTTTTTTTACTTTCAACTGAGCACCCGGCGCTCAAGGGAGCGTCGATATTTGATGGAAGGGCCTCTGTTCTAATCGCAGCGGCACCGCCACTCGGAATGGCTGTGGTGCCGGGGAGTGCCTGTAGCAGCCAACGGAAGAGCAGACTCTGCTCACGCGTAGTTTCTCTTTGGGTCTGACGCATTTCATTACTGCCAGCTATGTTTCACAAGTTTTATAGCGATAGCTACATTAAGGTAGCATTTCGAGCCTTGAGCGTGCCGGTGCCACCACGGCGTGTCTGCGCCGCCACGGCGTCACATGGTGCGGAGCAGCTGCCGGCGCCGTGGCGCCGTGGCTGATCACGTGGTTCGTCACATGGTTGGTCACGTGACTAAGCTCCACTCCGCCAGCTGTAGCTATCACGTCACTCTAGGTTTAACCACAGCGAAACCACCGCCAATTTTTTTTTTTTTAATGTAGTGCTTCGTCAGTCATCATTTGTGCTCCTGGTCCAGTAAGCAACTGGCGCTCGTTCATTGCTGCATTCAAGATAGCTGTCATCCTTTACGCCGAAGAAACGAACCGCAGCGCACAGGGCTGCAAGTTGACATTCGCAACGGGTGCTATAGGATTCCGGTGTGTTGTATCCACACCGACGCCAAGCACAGTTATGGGTGGTGTGAATCTTTTTGCGGCTGTTAGTGCACTTCCATTGCCACGAACGTCTGAAGGCATGAAAATGAAACAAACTGCGCTGCACCGAAGTACCACGCTCACAGCACTGTTTGATACAAATGCATGGGCTAGCTCTGAGGCATACTTCTGTAATCCGTGCTAGCCTAGCCGCCCGCAGCTTAAGAACGGAGTACCTAGGTTCCAACAGATGAGGTTTGTGTAGGCTTGTGTGCCGCATAAGCACCACAGGAATGTGCATGTGTGCCCTCCTTCTTTGCTGCATCTGCTGCTGCCTCCCTTCCACTAGCAGGTTTTTGGGTAGATGGAAAACCATCGCAAGGCATTTAGGACATCCTGTGTGTACAAACAATCGTGACAGTCACAACAACGCATGCAAGTTTCTGAGAAGCATGCTGCTCTTACTGGGAGTAAAAAAATAACGCGGCAGACAATAGTGCACCACTTTTCCTTTTTGCGCTTCCCGATGGCTACTACATTTCCCGGCTGCTATGTTTTATTTCCATAGTCCCATAGCGGGGTTCTACTGTATTAATACTATAAGCATAAAAAGCGCAGCTCAGTAATAAAATAAGACAATGCAGCGAAGCACGTAAGCCAACGGCATTTTTTCAAGGCGAAATACTTTTTAGCACTTTTTTTGCACCAAAAAGTATTCCGCCTTGAAAAAATGAGCCAACTAGCCCCCAAGAAAATGCTGATGATAAGCCAACAGCAGCAGACACTTCAGCTTTATATATCCACTACTTTTCTTTTCTTCCCTCCTCTTGCCCTTCATAGCCTTTGCCGCAGTTTACCTTTGACATCAGCCAGCCGCCTCCTTCCACCCATGTTGCCAGCAGTACAGCCTCCCATGTGGCCAGTGGTGACGGTCGAGCGTCGGCTTTCAGTTGCCTTGCTAAGCCACCAACTGTGGAGCCTGCATCTCTGCACGCTGCACCACCACCACCAGCCACCTCCATCCAACCTGTATCTACAGTCACGCCACCCAAGCCGCCCAATGCTCCACACGCCTTCCAGATCCCCCTGCCGGCCACCACTGTGGGACATCTGACCGCAGTGGCAGGGCCCGGTGTGTCTCAAGTGGCACCCTCATTTCCCATTCCTGCGGCAGTGACTCCCACTGCAGTGGTGACCCCCAAGTCGGCTGCTGGTGCGCCCCATCTGCATGGACTGCTCGCAGGAGCAACACCAATTTCAGCCTCAGTTGCTCCAGAAAAGCAGACACCATTTGCTGCTGTTGGCACCAGAACGCCTGAAGCAAGCCCGGGGGTTTCGGTGAGTTGCTTGTGTTTACTGTGGCGTTTAGTGGCATGAACGGTAGGGGGAGGGGTCTGGAGGTTAATTTTTTTGAGGTCATAGAGCAGTGAAACGTGGCATGCTTATTGGGAATTCCACTAAATTCTTAAATACAATATTTACATATCTACATGATTGTAAACCGACCCCAGCACAGCTGCTGTGGTATTTCAACCGTAAGCGACTGCAAATGGAAGACTCAGTGCCGAAAAGAGTCGGACGAGGTTTTAGGCTTCAGCACTGCGCACAGCAATCTACTGCCTCTGAGCTTATGGCTGAGCCTCTTCTCGAGCGAATCCTCACTGGAAACATTTGCAAATGACATCACAGCTTTAGTCGTGTGAACAACGTAAGCAAGGATGTCAACTCAGGCTGATGTCATTAGTCAAAAATGTTAAAATTTTCCGCCTGACAGGGGGTTGTTGCAGTTGCTTGGAATTCAGTAGGTTCTGTAGTGCAATTCAGCACCATAATTGTCGTCTCCCCTCTTTTCCTCCAGATTCCTAAATTTCAAGAGACGATTGCGCACATGCTAATTAAAACGGCACGGTAATATGCCACGGGCAACGGCCGGCACCCTTGCAACATAATTTCGATAAGGGGTTCATTCAGACAGATTGGCGGGAAGAGGGAAGATGCGATTACCTCATGCCAAAGGTGAGAGCGCATTGATCAAGCTGGCGGCGCGGAAGTACGATCTGTATACGCTGTCGAAAAAACAAGCACAAAATTTCTGGAAGCAGGCGGCGGCACTGAGAAAGGGAGCAAGCGCTGCAGCTCGCGTCAAGCTAAGTTGTCCTCCCGTTGACTTCTCAAGAGGGCTAGAACCATCTCAAATCGTAAGTCCGTGCACTTCGTTTCGTGAAGGTCGCAAGGAAAGGTGGACCAGGGCCATGAGCTAAGACGCGCTAGCGGGTGCCTGAGCCTTTGAGCCTGCTCCAGAACAATCTTTTCCTTCATTTTTATTTTTTTTTGCCCCGGGTCGCCGCCATGCGACCTGCCCTCACGCTACCACTTTCCCACTTGCGCTTTCTTCGTTATTGCCGTCTTTCATCCTGAGCTGGCCTCTTTGCTTTTTTTTATTTTGCTCTCCGATGTTTGTTCGGTTACGCCAAGGCCAACTGCGACGCTGAACGCTGGAATGGGCACCGAACTGTTGCACTCTGTATTTGAGAAAGTTTTTCAGGTATATAGGAATGTCACTGTAAAGAATTTATCAAGGAACACAATACAACAAGCCATATGAATATCCATGAAGCCATTGTTGTGCTACGCATTCTGCAACAGGGCAGTTGGGTCAAAAAATGCTTTGGAGAAAACTGACACTGAAGTTGTGCAAGCAGTTCTTGTCCGTCAAAATGCCCCAGGACTGTATTGCTTAGTGTCCTTGGTTGCGGGAGCCCTTGTATCTCCCTGTCCCTTTCATGATTCAACTCTGCATGCCTCCCCCCCCCCCCCCCCCACCCCCCACCCCCTTTTTTTTTCTAGTGATCCCTTTCTATTGAGAGTGCGGCAGTGCGAACTTGCGCTGTGCCACCGACACCACGCAAAGTGAGGTACAGTTGCTGGATGCTTTGTTGTAAGCAGTTTCCAAGGCAATGCAGCATGGTTATAAGTGTCCCTGAATAACGCAGCACCGGCCCAACAAATGTTGGTCGTCATTTTGTTAAGTCAGCGGTGTGTCCTTGCAGCTGCAGCAGTGGCTGAGTGGTTATAGTGATTGGCTGCTGACCTGAAAGATGTGGTTTTGATCCCGGTCGAGGTAGTCGAATCTTAATGGAAGTGCAATGCATGAGGCCCATGTACTGTGCATTGTTGTTGCACGAAACCCAGATGGTCGAAATTATCCGCAGCCCCCCCACCCCATTTAGGCCTCCATTATGGCATTCTCTTTCTTTACCATGAAAAAATTATCGGTTTTGAGTGTTTAAAGCTTTTTCCTACGCCAGTACTGAATGTTCTTTTCAGATACTCCGAATTCGCGCCTTGCCGCCAGTTGCTGTGAGCTTCCGCGTACTTGGTCACATTTTTCTTGAAGGCGATGGTGAATTGCCGTCAGCTTCCGCTCAATTTGAAACAAAATGTGAAAAACCTGCCTTTTAACAAAATAGCCTTGCAACGACGGAAACGCAAAATGGCGGTGCAACAACGCAGCGCTGCTGCTGATGGCGATGGTGATGGAGACTGTTGTCTTCAACCGCCCATTGTTGCAAGACTTCCGTAGTTTTTCCGCCAATGACCGGTATATAAGACGGGGGTTGACGTTTCGCCATGGTTTATTAAAAAAAGTTCGACCTATATTTCGGTTTTTACAGTAGGTACCAAATCTGATGTGGCCTAAATACAAAATTTTTTAAAAAGATTTTCACGATTTTATTCTTGTTTCCTCTTTAAGGGGGGACCTGGGTCTCGGCGATCGAAAATCAGCCCAAAAATCGAATTTTCAGTCGCCATTTTCGGGATCCTGGCACATTTCCGCACCTATTTACAAATTTCGATCCAAAAATAATCCGCATTTCCGACGCTAGATGAGCCGAAAGAACCAAAGCCGCGATCGCGGCCCTTTAAAGGGGCCCCGAAACACATTTTCAGTGCATTGTTTTGACCGTTGGTTGCATAGATTGAGTTATAGTGATGCTATTAGCATCGGTCGTACCGCGTATACTCCTGTTTTTAATATTTTAATTAGCTCGCAAAAACAAATTCATGGCGCTGACGGTGTCACCATACAGTGGCGGTTTTGCATCGGATATGACACCACGGAGGGCGAGCTTTATGATTGGACAAAGAGTAAATATACTGCAAATTGTGTTAATAACTAGAGATACGTTTTGTCAAGTTTTTGTGTTTTATATTACATTACCGAAACCTGCTTGTTTGCCCTAGGTAAAAGCACTGTAAATCAAGTAAAACAAAAACACGCCACCAGAGTCACCGGCTACTTTTTGCATCGAAGGACTTCACGCCTCTCTGTAAACATCCTACGACCTAGCGCTAAACACTTATGGCTACTCTATGTATCTGAGAGCGGCTTTGCAGAGTTGATCCGATCGAGCCATTGCACTCTCTAAGCGTTCGTTTCGGTCCCAAGGAATGATGCGTTCAGTGCACATTTAGCAGACAGTGCGCATCGTCAGCTTTTGGAGGATCACCGGGCGGCGGCGCCAGATGGCGCCACATTTCCGTCAACAGCGCGCGCTCCTTGCTCGCCGTGACCAACCAGTGCGCTAGGGGCGATGGTTGGCAGTAAGCAGTAGCGGTACGCGCTATGCTAATTGTGTCTGATATCTTGCGCTGGCTGTCACACCGTCGTAGTATCTCACGCTCGAGGTGGGATCCATAATTAAGGGAACGTTACTGATCAGTGTTTCCTTCTGCGCTGTCGGGGTGACGATGAAGCATCGCTGGGTCAGCTGGGCGTTCACATGGTTGTTGTAGCCATGCAAACGGTGCCGCCAGCCTTGGCATGAACGAGTTGCAGAGAACAGGCAACCATGGAGTGTAAACTTCCGCCACGTGCTAAGATAGCCTGTTTTTATTGGTCGCACAGTGTGTCGTCATTGGGAGAGTGAAATGGGAATGGGAAGCTGCGCGAAAATAGAGTTGAGGGCAGCATTTTGTTTGCTTGTATTTTGAATTTTCTTTTTTGAATAACTCCCGTTCCTCTGCATCAATTCTCGTAATTCTTTTTGAGTCAGCATCTGTGCGACATAAAGAATCCATCTGAAGTGTAACCGGCATCCGTTCAAGTGGTGTTTCGCAGCCCCTTTAAATTGAAGACAAATCGTGCTCGATTTCTACTGCTCGCAGCTCGGAAACAACGCATGCCACCGGCGCCATTTTGTTCTCGTTCAAAAGTTCGCGCTTCCATCTTTTTTTTCTTTCAAGCAGCAACACTGTGGCTGCTGTGGTCGTGGATAAAACGATCGCAAAAAGAACGCGCAGCTTGCATTGTTATTGGCCAGTTCAGGCACGTGACCAATATGGCGGCTTACGATTGGCTCCGTCGCGACGAGCGGCCATGGGTGCCCAAACAAAGGCTCCATTTTGTTAGAGTCCTGTCCGACGCGCACATCGCCATGCCTGGAGGTCCGACAAAATTTCGTTCTGTCAGCCGCAACGGGCGGAAGCGAAAGAAAGCCAAAAAGCGCGCAGATGAACTGGCGCCGTCGCAAGGCTTAGTGGGTGCTTGGCAATCGACTGCAGATACTGCGCCGCCGGAAGACATCGCCGCGCCAACTGCGTTGGACGACGTGGACAGCGCACCTCTTCACCGCGACTCCGGCCGCGTAAGAATTGACGCCACGGAGCCTGGAAATGAATCGACGCCGCTGCAACACGTAGTGAATGCCCAGCAATCGAACGTGGACGCTGCAACGACGGAAAATTGTTCCTCGCCGGCTTCGCTGGTCGGCGGCTACGGTCGCGTGAGGATTGACACGCCGGTCGTGACGAGCAGCGAACTGCAACGAGCGAGTGCCCGCGAGAAAGCTGCACTTTGACAGATCGACTCAACGCCAGCAACAAAAAGGAAGCTAGAGTGTTTCAGGACCAGTAGAGAGGAAGCATCACCTCTTTCAGCTGCTTCTAGATCTCGCCGCTTTGAATGTGCTTCTGAGTCTTGTGGCGTGTAAAACTTGCTGTAGGTGTGTGGAGGTAGTGCGGGGTGATCGAGATTATGGCCTCGCTATGAAGCTGATATTGGTGTGCAAAAACTGTGGCGAAGTTTCGTCCATGTGGAGCTCTCAGAGGGTTGACAGCGCGAAACGTTGCAACCTCTTGGAGGTTAACATTCTCGCGGGCTGCGCAATGCTGTCAACTGGTAACGGCCAAACGGCCATGAACGACATATTTTCAGCCATGGTGTTGTCTGGGCGAGCAATGCACAAGAAAACTTTTCAGTGTCACTTGAAAACTGCCCTACAGCCCGCTGCCACACGAGCAGCAGAAACCGCAATGAAGCAGTGCGCGCGTGAAGTGGGGACGCTGTATGAAGAGTTGTGCTTTGGCCACCGAAATAATATTGCCGTATGCTTCGACGGGACATGGATGACGCGGGGCCACTCGTCGGATATCGGCGTTGGAGCTATGATAGAGCTATTCACTGGCTATGTGTTGGACTACGTTGTCCTAAGTAATTTTTGCTTAGGTTGTGAACTTGGTCCGAAACCTGACGCAGAGGAATACGGAGACTGAAAGGAAAAGCACCAGGTCAGATGTCAGAAAAACACTGACTGTAGATTGGGTCAAAAGGAGGTTGAGGCAAGTCATTTTATTTCAGAGATCTATTGAGCGCCACAACCTCCGCTACACGACTGACCTCTGCGATGGGGATAGTCGCTCATTTGATGCCATAAACCAGGCGCAAGTTTATGGGCTTATCCCAGTCAAGAAAGAAGATTGCGTCAACCACGTTAACACTTTCGTGACCGTGGGAAAATCGGTAGTTTTCGTGTAGTCTGGTAATTATTTTTTTCCTGCCACAGAAAGTAATTCATGTTGAAGTGTATGGTATCAAATTGTAGAAGAAGAAATTATCTTTCCAATGGTATTGGCTTCAAACAACATATTTAATATTGACAGTAAGAAAAAATTATGAAAGCAAAAGAATCGCAACAAGAACGAAAAAATCGATAAAAACATCAATGCTGCTTTGCACAAAAAAAATATTTAAAAAAAATCGAAATATACATTTTCAACAAAAGAGCCATATGAAATCAGCCTGCAAATATTAGCTCTGTATCTGCAAAAGCTGTTCAGGTACACAGGGAAACATTAGACCTAGTGTCTATCGTGCCACCGTGCAAAGCAGTTCCTCGATGAAGTGAAACAAAGGTTGGCTGCACATGTTTCACAGAAAACATTTGTTTTCTGCTCAACTTTCTTTTCATCGTAACACAATTTACAGTTTCTATATCTTTCCATTTTTTGTGGCTGATGCTGTTGCACTTGAGGTGCACTCCGAGAGGGAACAACAGGCGCGACTGGGGGGTCCGCAAGATGTGGCTCATCACATCCCAGAAGTTGGTCGATAAGTTCTAGCCTGAAGGCAAACTGGTCGAAGTGCAAACTTCTCGATAGTTCTGGGATTTCTGGATGCTCCCGACGATGCTCGTCAAACATTATAAAGCTATTTACTACAGCTATATCGACACAGTGGAAGAACAGTGTCTTCCACCAACGCACTGACTTCATAAGAACATTGTAGGACCCGATGAGCTGGTCGGATTTGTCCACTCCAAGCATGCCCACATTGTAGTTCTTGATCAGCACCGGCTTCTTCACGGACACTTCTGTCCACGTATTCCCGACTTTCTTTCTTCGCTTTGCAAGGACGAATTTGTTCGCTGTGTCCGCGGTAGACATCATATTCACAACTCGCCGTTCTTTCCATTGCAGGTACAAAACATCCTGCTCCCTCAGCCATCGAACGTCCCCTCTTTTCGCCTTCTTTTCCCACTGTGTGTCTTTGAGTTCACTTGGAAAGCCACGCCGATCTTTCCGCGTTGTCCCACACGCAAGTGTCTTGCGCTCCAGTAAATGAACAAACAAAGATGTAGAAGTGTAGAAATTGTCCAAAAAAATTATGTAACCCTGATCTAGATAATTTTCGCACAGCCGTGTCACAACATCGAATGCCAAACCTCGCATGCTAGGTTCTTCGCGCTTTCCCGTATAGACGCTGAACTGAACAGTGTACCCCGTTTCCGAATCTGCCAAAACCCATAATTTATAACCCCATTTGATCACTTTATCTCTCATGTACTGGCAAATTCCGGACCGACCTTTCGATTTCACCATCCTCTCATCGACGGAGAGGTTCCGACGCGGTTGAAAAAATAGCGCGGAAGAATCGTTGACGTGCTGAAGCAGGGAGGATATGCGGTGAAGCTTGCCATGGGATGCGACGGTCGTCTTCTCTGGATCAGACACACTCAGGAATGCAAGTAACGCCTTGAACCGTTTCCTTGACATCACTGTAGGCGGAAGAAGACCTGAGAATAATCTGCGTGTGCTCCAATAACAATGCAAACGTGGGACTTGCACAATTCCCATGTATACGAGAAGTCCGATGAACTTCAGCATCTCCTCTTGAGTAACTTCCTTCCAGGATCCATCTCTCTCGCTGTACGTGGGCTTGTCGAAAATATGCATCCACGCATGCTTGTTTGTGTTCTCGCATATCTCCCTGATGATTTCGGCGGTGAAAAAGAGCAGGAAGAAATCGACAGCTCTTACGAACCGCCGCGCAGCACTCCGGAGCGCGATTCCAAGGTCCACTCCCGGCGGTCTTCGTGGACAAAACTCAACTCTCTGCGCGGCCGACGGCATATGGTCCCTTCCGAACGATGTTGACACCCTGCAGATAAGAACTCTGACCCTTTAGAACACACCGGAAATCCTTACGACGCGATAACACAGTCCGATAAGAAAGCAAAACTCACCGGCGGATGCCTGTCGATGTTCTGGGGCGGTTTGCGGCACTTTCGCCGTCCGTACTAAAGTCCGACGAATCGAAGTCATCTTCAGAGTCTGTGGTGCTACGATCATCCGCAAATTCGAGCCCAGATGCGTCGGAATCCGTTGAAACTCGCCGTTTCCGTGGAGCGGACGCGCGCGACGTAGATGCCATCTCGGAAACAACGAGCGCTCGTCATCCCGTCTATGCAGGCGCTTAAAAATCCCCGCGCGGCGGAAAAGAGAAACACAACTCCGAAACTTATAAAATAGTCTCTCTTTAACCCGCTCGATGGCGTTAGCTGTCCGTAACGCTCGGAGAGGCGCCAAAATTCAAACTTCTACCATCGATAACATACTGTCGACGGGAATAGGCGCGGTCACGAAAGTGTTAAAAAAAGAATGGGAACAGCTCTTCGCAACCTCGTCCAAAAGCATAAAACCGAAGATGGTCGAGGCTTAGGAGGTAAAGGCCGACTAACGGGTGATTTGATTTCCAAATTGAGTACGTATTGTGGTCGTGCTCTCAAGTCGCATGAAGGCAACATAAACAACATGAGAAGGGCAGTCATGGCCACATACCGCCATGTGACATCTACGGATGATCACTCTGACCACTCGTTGTGCCCAACTGGCAGGGATTCATGGTGCTGGCACAATGCCGCTGTTGCAAAAGGAGATCCAGCACCCAAGCACAGCTACAATTTACCACAGGATGTAGATCGTGCACTGCTGCCAGTTTATGAGCGGCTCTCCGAAACAAAACTGCTTTAAAGGTGTTTCCGTGGAAAAACACACAACTCCAATGAGAGTTTTCATTCTGTCCTCTGGAATCTGGTGCCAAAAGAGCGTCACTCCTCACTGTTTGCCGTCGAAGTAGCTGTCGCTGAGGCGGTGCTTCGCTTCAATACAGGGTGCCAGAATGCAGCTGCCACAATACTAGGCGAGCTAAAAACAAATATACCAAGAACAGGCCTCAAGAGGGCTATGGAGAAAGATGTTCGTCGAAGTCGCAAATGTGACAAGAAACATGAAAGTTCAAATGCGTTGAAGAACGGTGTGAAGCGAAAGCACCGGGACTCAGTGCACCCAGATTATGCTCCTGGGGCATACTGATTGCATTTTTCTAGCTTCTTTTAAAGTTGTGTGTGAATAAATAATCTGTAAAATGTTTTTCTCCGTTTTCTCAAAACTGTATTTTTGACCATGTTGCTGGTGTGGAGGTGCGATATCTCTAGTTCTACTTATGCTATTGCTATAATTTTTTTTCCACCAGAGACGTAAACTCATATGGAGTGCAAAATTATAAATAAGTATGTGGTACTTTATAAGAAAACTTCTTAAAAATTACATGTTTTCTTGAGTGTCCAGATGGCTTTCTGGTCTCTAAACTTTTACAAGCTCTAACTTCGCATAAAATGGGACCAGGACATTCAGACTTCATTTTTGCACTCCCCAAGTATTGTAGATTAATTTTATAGGTCAATTTTGATTGTAACATCTGTAGTTATACAGGTAGATCACCTCCAAACAAAAAAGATTAAGTGCTCAATATTTTCAAAACTAGATTATTTATAGAAAATCTATATGCATATTTGAAATCAGCACAAAAAACTACATAAACGGTGCTACTTTCATCAAAATCTGCCGTTAAATAAAAAAATTGTTTTAAGACCAGGGTCCCCCCTCAACTTAATGCTGGTGTTTCTAAGTCGAGAGCTTTGACTGGCTTTACCATTTGGAGCTGGAACCAGTTTACAAAGTGCAAAAATTACAGGGCATTTAAAACTGCTTATGTTCCATGAACGCGCAAGGATTTGTGCGTCACTGTGGGCTACTAGTTAATTATATTTGTTGACTAGCTTGTACTAGCTAGTAAGTAGTATTATGGTCTGAAAGACCTTTCCGGTAAAGATTTTTAGGTCAAAGGCCTTCAGAAAAGACCACGTGACATACCAGTACATTTCATAAAGAGTCACTTTAACAGAGTCTTCATATCACTTGCGGTTTAGCTGCCGTCACTTGCGGTCTGATGACGACACTTCCTGTTCCAGGACCATGGTGATGTCACAATGAATTGTTGTGCCCTGGGTTTGAAACCCACTTGGAACTTTATTTTTCCTTCTTTGCTGATGATCAAGGCGCTGCCGATGACGTCATGAGGTCACGTGGGTTTTCGGTCAGTTACTCCTGGATTGTTTGGCAACGGCGGATTTTGACTGATGTGCCAAATAAGGCTTTCGCATTAATAATAGGCACACTTGGGATTTGCAGGTGCAGACCCCGTCACCTGCAGCACCACGTCGCATGCAGCGAGTGAGCACTGGTTCGGACGACTATGTGGAGGAAGTGGAAGTAGAAGGAAATTTCACACCCTTGATTCCACTGCCTGAGGAGGTGTCTGTCTGCACTGGCGAGGAGAATGAGAAGGTGTGGAGGCATGACCTACTGCTTTTTTACGTGCAAGGTGTATAATGCGAAATGTGTTACACATTCAACCAACTGTGCCTTCTTGTACACCCGTGCAAGCAGTCACTCTTACGCATACGTTGCAATTTTGGTGCACGGATACAAAAGAACCTTCGGCCAATTTTGTCCATATGAGCTGTACCGTTTGGTGAGGATGAAATGCAGCTGCATCCAGAGCATTAATTATCAAGTCAATGAGGAATCTGTTCAAAGCCCAGCTTGCTTGCATTAGACTAGCTTTTTACATTGTTGCGCATGTCTTGTCGAAAGCCACTAGAGCAAATTTTATGCTGCAGCAAAGTATTTAGAGTTCCTTGTCAGCTAACCATGTAATATAATGCAACAAACTTTCCCACAACGAGCAATTCTTGAAGCTAAGTTCCACTTCAGCGATGCTTCTGCGAAATGAAAAATGAGCTTGAGAGTTCTACAGCATAAGAAGCATGCCACCAATATGCATGCTTTGTTGCTGCCTCCTTGTGTATTTAGGAGCATAGCAGTGACACTTCTAGATTTTTTTCTTTCCCCGTAGATGTAAGAGAGCGTGGTAACTTGTAAGTGGGCCTTCTCTTGGTTTTCTTTCTGCTCTGATAGATTGCCTTGAGTGCCATAGTGTTGGATTTGTGTTGCCACTGGTGCTGCTTCATGTTTTGATCTTTCATTGTTTTGTATGCGCATACTTTACTACGGAGTTGCAAGCAATATGCTGATTGGACTCTCTACATTTCTTTTTGGCAATTTTCGCCATTCCTAAGGTACTGTACCGTCAGCATCAACTGCAACACGAGCACAAACTATTCAAAATATCAGTGGCTGGAGGGGAAGTAAAGGCGTGGTCTATTAACACTTCCAGAGAGCGGTCTTTGCTAGGGGTTTGTGCATATTTAAATTTTCAAACGCAAATCGAATACGAATATGGAGAAAAAAATATGAAGAAAAATTCAGAAAAAAAATAAATCGGGAATTATCGTTTTCCGTGGAACACATACCGCGGCAGCTGCGTTTTTATGGAGGAAAAACGCTAAGGCGCCCATGTGCTGTGCGATGTCAGTGCACGTTAAAGACCCCCAGGTGGTCGAAATTATTCCGGAGCCCTCCACTACGGCACCTCTCACTTCCTTTCTTCTTTCACTCCCTCCTTTATCTCTTCCCTTACAGTGCAGTTCAGGTGTCCAAGGATATATGAGACAGATACTGCGCCATTTCCTTTCCCCAAAAACCAATTATTATTATTATTATCGTTTTCTGAATTTAAAAAAATAGTATATGATCTTCACAACTGCAGTGAACAAACTTATACTGCTATTGGAGTGCCAAGCTGTGCCCACTCGGATGGTCAGGCAGCAAGCGTTCATGCCTCTGTTCACTTTAATTTCCAATCAAAATTAATGAAACTTTGCATGCTTATGCAGGTTTTTGTGCAGATTCCAAAAGTACTGGTATTTTTTTGTGTGGGCAAATTAATTCCTAAGATAATTAAAAACAGTGCACTAAGTTTTGCGAAAACAATAGGAAAATAACTGCTCAACAAAACCCTACTATTTATAGATTGCTAGATACTGGAAAGAATAAGGAACACAATGTTGCAAGCAGTTTTTGATTGGATTATTATTTTTTATTTTATTGCATATTTAATTTTTGTGGTCAAAACATGCCAACACAGTGGTAGTACAAAATGCCATTCTAGAAAATTTCAAAGAGAAAATTAAGAAATCTGCTTGCTACATTGTGTGCTACACATATCCGACTTCATGCTGAAAAAAAAAAAAATTGTTGCTCTATCCTCAAGAGATCTTAAGATACTGGATTTGCTAACTTGACAGGAGTCCAAAATTCACATTTTGAGAAAATGACAAAAAACTAATAACTAAATTTCATGGGAGATGATAAAAAATATTGGCATGCTTGCACATGGAAATGGCTAACATGCCTCAGGCATGCAATCTGAGTGACATTTTCCACCCGTATGGCCCTTTCTCCACGCCTGCTACCTGTTTTCAGATTCACATTTGTGTGCTGACAACTTTTTTCAGCGCAAGTCCTTTTCTTGACTGCATTAACTTTCTCGTTCTTGGTTGAATCCTAGTGAAACTGCACAGTCCTCTCAAGTTTTTCGAGGTGATTTTAAATATCTATTAGTTTTAAGATAAATAAACAAATTAATGAGATAATTAAAAATCATTGTTTATTTCTTGGAGCCACACTGAAAAATAAAAACGGCTGCCTAATTTAACCGCTGCGCCGCTATTCTAATCACAAGCATCTCTGCTCGAAGTCTGTGGCATTCTGGTGTCCATCCTGTCAGCGTTTTCTTTTGAGTCACTCGCGGTAAGCACCACTGATGAAAGCTGCAAGGAACCATGGTAGACGCTTCCGATTACCAACTTTGCCCTACTGCACGCCGACGCAGTGGTTCACGGTCTGCGTCCACGTACGCTACGCTATTTGCCGTTGTCATCTGCACCGACGACCAAAGATCATAGTTTTCTGCCCTGTTGCATATTTTTTACGCATTTATAGACGTTGCAAGCTCCCCGCTTCGACTTTGCGGTTGCTCACGCTGATAAATTTTTAAAAATGGCGGCACCCCAACGCGACTGAAAATGTCAGGAAATTCAAACTAGCCAATAATGAGCGCCGATTTTGCCATGTGGTACAAGGCAACCAATCGCGAGGCCTTGTCTTCAATTTTGTTTTTGGCGTTTTTCACCGCTTCGAACAGGCGCAGCGCCCGCCGCATTGGTGCGAAAGAAAGTTGTGAGCTTCACTGTCAAACGAGGCCGGGAGGAGGTTATTATGGCAGATGGTTTTGAATTGCACAGGCATAGAAAATGGACATCCTCGCGAGTTTCTGCGCCGTGGCGGCACATTTATCGAGCAAGTAACCAGAAACTATGGGAGTCTCGGTCTCACTTGTCGGTGGAGAAGAACCTCGCGAATCCGGATATGACCGAATTGAAAAATTGATATTTTCGCAAATTTTCGGCTCTGAAGACTCGTTTCCCACTCTAAACTGCGGTGTAACGAGGTTTTACTGTAGTAAGTTCCCCCTCTAAACTACGGTGTAACGAGGGTTTACTGTAGTAAGTTAGAATTATGTACATTAATACCTCGTTAAACTGTAGTTGGCCGGAACTCGGAAAAAGTACGTACTAAACGGTAGTACGGCTTAACAGGAGTAGCATAAAATCACCCACTTACCTGCTGAAAAACAAAACCGGAGGTCAGTTGTAGGTTGAAAGAGGGAAAAAAAAACATGCAGTTTTTATTTTGCACTGCAAAAGTCAGTAATTTTGGTTTGATCCCGCGGTGCCCTAGCAGCAACAACAGTAGCCTCAAACTCATTCAGGCCACGAGCCAGCTTCTCAGCCAGTCCCCTTTTCTCGGCGAACAGTCGCACGACGTTTACAGCGCGCGCAGCTTCTGCCACTGTTGGGCCCGAATCATCGTCACTTTCTGTGTCGTCCTTGTCAGTGTCAGTTGGCGACACTTTGGCCACAACTGAAGCAACGATGGCTTCGTCGGACATGTCTGGCAAAGTTTCCACTTCGCTCTCGACGTCCCTGAAATCAGTGAAAGTAATGTCTTCTGAAGCACCTTCCCTCTCAAGGACTTCAGCGAGCAGGCTGTCACAAGCTTCGTCCGTGACGTCGCCCATGTCGTTTGTGTCGTCTGCGTCACCCATGCACACTTCACGAAAACCTGCGCGCTTGTAACAGTTCCGCACGGTCGCAGACTCGTCTCCATGCGTGCTCCAAAAGGTGAATCACACCCAGCAGGTCAATGGTGTACACTTGCGCAGCAGATTCTTGCGGTACAGCTGTTTAACTGTGAATGATGCCTTGGTCCAAGGGCTGGGCGATCGATGTGTTCAGCGGCAAAAACACCACTTTACAGCCTTGAGATCATTCAGTGCGACGTGCGGCAATGCGTTGTCAAGGATGAGGACAACACTTCTTCCTTTCGCTTCAAAACGGCGGTTAATGAGGTGCATATGTTGCCGCATATATATAGAGAGAGTGAATCCACGTCCAGGGACGAAGATGAAGAAGGAACGTCCAGCAAAACGGAGCGGTGAAAGACTGACTTTGCAATTCGACTGAGCAAGTTCCACTCGGCCAGATGTAGTTATTGCGTCACTCCTGGTTTAACCAGAGCTAAACCACAGCCATTTTTCTGTCTCGTGAGCGTGCTGTGGCTTCTGATGGCCATCAGCGTGTTGATTTTATGCAAGGCCTAGCATTTACTATGCACTGACTTTAGCCGCGTGCTGGAAGTTGACTCTGTGAACTTCATGTTTTGAAACATTTATTTAAAAATACTGCAGCCCCATTCTAGGGGCTATAGCAGGAGTGGTTACATATGATGTGGTACAATTCCACGCATAAAAGGGTACATGACACGAATTTACGGATATAAATGCTGCACACAACACCATACAATGCTACGACTCAATTGCCGACGCAAAATCCGAAATTGGTAATGCACGAATATTGCCATGCAAAGAGTTCCAACTCTTCACGGTATGCAGAAAAAAGCTGTATTTGAAAGCGTTAGTACGAGCGAAAAAAGGTTGGATATTAAGATCGTGATTATCTTACAAGATGCCTCATACAGGTTTGATGGTGGCTTGGCTGTTGGCAGCAGTGCCATGTTGCGTGCAATTGAAGCTCGAAATATCAAGTACCGTAAAAACCGGACTATAGGTCGGACCGGAATGATAAGCAGGAAATCCCACTTCGGAATTTCGCATGGGGTTCTAGAAGATGGCCGAGTCGTGCTGTCACTAGCAGGGCTAGCAATTGTTTAGAAATTTTGCCTACTGCATGGTGCACTACAACCTCCGTGCCTTTGGCGTGTATGTAACCACAGCCATGACAATAGCAAGGCCCCCGTCACAAGGCTAAAATATACTATCCTGGCCGCTTTCAGACACTGACTGGCGAGTTGCTGGTCATTTGTTTACCTTTCTAGAAACAGTTCGACCATTCCGACAGTAATGTGCACTGCCCTCGCTTACGTCCACGCTGTTCTTCCAGCATGCCAAAACTGCTTGCCCGTACGGGCTTTTCCCTGTTTGTGCGATGGCGCCTTCTCACAAGGCTATTCCCACGACTGGAAATGACAACTATATGTATAGATGCATCTTCATTGCGTCCATGTCACCAATTCTTTACACCATCAGGGAAACATCTAACCGCCAGCTAGATGAACCGAAGAGATGTCTGGTTGAGTGCAGACAGACATGTAAGGGTACGCAAACACAACCATGAGAGAATTGCACAAAACATTAGCGACTTCGAATGTTATTGCATTGCTAGCACATAATGTAATTACCGTAAAAACCGGACTATAGGTCGGACCGGAATATAGGTCGACCCCCTAACTAACCAATTCTAAAAATGAAAAATCTTTTTCAATGGGAAAAGTACCGAAAGACATCCTTACTTTGAAACAAATGCGACTCGAGAGGTTGCACAATGGTGACAGTATTTAATTTCATTTAAATGCTGCTTGTATGTACACCCGGCAAATTTTTCAACGATATCGCGCACCAATCGGCCCACGTGTTTGTTTCTGGCACAGGCAAGTAGGGCGCCGTAGAGCAAAGCCCTCCTCTTCATGAATCGCCGCAACCAGGATGGCGAGCCTTTGAATTGCGCCCTCGCGAGTCTAGAGGCACGCGCGATCTCTGCCGCTTTCACGCGGATGCAGTCACAGGCAGCGATCTTGCTCGCAGCGCGTTTCCTTCCTATTCTCGATACACTAGAGTCTGCCCACGAAATGTTTTATTCTGGTTGCTGCAAGTTGTAATACGCAGCTTCTGCCTCCGCCAGTACTGAATGCTCTTTTCGGATACTCCAAATTCGCGCTGTGCCGCCAGGTTCCCGTGAGCTTCCTCGTACTCAATCGTGTTTTTCTTGAAGGCGACGGTAAATTGCCGTTAGCTTCCGCTTTGCATCTACTGAAACGCAAAATGGCGGCACTGCTGCTGATGGCGATGGTGATGGAGGCTGTTGACTTCAGTCACCCATTGTTGCAAGACTTCCGTATTTTTTCCGCCAATGACCGGTATATAAGACGGGGGTCGACTTTTCACCATGGTTTTTTGAAAAAAAGTTCGACCTATATTCCGGTTTTTACGGTAATCAGCTGCAATGTTGCCTCTCTATGTTGGCTGTTTGTAATATGTTCTTGGTCTGCAAAGAAGTGGGAATAATCAGGTGCAGCCGTAAAGTTAGGGGGCTCTGATATTCAATTGAGGGCTGTAGTGCGTTATGAATTCAAGTGAAATTAAAATAGCTTATGCAGTTTGCAGCTGTCGATAATGTCAAATGTTCACACAGTGGCTACTTGAACTTTATGCTGCTAACCATTTCTTGTAGGCTCATTGATGTGCCCTAAATTTTTATGCATTCTTGCAGGTTTGCTTTGAAGAAAGAGCCAAGCTCTTTCGTTACGTTGACAAAGAGTGGAAGGAGCGTGGCATTGGCGTGGTCAAGTTGCTTGAGAACAAGGAAGGCAAAGTGCGCCTGCTGATGCGACGGGAACAGGTAAGTAGTGCTTTGCTGACACTTGCTTCTAATGTGCATCAGCACCCTCTTCCAAAGAAAAGACCGTGAACACAAAATGTTAATGCATTCTGATCGCGCAGCTACACTGCAAGATTGATGCATATTGTCATCGTCATCATTTACCGTAGTTGACATATTTTTCGGACTCTCACTATATTTCATACTTTACTGAGGAACCGTCGCGCACCTCATAGGAATATGTACGTATTCATGATCAGTATGAGTTCAATTTTTCTATGTAACATGGAGGCAAACACTGGCATAAACAGCGTAGTTTTCGATATTAGCGTCGTCGTAGAAGGCCTCAGCTTGGGTATAAATGGATTATTGGATGGATTGGCTTGGAAATTTCTCCACCTTACTATTGTCATTTGATTTAGTGGTACACTCTGTTTCTATCCAGGCGGTAAAGAAAGAAGATGCGCGATCCTGGGTGCACGTTTGCGTTGATAACGACGAGTCATTGGCAGCATTCACTGTGATTCAGATGCCGTTGCTACCCTTAGTGCAGGGGAGTGCTGGGGTTCGTGTCGTAGAGGGGCCGGTCGGAGTGCTCACTTCTACCCAACAGTTCACAAAGATTGACAGAGGGAACTGTAGCGCAGGGAACAAGGCTGCAGTATACTGAAAGTTGATCAGAAATTGATTATATTAGAATTTGATTAGAACGTATAAAATTGGCTTTGACACACCTCTCCTTATCGAGTGAGCCACAGGAAAGATTATCGAATAAGTCTGATACGAAGATGATCACTGAGTCCCGCCGTGCGTGGAGTTACTAAATATTACCTAGGGGGAAAGCTGGCACCACTGCCTATGCTAGTCTCTTAAACAATGCTTCATCTACTGCGGAAATGTAGGGAAGATGAGGTTGTGGGTTTGCTTGGCTAGCGTTGGGCCGAAAACATGGATCGTACCTTGAAATTGGTAGTTGCATCACGGTGCTCTCTTCTATGTGCGGAGATTAAATTACTTCAATACTGCGTTTTTCACTTCAGTACATTTAACGCAAGTGAAAGTTGAGCGTTAGGCTGAAGTGGACTGTTCCCGCAGCATTTCTGTGAGGTTTGCTTCGAGAAGAGTTGTATCTTTTTAGCTGAATCCATGTTTTATGCCCAACAATATCCAAGCCAAACCAAGAAGCCTCGTCTTCCCGGCATTCCTGTGCCTCACCATGGTGGAAGATGTGTAGAGCAGCCAGCTTTCCCTCGAGATAAATATAGAAATTCTATGCCACCGCGCTGTCACTGCGTAAGGGGCGGTTCACATGCAAGCGACTGAGCGACCAGCGGCTCAGCGCAGCAATGCTTTTCGCAAGGTTCCGTTTCACATGCGTCGCTCCAGAGCGTTTACTGCCGCTGCGAATCCCAGTGTTGCAGGCAAAGAATACGAGCTCGCGGTTGGTTCCGGTGGTTTGCAACCATCAACATGGACAATGTTCATGCATTATTTTTCCAAGACTGCTCAAATTTTAAGAAATAAAGAACTCTTGTTCATTAAATATCAACTACTTCTTATTTTGATGCCAATAATATCATTTCTTTAAGCTCGTTTGTGCGTGTCGGAAGCACATGTAGTAAACAAACATTCTTTCCTGCACGAATCCTCTCCTTGTCATGTGGCTTTTCCTCCGTGCAGTCATTGGTCAGAGGGCAGAGCTGTCGCTGCAAAAATTTCCAACTTGTTGGAACCCCTTCACTCTGGCCGGCCGAGTCGCCGCGACGGGTGAAAACAGGTTTTTATGTCGCGGCGACAATTTTCGCTGGCATTTTCGCTTGTATGTGAAACAAACTTAAGCCATGTGAGGCTTTGTTGTAGACATGAAACACCTTCCTGTCATTCAACTATGCAGCGAGTCGTGCCTCCTGAACGTCAGTGTCCATCTTCTGCACCATTTAAACAAGTCATCATCTTGCACACAAAGCAATCGGAAAATTGCGTGAAGCGCTCACATTTGACATCACTGAAAAGTGCATCAGATACTGATACCAAGGAAATTAGTGATACTGCCTTATTGTGTACAATAGCAACACCAGGCTGTCCATGCTCAGGTGTTCAGGTGTGGCCATTTTTAAAGATTCATTAGTGTGGATGGAAAAATAGTTAGTGCATAAAATTAGCGTGAAAAAAATTGATTAGTGTGAATGGGTGATAGCATAGCATTGCGTCAGACTGTGAACTGCCGTGTCAGCGCATAGTCGGGTGTAGTTTGGTAATTGGCAGTGTCGAATATGCAGCTTTCATGGCCTGCGCTTACCGCGAGTGATTCGGGAGAAAAAGCTGACGGGAAGGCACCCAATTTCTCAGTGGCATCTGAGTGCGAGTGTGAGGCGCAAACAGGAAGCTTCCAATCACGCGTGACGACGTGGGTCGGGTGACTTTGGCTTACAGCGGCACATGTTGTTAAGGGGGGAAGAGGGTGTTAGAGAAAAATTTTTTTAATATTGGACTTAGCAAAATGAAAACTTCAGCTATTATGTATTTTAGTGTGCGGATTTCAAATATGGTGCCCATTTTTGTATATATTATGTTGTTTGTTATTTAATTCAAGAATTTGCTAAAATTATTCAGACAGCTTTTTGAAAAAAATTAGCTACTCAGATTCAAATAATTTTTATCCCAGTGGATTCTACTGTTATTAATGCTTGCAATAAGGGTACTTTCGTTGTTCTAGTCCTTCTGCAACCAAAGTTACAATGCTTTGAAGTTCACATAAAAGTGGCGAGGAAAAGTGATGTTTCTTTATGCTGTTTAATATTTTCACATTTTATAAAGAGTGCTGTTAATGGTTTTTACAAGCTCCGATCTTTCAGCTTTCAAATAAAACAAGAATGGTGAAAATCGCGCGAACCAAATCCGGGAAAAGCTTGTCAGCAGTGTGTAGGGCGGTGCAGAAAATGAAACTGAGAAAAACGCAAAAAACGAAATCAAACATTTTGAAGCTGTGTAAGCACATTACAGTGCTTAATTTTCCAATACAAACAGCTTAGAAGGCGCATAGTCAGCTTAGAAGGCGCATAGTGAGTAGTCAGAATCACATTTTTGCCGTTGCCGCCGCTTAGCAAGCTGCAAAAATGATTTCGAGGGTGCACACTGTATTGTGAAGCAGTCTGTCAATCGCCGCTAAATCTAGGCTACATCGTTAGCTCCGCAGGCAATGCCGGGTTGGCGTCTACATGCTCGTTCGCTAGCGTCCACATTTTGTGCTAGGTTGCAGAAATTGCTGCCAAACTGGCGATTTTATCATCGGCGTGCTTCGCCGATGATAACATCGCCAAGTTCGCCACTGCCGATGAACTTGTGTCTTCCGTTTGCTTTCTGTGGCCTTTTTTAAGTTTTTTCCCAAACTTATGCGCGCTGCGAACTTCCGATACGGTTTCACGCCATGGTGGTCTTTTTCAAAATGGCGTCGCAGGACGAGCGTGGAGTGTTACAAAAAATGGCGCCGGCCAATGATGTGCTTGAATTCCGCCACGTGGTGTCCAACAGCCAATAGCATTGCAGCATTTTATATTTTGTTTTCTGTCTTTTTCTCGGCGACCAATCGCAGTAGACCTTTCGTTCTGGCAGGAAAGAAAGCTGAGGCGTTGCTCTTTCAAACGAGACCAAAGTCACCTGGCTGCGCTGGCTACTTTTGACGCAACACGCGACGCAAAACGGGCATTTTCTAACCGATTTTTGCGAGCTCTCTTGTCAAAATTGCATCTTTGCGTGTTGATTTCTCATAAACTACGCGGTATTCAGCCATGAAACTTGAAATTAAGATGGAAAATGATGAGCCATATCCAACTTTGACCAAATTGAAGTCGCTTTTTTGGTCCCAAAGACCCGCGTCCCCCCTTAACATCGGTTGACGCCATCAGGGATATTCGAGACCCTTGAAAGACTGCTGGGCGGACTTCAAGCAGAGATGCCTGGGATTAGGCAAGCAGTGACATGGGTAATTTAGCAGCGACATGGGTAATTAATCGATTTACTTGAAAACAAAAATTGCACGTTTGAAATCGTCTCAGAAAACAGGATAGGCAACTAGATAGGTAGAGTTTCATTGAGATTCATCCAAAATCAAGAAAGTTAATGCAGTCTGGAAAAGTACTTGTGCTTAAGTAAGGCATCAGCAGACAAGTGTGCTTCAGAAAACAGGCAGCAGGCACTGAAAAGGGGCCATATGGATGCAATACATGGGTCAAATTACATGCCTGGGGCTTAATAGCCATTTTCAAGTGCGAATTTGTTCATTTTTCACTGTCTGCTTTGAAATTTTTTCTTTGTTTTTGTCATTTTCCTATAGCTGCATTTTGTTCGGATTGGAAGTTTGCTCAAGGGATACCTCAGCACCTGGAACAGCTAAAACTACTGCTGTTTTTGCTGGATAAAGCTGAATACGTGAAATGCTATGCTGGGAGCAGATTTATTTTGACATTTCCTCATGTGTCATGTGTTTGTTCTTCACATTGCTGCAAGCACCAAGTTCAATGGACTGCTAAATCTATATTATGAGCTCAATTTGAAAACTGCTTATAGCGTTGCATTCCCTCACTTTGTAGTATCTACCCGTATATATAAAATAATGAATGTTTTTTTTTTCTATTGCTTGAGCAGACAATAACAAGATATTTTTAATATCTCGGGAACTAATTGGTCTACAAGCAAAATTGTGTATTTGAAATCAGCAGAAGCAGTGAATAAGTCTGTGCAGTTGCATGCAGCTCAGGTGTTTTTTTTGGCAGCCTCTTATTGCTGTTGTTAATTGCAATTAGCATCATTCACCTGCCTCGCTGCTAGTTGGTATGCTTGCCATGTGAACTCGCCAACCAGCGAGCCAGGTAGCTTTGTGCGAGGGTGAAATGTTCTTTTTTTTTTTCAGTTACTGAATTCGTCTTCTTGATCTTCTTGACTTTTCCTGTGAAACACATATGGAATGATTGGTTTCATGCCATTCAAATTCACATTCCTTTATTCAGCACTGTACATGATGCTTGGAGCGTGGTGAAAAACGTAGCAGAAATGCTGGTTTAAAAAGTGCCACGCCCCACTTACAATGGCCGCAGCAATGGCATCATTCCAGGAACGAATACATACATAAGGTAATCTTAAAAAAAGAACAGAAAGAAAAAATTAAAAGGACAACATAATCTCAAGGTGTTCTAAATAATAGGGTAATGAAATTTCATTTCTTGCTTAGTGTTTTATCTCATGCTTTATTGTTTCTGTATCATTCCTCGTCACTTTATTTATTGCAGGTGCTAAAAGTATGTGCAAACCACTACATTCACCCAGGAATGTCGCTGAAGCCAATGCCAAAGAAGGACACTGCTTGGATATGGGATGCCCAGGACTATGCAGATGGCGAAGCACATCCAGAAAAGTTCTGCATACGGTTCAAAACACCAGAAATTGCGAGACAGTTCAAGGAAGCTTTTGAACAAGCCGTTGCAAAGTCCACAAAGGCCACCATGGTTTCATCTCCTGCCATGTCTACTGCGGCTTCTACTGGTGGTGCTTTATTTTCGCCATCAAGCTTTGCCACCCCTAAAACAACGCTGGCACCATCTGTGTCCACTGCTGCGTCGCCTGCTTTGTCGCTTGGGACACACATACCTGCATCTATCGTGGCATCGGGATCACCACCCACGAGTCTGCCCCATCTGCCAGCAACTGGTTTTGGTAAAATGTTTCATCCAAAACCTGGAGCATGGGGGTGTCACACATGCTATGTGAGCAATGATGCCAACAAACTCACATGTGCAGCGTGCGACTCGCCAAAGCCAGGCACTAATAAG
Source organism: Amblyomma americanum (assembly GCF_052857255.1). Classification (NCBI taxonomy): domain Eukaryota; kingdom Metazoa; phylum Arthropoda; class Arachnida; order Ixodida; family Ixodidae; genus Amblyomma; species Amblyomma americanum. Next base: position 175,948,291 of record NC_135499.1, read on the forward strand.
CCAAAGAATGCTGAGGCACCAGTGGCAGTCCCACAGCCAGCAGTAAAAGCCCTTGGTCCCACATCCAGCTCATTTGGAAGTGCTCTTGGCAAGCTGCCTAGCACACAGGCTGCACCTGCAGGTCCGGAATTTAAATTTGGTATCACAGTGCCGGACCAGAAAACAAACACACCTAGTAGCTCTGTGTTTGGTGGTGCTATTTCAGACCAGAAAGGAACATCTGCAGTCGGTTCACTGTTTGGTGGTGGGGCTAATAACTCTGCACCCAGTTCCGTATTCGGGGCAACAGGTGCAAACCAAAAGGGAACCACCCCATTTGGTTCTCTGTTTGGCAGTTCCGGTTCAGACCAGAAAGGAACTGCTGCATTTGCTCCTGGTTTTGGTGGCACTGCTTCAGACCAGAAAGGAACTGCTTCATTCACTCCTGCATTTGGTGGCACTGCTTCAGACCAGAAAGGAACTGCTTCATTCACTCCTGGTTTTGGTGGCACTGCTTCAGACCAGAAAGGAACTGCTTCATTCACTCCTGCATTTGGTGGCACTGCTTCAGACCAGAAAGGAACTGCTTCATTCACTCCTGGTTTTGGTGGCACTGCTTCAGACCAGAAAGGAACTGCTGCATTCACTCATGGCTTTGCTGGTACAGCTTCAGACCAGAAAGGAACTGCTTCATTCACTCCTGGTTTTGGTGGCACTGCTTCAGACCAGAAAGGAACTGCTTCATTCACTCCTGCATTTGGTGGCATTGCTTCAGACCAGAAAGGAACTGCTTCATTCACTCCTGGTTTTGGTGGCACTGCTTCAGACCAGAAAGGAACTGCTTCATTCACTCCTGCATTTGGTGGCACTGCTTCAGACCAGAAAGGAACTGCTGCATTCACTCCTGCATTTGGTGGCACTGCTTCAGACCAGAAAGGAACTGGAAAGAATGTGTTTGGCGGATTCACATTTTCCTCTCCGCCAAAAGTGAAAGAGATTCCCAAGGAAGAGACGAAGCCTGTTGCGGCAGTGACTACTGTGAAGGAGCCACCAAAGCAAAGCCCGTTTGCAGGGTTCAGCTTCAAGAGTTCCACCGCAGCCAAAGAGGATGAAACACCAGAGCCAGCTAGTGCTACGCAGTCGTTCTTAGCAGGCGCTCGTTCGGAGATCAACAAACTCAGTCTGGCACCCAGCAAACCCCAGCCACAGGTTACATCTCCTTTATCATCTCAGCCTCAAGTTCCATCTTTGTCTTCTCAGTCTGAGGTCACATCCCCTGTGGCAAAGCCCTCTCCTCCAACTTCTAGTGCAACCAGGCAACGAGCCAATTCGCTTCGAAGCCCAGGAGAAGTACCGGAGGACTTTGTTCCCAGTGCCGAGTTTGAGCCAGTGGTTTCCCTCCCTGAACTTGTCGAGGTCAAGACAGGTGAAGAGGATGAGGAGGTTCTGTTTTGCGATCGGGCAAAGTTGTACCGGTTTGATGCTGAGACAAAGCAGTGGAAGGAGCGTGGCATTGGCCAGTTGAAGATCCTGCGGCACCCGGAGACCCGAGTGTGTCGTGTGCTAATGCGCCGGGACCAGGTGCTCAAGCTCTGTGCCAACCACCGGATCCTGCCCGAAATGAAACTGGTCCCACTGTCAACAAGTGACCGTGCATGGTCCTGGTTCGCAAATGATTACAGTGAGGGAAAGCTTTGCGAGGAAAGCCTTGCAGTTCGTTTCAAAACACGTGAGCAAGCTGATCACTTCAAGCAGACATTCGAAAAATGTCGGGATGAGGCCCAGCCAATAGCTCAGGTGAAAGATGCAGGAAAACATAGTAGTGATGTTAAAGTGCCGGAGGCTGAAGCACAAAAACCAGTGGAGCCAGCAGCCCCTGTTCCACTGTCTCAATTGAGTGAGTTCAAGCCAAAGCCAGGGTCCTGGAACTGTGACATTTGTTATGTGTCCAATCCTGCCGATCAGACATCATGTGCAGCCTGCGAGACCCCAAGGCCTGGTGCAGCCAGTTGTGAGGTCAGTAAATATTATTTAATCTCTTGTAAGGACCACACGCGAGTATGGGCTGCACCCCTAGTTTTGGACTAGATAATTGAGAAAAAAAAAATAGTGATACTTTTTTTTTAATTCTTGTATGGACCGCAACCTCAAAACCTCTGTTATAGCATTATCTTGGGGCTTAAGTTCTGGTTGGCCTTGTTTTCTGGCCTTGTGAACAAGATGGCGGGACGTGATTTCAGCCTTTGGGACTTGCATTCACTGCGACATCAACATTTTTTTTTTGCTGATGTTCGGCTAGTGTTGCTGTGAAATTTGCAAACTATTGGAGTAGTGTGGCGCCTAACTGGCTGCTGCCACTTGTTAAGGTGATAAAAAAGGCCTCCTGCCTTCTCTGCTGTTGAATACTTATCAACGCTGGCTGTCATCTGGGGTTGTAAGGAAGAGAAAAATTCTTAGGATTCTCTGTGTATTGGTGGTTAGATCTACTACAGGATACATTTAGGTGTGGCTAGAGAATTTTTGGGTTTTGGTTCCCTCTTGTTGGTCCCGAAGCAGCGAGAAAAAAACAAATGGGGAAGAAAACACCAGCGACGCGTCTATCAGCGTCCGAAACTGGGCTCAGCTGGGTTAGGTTGGCTATCAGATGCCGGCTGTTCGAGCCATCACTGCGGGCTGGCACAAAGCTCAGAAAAGCAAAACTGAACCTAAGCCATCTGACTGTTCTTGGAGACTGGGTCGTTTGTTGTTTTCATGCCTTCTCATCTAGCGAAAACTGTCATCGCTTGTTCTTAACTTGGGTGCCACCAGAGACGATAGTCCAGCACTTGTCTCAGCACCACATGAAACTTGGCAGCACCGTCAAACACATGTGATAACAAGAGCACAAAAAAAAACAAACTAGTCAGCGAAGCTAGAGATGCATGAAGAAAAAAAAACTCTGGAAGGAGCGTCCGGCAATAACCGTGAAGCCTAGTCGTAAAAAGGAGAGAATCGGTCCCCCCGTGATCACACCACGTGATAGCGTGCAGTGATATCTATCATTGCTGCGCAGACGCGCTCTCTAAACATACCATGACCAAAACTGTAGGGACTGTTTCGGAGAGCGAAAAACAGAGGGGGAGAACGGCTTCATGAGAACTTTGCCTGTTTAGGCTGAGACTGCTGGTGATGACAATTGTCAGCAGTGACGCATACCATAAAACGAGCACATTGGTAGTGTTTTTGACACCTTTAATCCGGGGCAAGTTCATTATAACAAGGTGCCTTTACTATTGATGACTAAATAAGTTACGCACGTTATTCTGAAACGTTTGGCTTTTTTGAAATTCGTAGTAGTGAAATATTTTTATAATAAAATTGTAGACATTTTGGAGGGAATTTTTGAGAAGTTCGTAAATCTGAAAAAATTTCTTAATGTGAGGTTCATAGTAACATTTTCTCACTGTACCAATATATGGTATTTTGAAGTGTGTTCGATATATTTAGTGGTACGAAAAAGCGGTTCAATTTATCTGGCCCCCGGAATGTATTGCTATTGTGGATGCATTGAACATTGGACTTTTTTCTTTTTTTGCTGGTAATACATTTCTGTGCAGCCTACCCAGTCCCCTCTTAAGGCATTGGAGAAGTTTGTTGCCCCCATCTCCAGTGGTGGAGGCTTTCCTCTTGGGAGTACACCTGCGGGGATTGCACCACCAAAATTCACCTTCGGTTGTCCGATTGCTGGCAGTGGGACACAGCCCACATCTGGTAGCCTGAACACACCATCTTCAACTCCCCAGTTGGTCCCAGCAGCAAGCAAGGCTTCTGGATTTGTTTTCGGTTCTGTGCGCCCCACTTCTGCTGCGCCACCTTCTACTTTCACGTTTGGGATGGCTCCTTTCAAGACCGAAGCAGCTCCAGCGACTGGTGCACCAGCTGCCACGACAGCAACACCAACAGCTGTAAGAGCATCCAGTATGCTGTGTTTATTCAGTGGGCTGTTGTCGTTTCCTCTATGGCAAAACTGGAAGGCCAGCTACAACAAAAATTTTCGCCTTGTAAGAAGGCATTTTTCTAGTGCTAAGTCAACAGACAAACAAGAAATTGCATTCATTACAGAAGCAAATGCATCGGGAATCACTTGCAAAAACTGACGTTTTTCAAACCAGGAGTCGAAATAGGGTTGCCATTATCAAATATCGAATGCCGGATATAACATAGAAACGAACAATTTAGCCCAGGCAGTTGCTATTTGGCCGCATAGTGGTTTCAGAGGCTCACTGCTTCTGTAGAAACTGCAGCAAATGGGCACATGTCCCAAGCATGCACATTTAAGAACACAAATGCCAGTTGGAAGAATTTAAAGGCTTTGAATGAGCGCACTCAAGCAAAGACAACTATTTGTTTTAGGGCATCTGCTTTCATCCTTCTCTCACCAAAGAAAAATAGCGCTGCTAGTAAAGCTTGTTGAGAAAACCCTCTTTCGGCCAGAATCGCAACAGAGAACATAGATTTCCAATTTATTTTGATCAATCCAGTCAAGGAGCTCAGCACAGTGGCACTTGGAAGAAAAGGGATTGCATATGCCACACAATTTTTGCTCTTTGTTGTACTTCGGAAATACACATGGCGTGCGCAATCGTGCTCTTGACAGCTGTGCAGTGCTTCGGCATGGTAATCTTGCCTAAAATTCTGAAACACTTTTCAACAACACCATAACAGGCCTGCCGATCCTAATTTCAGCCACCATCCTTTTAATCCTCGTGGTCTGTCATAAATGCAGTCCCAACAGGTCCGGTTTGAGGAACTGTGCTATACGCTGTGAGATACATGCATTGTCTGCTCTTGATCTTTTAAACGCTTATAATAACAGAACTGGCTCTCCAAGATGCATAGAACTTTGTCATGGTTATTATTATGACAAACCCAACATATTGAAGAGGCATACTAGCAAAATTTCGGTGCTGTTGGCTGTGGCTGTGAAGATAATCCTGTCTTTTATCTGGCTAAAACCAAATTTATCGAAGCTACTCCTAGAGCCGTATATTTTCTGGACTTCAGATATTTTCATACTTTTATGGACTAACGAGTTTCAAACCAATTTTTCAGAAGGAGCGAAGTCGGTGGTTTGGTGTTTTGAATTAAACAGAGCGTTTCTGGTGCATGTCACACATTGCAAGGTCTGCTGCAGACTTTTTTGTTCGATGGTCTTCTTTTGAGCTTTTATGGCTTGTTTCTGGACTCTGTCACTTTTTTCCTGATCGTTGGGAGCTGTTGCAAGAAAGTGAAAGACAGGCAGAAAGGGTCAGACTCCAAGGGTGTAGTAGCCACCCTGAAACCAATAGCATGTTTCTGAAGCATGCATAGAGCTCACATTACATATAGCACTGCAATGGGTAAAGATTGCTAAAGAGCCCTGTTCAGTTTTGGATTGATGAGGTGCATGATTCTGTCACACAAGTTAGAGAAAGGATGGCACTGCTTGTGGGTGACCTGCCCTGTTTGCATCGTCTGGTGGTGTGGAAGAATTTAGGGGACATTCGGTTGTTCAGAAATAGTCTGCTGTGAGGTGCTGCCGTGTCCAGTGAATCTCGTGGACAATTTCTCAGACCGCTCACTGCTGTTTCTATCCTGTGCAGCACAAGGCTCGGAACAAAAAATGGTCAGGTACTGCTTAAGCATAATTTTACACTCCAAAACATCTGCTGGTTAAGGGCCACAACTTTTAAGAATGTCTTCAAAAAATGTTCTGTGGAAAATCATTGATCTGAACACAGCCTTGTATGGCAATGTCAATTGAAAAAGTAGCTAATTACAACCCCCGGGTGCATGCACTTGGTGTTGTTGCTCCCTCTTGGTGGCTTTTAACCAAGCGTCTGAAAGCAGCTGCACAAGGCCATGGGTACTAGTGCGAAGAAAGTGGAATTGAGTTTTAATAGTGCTTTCTTCTGGGCAGTTTCTCTGCACTCTTGAAATTCGCTTTATTTATTCGCTTGTTTCCAGTGAATAGGATACGCAATTAGAAAGCACTGCAGGGTATCATTTCACCGGCTCTGTACAGGTCGAAGCAATATAAGAGGGAACGCGGGAGTGCGTGGCCGCCGCACTTTGCGGCCCGTTGTTGCAGAGAGGCGGCGAGAATTGGTGTCGAAGGCGCATGCCTAGTAAGCATGGGCAGTTTCTCTTTCCATTCTTGCCCCTGATGCCGCCCATTCGCATTGTCGATCGGCGGCAGTGCTTTGTAAAGTGTGGAGGCCTCGTGCTACTGTGTTTCCTTTCATATTGCCTGCACCTGTACGTGCATTATGACTTGGGCAGTCATACAGCAGGATATCTAGTTAACGTTTGCTCATGAAACGTGTCCACTTTTGGAAATGAATTTTAGCACCTTGCTTCTTGGGATTGGTTTGTGCATACATTGGCTCTTAAAAGTTATAAAATGCCTCTTTTTCAGAAAGAGGCATGCTGCCTGATCTCAGCTGTGTTGTCATAGTGCATGTTTAGATGAGAAAGAAAGCTTGCACAAGATCTATGCAGTTTAGCGCTTCTGCAAGCATTTGACTTTTTTCTGGTGGTTGAGCCGCATGGTCTTTGTGCTGTGTGCAGAATACAGCAAAACCTCGATTCAAGCTCAGCTAATTAGAAATTCAGGATAATAGAAGAATTTCTGTTTTCCCGTAATGTTTAATACAATTTAGACTAAATAATTCGAAGTGGGAGCCTGCACCAGCCTGGTTAATTCAAAGATCTGGGGTGCTATGCTTGGAGCCGTGAAGCAGCGCCGCGGAGTGATGCCAATGCTCGGTATGTGAAGCATCCCAGCCCATGCTTGCGCTTATGCCGCGATGCAACCATTTTTGCTCTGTGCCCATGACGGGTTGACTATGCCCAATGTTGGCCTGCCCCATTTCTTTGAGTGGTGTGTTGTGGTTAGAGGGTTAGGTTACCACCATCTTTCATTGCTTTAGTACCGTCTGGTATAGGTCGACCGTTTTTAAGAAAAAGAACCACCCTTATATTGGTGGGTCGACATAAGGTAGTTTTGTACGAGTGGCGGGTAGTACGCGCCTCATGCCGGCACCCATTTACGGCCGGACGCATAGAGCTCCAGTAACACACCAAAAAAATTATTTCATATGCAAATCAGTTCCGCTAAAGAAAATTTGAGTTTCATGGCGTTTACCTGGTTCGTTCGGCTAGCAGTCGCTTCCACGGATAAGTTATCGGTAGCACTAGAGTGCAGTTTGTATAGGCGCCGAGGCGATCGTTGTGCCGGAATTCAAAATTCGTATTTGCCTGTAGGAAACTGTAGCCGAGTACAAAAGACAGGATGGGTTCCATTCTTTCGCTTTTGCTTGTTTCATACCTGCCAACCCTCCCGATTCGCCCGGGAGTTTTGACTGAACTTTCAGATTGTACGACCACGTCCTTATATCTCCCGAAAAGCTGTCTTCCCGCACAAGAATGGTTTTTGGGAAACCGGTGGCACAGTATCAGCAATCGCACTGTAATCGCCACTTCACTTCAACGGTCGCACTAGCATCATTTGCTAATCAGCCAATCAAAGCCAAATCAAGCAAAGCCAGAGTAGCTGCGGCTAGTTAAATTTCATGCATGATTTCGTGCTTGCTATTGTTCACTGTACTGTTCCTGCTGCTTGTGTGTATGTTTAGGGTTAGCTAGGTCGTCTACGTGAGTTGCGCAGCATATTTTCGTGTGCTTGATGTCATGGCGCTATCACAGCTCAAGAAGAGATACCGTATTTACTAGCATATTTTTCGCAGCTCCAACTTTTTACTCGGATTTTAAAAAAATTTTACTCGCATATTTTGTGCACTCTGTTGCGCCAGACCACTAACACGTATGTGGCTGCGCGCAAGGCAGGTTTGGGAAGATTGGCGTGGCCGCATTGCCTAGTTTGGTTGCGAAAGGTGTATCTGACGAGGGCACGAATTGTGTGCTGTTTAGCCGGCTCTTGTGTTGGCGGTCGCTTCCCCAGACGCTCAGTTGCGCGCACGCCCAAATCCAATACTACACAGCAGTTTTCTGCTCGGTTTTCCGCTAGTGAGCTGGGTCACTCGCGAGGGCGCCTTTATATTGCGCCCGTTATCTCCTTTGCCTCCCACTGCTATCTTCGTGATTGTATTGTTGCTGGCTTATTGCTCTGAGCTGCACACGCGCCGTCATGCCATCCCGTGGGGAGCTACGTAACGTGGGGTGGGAGGAGCTATGCGTGTTACATTTGGAGTCAACTTCTTTTTCTTTTTTTGCCAGCGAGGGATGCTAGATGGGGGCCAGGTCTACATATACATGTTGCGCGTTATGGCCACTGTCTTGCTTTTTGGGTCGTGTTCAGAAAGTGCAGCCTTAATTTAAAGAAAATAAATGCGCAAATTATGTGAGTACGGTATTTGCACAAGTTGTTGCGATGTTATACTTCTGAATTGGACATCAAAAGAGGGTGAACATTCCCCCCAGCTTTCTTTTGCATGAATAAAAAATCTTCCGATTTTTGATCTCGCCAGGTTGGCAGGTATGTTATTTATTTATATTGATCCTCATTGACATCATACTGATGTCCTTGTGCTTGAGATCATATCGTTAAGCCTTTATGCTCTGAGTTGCACACACACACTGTGACGACAGCCGCCGCAGTGCCCAAGTGGTTATGGCGCTTGGCTGCTGACCCGAAAGACGTGGGTTCGATCCTGGCCGTGGCGGTCGAATTTCTATGGAGGTGAAATTCTAGAGGCCCGTGTACTGTGCGGTGTAAGTGCACGTTAAAGAACCCCAGGCGGCCGAAATTTCCGGAGCCCTCCACTACGGCGTCCTTTATAGCCTGAGGCGCTTTGGGACGTTAAACACCCATAAACCAAACCAAACACACTGCGACGATTCCATCCCACGGGGAACAGCTAAACGAACTGCAACAGTGGGACTTGCCGGGGAGAAAAGAGAGGGGCCGTGGGTCGAATTATATTTGTAGCCGACTTTTTTTTTTTATTTACATGTTGGGGGATCAACTTTTTTAGTGCAAAAGCACTACTTCACTTGCAATCTGGAAAAGACAACGGGTTTCCAAAGCCTCGACCTTTGACCGTTTACCTTTCAGATAAAATGACTTGGATAGGGTGTGGCTAGGGGAAGGTTATGTGGTATGAAAGTTTGTCTTGGAAGACAATGCTTTAAAGGACAATGCTTTAAGGCGAGAGCCTTACTAGCCCCATTAGATGAAATTCCGTTGGCGACCATTGTTAATGCTGAGATAGTCCCAAAAAGATGGCGTTGCAACAACCATCGTCTAGCCAGCCACCGAAGCGGCAAGTGTGACGATGGCGTGCACAGCAGATACCAGGAGCAGTCACCCCTCCACTTCTCTCCCCCACCCGCCATGTCTCCGACGTGCCAGTGTCTTGCATGGCATAATTGGCAGATCTCCATGTGGTGCCAGTTTTTAAAGAAACATTCGTATCAAAACTACGGCTCAACCGTTTGTGATACAGCATTTATCAAAATGATGATGCAACCATGCGTCGTGCAGTGTTCCGGGTGGTGTCATACGAGTTCGCTTTGCACACAGCATACATCCGGTAGTCAATTTTGAGGCTAGCTCGGGACAGGTATTCGAACCGAGTGTCCGAGTGTTGCTCGCGAACCTTTGTGGAATCAACATTTGGAGGCACGTCTTCGTTTCATTTCTCAGTGCGCAACCTGCGTCGAGGTCGGACCCTCACGATGACACACTAATGCTTTCGCATTCACAGCATGTAAGGAGTCTGAAGTGAACCTGAATTTTTTGGGGGTAGTTTGGGATAATTGCAAAGTTTTTCCGGTATAGTTAGCGCATTCCTGCAACAAAATTTTTTGCCTGGGTCCTATTTTTTTGCTGCGCTTGGTCTAAAACCTAGTTAATTAGAAATAGTTTTTGTGGTCCGAAAGACTTCGTGTTAACGAGGTTTTGCTGTATTAATTTCGACCTTAGCTTCCACTGCAATGAAGACACATTACGGAAGTGTATTCTTATGAGCGCTTAGTTGTGAGCTATTGCTTGTTGCTTCTCTCTCCAGCTGTCTCTCTCCTTTCTGCAGTTCAAGTTTGGCAGCCCTCAGAAGTACGAATTCAGCTTCAGTGGGGTGCGACCACGCAGCCCGGGCAAAACACCGAAGTCTCCTGGCACGCCCACTGATGCGGAAGAAGAAGAGTCTGGCACCATTGAATCCCCTGAGGCTGAAATCTACTTTCAGCCTGTGGTGCCCTTGCCTCCGAAAGTAAGTGCCACTCCAAGCCTTTGCAGCTGATGAAATAGGATTCCCAGGCTGGCAAAGTTTCTGCAAACATCAAAAGCAGACCACACAGGTGCATGGGTGGAAGTGTGCACTAAAGAGGAGGAGAAGGATGTTCTCCACCGACGTTTTCTCTTTTTATTCTCAGCACTCTTTTCTTACTTGCATGCATAGGATCTTGCATGTATAGGGCTGTCTGTTCTTGTCACTGTCACCACTATCATAATGTAGTGGTGCAGCCTACATGAGCCATCTCATGGGTGGTGTGAAGCTCTGACATTTGGTAGCTGGGTGCTTGCACATAAATGAGAGTCTGTTGTTAAAAGGAACTAGCTGTTGTTTTTTTTGTACAATATAAAAGACCGCATCATTTAAACAGTGGCTCATTTGTATGGTTTCTTTCCCAGTTTGCTTGCAGCTTGGGCCTACATCTGTAACAGTGTCATGTGATTGAAAGCAAGACTTCAGCTACAAGTGCAGTGTTATACCCCTGTTACACGGGCATTTCGAGGCCCCTCGAACCGATAGTTGATCGAGCGCTGCTACACGGGCAGTTGCAATGGCGATCTAGTCAATAGCCTATCAAGTCAACGGAGCAGCGCGGAACTCCATCGAGATTTCGAGGGCCTTCGAGTGCTGCCCAAGGTGGCTAGCGTTGCTTCGAGCGGCGCCAAGCGCACTTTCGTGCATGACACATACACGGTATAAAAGCATGGACAAACATTATTCGCCTTGACTCTAATGCAAGCAGTCTGTAGAATAATTTTAAAATTGTATCAGACTGGTTTTAAGCACATTTAGCGAATTAATTTCGCGTCGAGGTCTTTGCGTTGCTTACGTACTTTGCGTTAGCAACATGGCGGCGCCCTGCCCGCCCGCTTCACAGCGATAACAGCTTCGTCGCTGACCCCTCAAAGCAATATCGTTTTCTAAGCTGTTGTATTCGCCTTCGATTTTCCATTCTTGCCGTCGCATAAAGTTTCAAGAGACAAATAGCTCTTGTTTTTCAGATATCAAAGCGATTTCCCAGGTCTTAAGCCTGACGAAGCAGCGCTCCGACGCCGTTGGACTGGCTTGATTTTGGCTCGTCTTGTATTAAAGTGGCTAAAGCAGTGTCTGCATCTGTCCGTCGCGTACGTGCAATTAAAAGGGTTTTAAGCGGGATGCGCGTATGCGTGTATTTACGCATTTAGTATACATTTATCAAATAGTTGTGTTATTTTTGCAAAATCTAAAATAGCGATTGTGGCGCCACGCAAGCTTGGTGTAAGACACGAGAACCATTTCAATGGCCATTGAGATTTGCCGTGTAGCAGCGACACAGCTCCTTCGAGTTTGATGGTGATTGAGAATTTCGAAGGCCCTTGACTCGATGGCCATTGAAACTGGCCGTGTGACAGGGGTATTAGTCTCCATCTGCATGATTTCACTGATGTCATCGTGATGCTTGCCTTCTTGGTGGTCTTCTTCGTGTATAATCACTACTGGTGAGCTACCTATGTCCTTTTAATCTGCTGGGCAGCCTTGCTATGCACTGGCACAAAAGGGGGTGCCATTCTTCGTATTTTGATACAGATTGAAGAATGAGGTCCTATATTTCTTCATGAAGCTCAGCATATTAACTTTCAATTGTGGATGCAGACTGGATTTTGGTTCTGAGCAAAGGCCAGTGCTGAAGCTGTTTTGGCTGAAGAGCTGTGCTCTTTTGTTTCTCATAGGTGGAAGTGCGCACTGGGGAAGAGGAGGAGGATGTTCTCTACAGCCACCGGGCCAAGTTGTTCCGCTGGATGGATGGTGAATGGAAAGAACGTGGCCTGGGTGACATCAAGCTTCTCTATCACCCAGCTACTCAGCGCACCAGGCTGCTTATGCGTCGGGAGCCCGTCAGTTGAACACAGCTCTTGCTTCCTCTCCCTCTCTTTGTGTTTCTAATAATTACTGTCTCCACTTTGTAGAAAATAGCTTTCCATGTGCAGTAGAATCTCGATGATATGACCACAATTGATATGATTTGGTGGCGATACTAATTTTTTAATTTCCCTGTGCCGAATTTCGGTTATTCTGAACGCTCTCCCACGGTGCTAGAGATAATACGAACAAGCGAGTTGTGACTGCTCTCTCAAGCACTAAGCACTGCCTGCACATGACCGAAGCCACAATCTCCAGTTATGCGGCATGCTCCGTGAGCAGTTTGTTGTGCATGCAACCCACACTTCGCCAACATCGCAATCGCGGCATCACTGCTTTTACTGGTGATGCAGCAGAAGGTACCGAGCCAAAATACAGTCTTCTCCTATGCAGCAGAATGCAGCCCCTGCTGGCAGTTTTCAGTTTTCTCCTAAAACATAGAATATTATCAGTAAAAGCTCGGTAATTAGACTCCCGCTATTTTGAGAATCTAGGTAATTTGAACTACATGGCTGTGTCCCAGCCAGCCATTCTTCGTATTTTGATACAGATTGAAGAATGAGGTCCTATATTTCTTCATGGAGCTCAGCATATTAACTTTCAATTGTGGACGCAGACTGGATTTTTGTTCTGAGCAAAGGCGAGTGCTGAAGCTGTTTTGCCTGAAGAGTTATGCTCTTTTGGTTAGCATAGGTGGAAGTGTGCACTGGGGAAGAGGAGGAGGATGTTCTCTACAGCCACCGGGCCAAGTCTAACGCTCATATTTGGATGCTTTGAGTCTTGCAACGGATAATTCAAACGGGCTCTCAATGGGAGTCACATCTAGGTGTGACCAGACGGCAAGAGATCATTGAAGTAGCCCTACTCAAAACCTGAATTGTGTGGTGCACAGTTGCTTGCTCACCTCTGACATACTTGAGACTGCTGGCGCGACATTGAACCAATGGCTCCAGTCTCCAGCAATATTCTGAATGCTTAGTTTCAGTTCTTTTTTTCTGAGCTCCAAGCCTGACCGCAGCCATCGTGGCTCGATGAGCCAGCGTCAGCTAGCCAATCTAACCTAGCTAAGCACTGTTTTGGACGCTGATTGGCGCGTCCCTTGTTTCTTTTCTTCACCCCCCGCCGCTTCTCGCCGGTTCGGCGCCACCGAGATGTTTCCATTGCCTCCATCCGTGTGGTTCAGTTTTTCCAGTGCACCATAACTGCACGCTCATCACGTGTCGTTCGCTGTTTGTGTAGTGAAGCCTCCTCACATGCGACAGTGACGCTTATAATGCGCATGATGCAGTAACAGGGGAACTGCATCACGTCGCACCATGAAAATTGCAGGAGGCCCTTATCATTTTGGAGCAGTTCTGCTTCGATGGTCCCGACAGTATGGGAGCTGTAAAACATTGATGAAAACATGAAAAATAGTCATTGCTGTACTACTCTCATCTCAAAATTAGGCAACCATTCCAGAGCTTTTACCAAATAAATTTACCGTACGTGATGCAAGCAGTTCTTACAGTTTTTTCCAGGTCATTCGTGGTCCGTTTCTTCCCTGTCCCTTGCCCTTGAATTTCGAATTAGCTTGCTTGCTTTTTTTGATTACAACAAATTTGCTAGGCACAGCTGGTTAAAAAAAGCTGCCATAGTTGGCGCCAGCTGCTTCATCCCGTCAGCCATAAACAAATCTGTGTGAATGCATTTCCATGCATCTGCAATGGATAAGGCGATCGCCTTTAATGGCTCATACTGGCAGTGACTGTCCTTCCGTGATATCGCCACTTAGGCCACGTGACCTTGTGACGTCGCCGCTTCCTCTGCCATGCTCGCGCCAGCTGCTCTTCTCCTCTGTCGTGAAATGAATTCAGTCAGTGGCCTTGTGACGTCGCCGCTTCCTCTGCCATGCTTGCGCCAGCTGCTCTTCTCCTCTGTCGTGAAATGAATTCAAGGGCGGAAAATTCAAATCAGTGCAATGAGTCGCAAACGGCTTTCACCTTTCCGCAGTTAAGAGATATCTAAGCGCCTGCAACGAATTTTTTTTTAATTTTGGATGATACAAGTATTTTTCCTCTCCCTGTGGGATTTTTCATCGAGATTCTGCTGTATCTACATTTCTTTGTGTCCCTGGTACTTTTGTTGAGCTAATTGATTGGGGATGTTTTAAATTGTGCAGCCTCTTCTGCAGGTCTTTTTTACAAATTTTTGACATGTTGCTGCTGAGTGCTATCGAGGCTGCAGTCTGCACTCTCTTCTATAGGAGTTGCTTTGGTATGTCTTTCTGGACAGGTTTTGAAGGTGTGTCTCAACCACCTTCTGACACCTGAGCTACTGTTCAACAAGAAAGATGACCGTGTTGTTACATGGTCCGCGACAGACTTCTCAGATGACGTTGCAAGTCCATACCAGTTTGCCCTGCGCTTCAGGAGTGCACAGGTAGCAGATGAATTTCTTGCTGCAGTGGAGCAGGCAAGGAAAAAGACCCCCGACACCTCACTGCCTTCTGTAAGCAGACTTTTCTATTTCCACTCATAGTCTTGTGATAAGCTGTGTAAATTAGTTTTCTCGCTGAACTGGTTGCATTAAGGGGGGACACGGCTTTTTGCGGTAAAAAATTGGTGAAACGAATTTTTTATCTTTTCATTTTCGCGATCCTGAGGTCATTGCATTTTTGTTGAAAAATACCGCCTAATTCATGCGTTATAGCGTTCCAAAGATGTGAAATCGCGTGTGCGGCCCTTTAAATTCAGGTCTAATTGCACCAAACTTTGATCACCTAAAGTTCAATAAATAAGCGCTTCGCCGGCACCATTTTGGTTTCGTTTGAAAAGTCGCGATTCAGGCTATTTTCATATTTCAGCTGACGACCATGAGCAAGCCCTGGAAGCGGTAAAGAAACAAAATTGGGCGAAACGCTCACTACTATTGGTTTTCCAAATCATGTGACCAATATGGTGACTTTTGGCTGGCGACGTCGACCGCTTGCAGCCGGGCGCCATTTTGAGTTAGTCGCGCTGTCCCACTGCCTCGGCCAAGTGAGGTTCGTCGGGCGCTACGAGCGAAATATTTCGATTTGCGCAAGTCTTGGGCTAAAAGCACTAAAAGGGAGGGAAAGATTGAGATCCGAAATGCGCTGGGTACGCTGATCGCAGCCTTGTGTCTACAATCGGCGACGGCATTTTCCTTGTTGCAAGCGCAGTTATGTCGATGGGAAATTGTGCTTCCACATCAGAAACCAGCCAGAACACACTTCAGTGATTTCTAGTTAGCCTTGGCACAACAAAAATATGCCAAAAACGTTTTTCCCAGCTTTCTCACAACTGCATTTTTGGCACATTCATAATTTTGGAAGAGTGTTATCTCCAGTTCTATATCAGCGATTACTGCAATTCTTTCTGTGCTAGAAAGATAAATGCAGAGGTTGTGCAATAAGGCTAATTTTCAACCACTGCTTCCTGAGGAAAATTTGCAAAATAAATCCTTTGTCTCAGTCATCAAAATGAGCTTTTCCTCTGTCAAGTTTGACCAGCTGTAACTTTCGTCCAAGCCATCCTAGAATGATCATTTATGCCTTATTGCACTCCTTGGTGACTGTAGATCATTTATAAATAGAAATCTTCCCCACAAGATTTTGTTTATTAACCAAGCTTCCTCCAAACAGGAGACATATTTTTCATGAATAATTTAAACCTATTTGCTGCAGGAGGACTCTGTTAGCAGTTTTGGAATCGGCACATGGAAATTTGGTGTAAATCTGTCCATAAATAAAAAAAAAAAATAGTTCTAAGACTGGTGTCCCCCCTTAACTGAAGGAATTCTGCAGTACACTTTCATTTCATGAATTCAGGCTCATTTAATTCGAACTTCCTGTTTATTAGAACTGACTGTTTGGCTCCATCCTTATCATACACACTCAGAAGGTTCCCTCCCATTAATATGAACTCTGCATAAGTTGAAACAGATTTTCGTTTCCCTTTGAGTTGAGTTATTGAGAGTTGACTGTATTGGTACTGTATAATCTCATTACAGTGGATCTGATTTTAAAAAAATATTCGGATTTAACATACGAATCTGCCATGTTTGATTGATCCTCCTAACTTTTCAGCAGCCACTGTGGCTAAGTGATTGTGGTGCTTAGCTGCTGACCTGAGATGCTGGTTCGATCCCGGCTGCAGTGATCGCATTTCAATGGAGGCAAAATGCTAGAGGCTTGTGTACTATGTGATGTCAGTGCGCGTTAAAGAACTCCAGGTTGTCGAAGTTGTCTGGAGCCCGCCACGTTAAGCCCCATAAACAAAGGAAACCAAACCTCCGGTCTTGCCATATACTGAGCTTCATTCGGATAATGCACTCAATTAGTTGACTACTAAGCTATTTCGGGCATCGTCATAGTGGACGTTTTGGCAGTGAATGCTTAACTCACTTAAGCTCCTGGATTGTGGTTTCAAAACATACTAGTTTCTTTAACGCTGTCACAGGTGATGAAATAATCGTGAGAGAACATTTTCACAGGAATGCTTCGTTTCCTCATGATGCAACAAAAGCCGCAGTCATGACATGAAACTGTAAATGTGAAACATGCGACATTATGCATATTGCGTAACAATGTGAATAACCTGACCTTGCCATTATTTCAGGACATATAAGTTGCAGTTAACGAGGTTTTACTGTAAAATGACCTAGTCATAGTATCCTAGTGCAAGAAAAGCCAGAGGCATGAAAAGTGACTAATATTAGCATAGTAGCTGAAACTGTTTCGTGGCAGGAGTGAAAAGGAACCTATTTTACGTGCTAACGATGGTGAACAGCACGAAAAACAGGGACAGCACAGCTTGCCATTCTTACTCAAGCTGCTTTAATTCAAAAATGAAATTAAACTGCGCATAACACTAAAGCACCGCGAATTTGTCACCACACAACGGGTTGCTTTGGTCCCAGTAATGCAGCAGCTCCACCAACGATGTTTTGAACTGCACGCTGTAGCTGCCTATGCAACGAACTAACGCTGGCAGTTGTTCTCCTGAAAGAATGATATGGTTTGGTTTATGGGGGCTTAACGTCCCAAAGCAACTCAGGCGATGAGGGACGCCATAGTGAAGGACTCCAGAAATTTCGACCACCTGGGGTTCTTTAATGTGCACTGACATCCCACAGTACACGGGCCTCTAGAATTTCGCCTCCATCAAAATTTGACTGCCGCAGCCCAGATCGAACCCGTCTTTCGGGTCAGCAGCCAAGCTCCATAACCACTGAGTCACCGTGGCGGCGAAAGAACGATAAGTGGCCCCAGTGAAAACTTCCGCACTCCGGGAGCATGTGTTGTGCTGGAATCAGAAACTACAGCCACAGCAGTCACAGGACTGTTGGTGGCGGATCATGACTCAGTCAGTTGGTTTGCCACTCACAGACTTATCAGTCACAATGTTAGAACATGCGAGGGTTGGACGGTGCAACATTTTATGTCTTCAATCTCCGTCAGCCCCTAAGACATGTCCTTGTGATTACATGATGGCTTACGTTAGTGCTGCTTTGCGGCATCCTAACCAGTACGTATTTTTCGAACTGCGGGCAGCCAAAGTTAGGTGTAATTAAACCTCAATTTAAAGGTCCACTCGCGTGATTTCATCTTTGAAGCACTATAACACACGAATTAGGGGGTACTTTTTAACAAAAAATCGTAGATAGCTGTGCACTGAACTCAGGAACGCAAAAATTAAAAGATAAAAAATCCGAGTCTTGACCCGATTTTCGACAGCAAAGAACAGTGTCCCCCCTTAACAAATACTTAGTGCTGTACAACTCTGACTTGCTTCTAACAAGTTTGCTCGCACACACATGCACGCTCGCGCACACAAGTGCACGCTGATTGAACAATGTTCTCAACAAGAACCATGTTGCGGAAGCTGCGAATACCCTTTGCCTCCTCTTGCATCTAATCGTCATTTGTTGAGCTGCCGCGGTGGCTTGCTGGGTGTGGCGTTCGGCTGCAGTGGATGCTTTTCATTGGAGGCAAAATGCAAAATGTCTGGTGTGCTGTGTGACGGTAAGTGTACATTAAAGAACCCAGGGCGGTCAAAAATAATATGAAGCCCTCCACTATGGGGTCCTTTAGAGCCCATGAGCAGCTTCAGAACATTAAACCGTTCATGACATGCCTAATGAGTCGCTTACTCCATACCCTTTGATGACCACTGGCTGTGACATCCATTCCCTACAGTGTGCTCAACGAGAAGCAAGCAACATAATATTTGTACATGCATTCCACACCTACTGTCCTTGATAACGAAAAAAAAAAAAATGCTGCCATTGAAACAATACCTATTTGATGTTTTTGCCTGGCCCTCTCACAGGCTGCTCAAATGTCAAAAGAGCCGACTACATCAGTGGATGCCTCCACCTTCTCCTTCCGTCTGGATGGAGCTGCTGGGAGCACTGCTAGTAGCACACCTGGTGCTTTTTCCCTAGGGAGTCGTTTTGGATCAACAAAGCAGACTGTGGTGCGATCGCTTTTTGGCAACACCACGCCATCGAAGGACAGTGCAGACGAGGGTAAGTTAAACTACTGAGGATGTCAGGTGTCATATATTGATGTGAAAGATGCAGCTGGGATGAAATGTCAGTACAGTAAAAGCTCGTTAATTCGAACTGACGGCCAGGTCCTGGCACAGCCCTGTGTATTTCAATGGGGGAAAGCTCCCGATAATTTGAAAAAGTTGGCATTTGCTACAGTTAATTCGAACTAGGACTCCCTGGCTGACACCGCTCCTCGTAGATAGAAGTTGACCCATAGCGAGTACAACGCACTGCGAATTTACTAGAGATGTAAAACAATGGAGGAAAAAAAAAAAAAGAACGCACGAGGCTGGTGGAGCCTGCGCTCTGGTGCATGTCGAAGCAGGTTTTTGCTGCCGGAGCACTCGCCTGCTCCGTTGATGCTTCAGCGCAAGCCGCTCCAGGTTTTCATTGTGCTGCGGTCGGTGGGTCGGAATCGCGTGGTGTGCACAACACAGTATGGCGGTTCGGGTGCCGCTGTGATGCTTTTTGTTGGTGCCGCGAGCTACGTGGACAGCAGTGTGGAGACGTTGGAGCCCTTGTGTGACACTAATATAATCGAGGCTGCATGCTGTCAGCAGACGACACAGGGCTCGCATGCGGTGACCACTGTGGCGACGAGCCTGTGTCACCGCCAAGTGCATTTGAAGTAGCTTCGGCGCTTGATGTTTCAGCACGCTGCCAGTGAGAGCTTTGACATTGTGCTGGAGCTCTTGGGCAAGGTGCAGATGATGCTGATGGGGCTCGGCAGAAGAAACAAGTGAATGCACATCACTGATTACTTTAAATTTTGACACTCCTGCCTTATAAATAAAATCTTATGGAGCATAAATAGCATCCTATATTCCAGCTCTAAAACTCGCTGCTCACGCAAATGCATTCCAGTGCTTGTTTCTACTGCATGACTGGCCGATTAGTTTATTTCATTTACATTAGGACCACATGAATTTCATTCTCAGAATCGCCTGCCACAAAAGTGTAGTAGTGCCTAACTTGCGATAACGAGTCTAGATGTTACTGCTTCGGATTCTGCCCGTGCGGCAGGGCGCAATGACCACTCATTCTAGCACCCATTTGATAATTCGAAAAATTTTCCAGTCCCCTTCGAGATCGAATTAACGAGCTTTTACTGTGTTGGCATCCAAACCTTTTTGCGGTATGATGCAGCTTTTGCTGGGAATTAAGTAATACTTTTGTTCACATAATAACTGCTGCGTGCCATCAAGATGGCTTGTGCGCAGGCTTGCTCACATGTGTATCATGCTCTGGAAATAAAAGCTGTACATACAACATGTAAAGCTGTTATTGTGGGCTTTTTTTTTTTTTTATCTCAGATGTGTTGGTTGTGTGTGAGGTGAAGGCAAGTCCTGAGGATGTTGCACGTGCAAGAGCGTTGAAGCTGCCTGACAACTTCTACCTTTATGAGAATAAGGAGCCTTGCCCAGGATGCCGAGGCTGCGAAGATTGGGAGGACAAAAAAAGTATGTATTGTGTTGCACTCATTGGATGTTGCTTTCATGGTAGAGCTCTGCATTGCAGCCAATCCCCAGTCTTTTGAGCAGAAGTTTAGATTCTTAAAAGTTCGTTGGAAGGAAATATTCAATGCATTTATTTTCACTGTGCAAGGACAGATGCCTAGCAGTTACATCCCGAACTTCTCATGCAACCCTTATGAATGGGCAGTTTGCATTCAGGCACACAGTGCTGATTTCTAGTGCTGGTTCCTACATAACAGTGTAAGATAAGGGACTGAGAGAGAACAACCAATATTCCTGGCATGTGCACTCTAAGTCAGGGCTGTGCAGGATACACCAAAGAAGTATCTTCGATACCAATACCTGATACCTTCAAAAATCATATTTCCGATACCAATTTGAAATACAGAACCTAAGTTGATTTCCGATACAGATACTCAATATTGTATTGTCAATACTTCAATACATCACTGAAATCGCCAATATTAATACTGGTGCTACAGTAGAACCCCCTTCCATAGTAAACATGGATATAGTGAAAAACTGCGGTCCCATTTTGCCTCCCATGGACTGATCATTTCTTTTTTTTCATCTGTACTAAAGATATTTTTTTTACAAGAAACGGCTACAATAAAGAGTGTCTAATTATGGTGCCATACTTCCTGCAGAATGATGACATCGCAGCATGCACAAAGTTTAAGATCGCGAGGCCAACATTTGCAGGTGAATGGATATCAAAAACGATAGAATGGCGTTTTTTTTTTTTTAGATAACTTCACCACCAAGCTCAGGAGCACAAGGAGAAGCGAACTTATCAAAGACCATGAGGCACAGCGCGCAGTGCTCACAGAAAAAAAAAAAAAAGGTTAAGCCACTCATTAGCATGAAAAAAAGGCGATGCAGTTTGCTGAGAAAGGAAAGCTATAGTAAAAGTGCTGTGATGAGTAGAGAAGGGAAGAAAAGGGCGAACATTAGCAGCACGGCGGAGGCGGCACTGTGTGGGCAGGTTTGCCGCACTTGACTGTTGCGCATTTCCTATTTCCTCTTAAATGACATGACACTGAGGCTGTGGAAGATGACGTCGTGTTCATGCAAAGCTTTGCTTTTTACATGGAATCAGGCATGCGTTGTATTTATAGCCAGCTTGTATTTGTGCAAATGCAGTACTTCCTTAAGACATTACGAAATCGAAAGTGTGATAACTGAAAATAAATACAGTAAAAGCTTGTTAATTCGAACTTATGGCTAATTTGAACTGGCGGCCAGGTCACAGCGCAGCCTTGTGTATTTCAATGGGGGAAAAAGTCCTGATAGTTTGAACAAATCGGCATCCGCAGCGGTTAGTTCGAACAAGGAGCCCCTGGCTGACACCGCTCCTTGTAGACAGAAGTCTGCGCATAGCGAGTACAATGCGCTGCAGATTTACTAGAGATGTAAAACAATAGAAAAGAAAAAAAGCCGTGCATGCCATAACAGGTTTTCGCTGCTGGAGCATTCGCCTGCGCCGCCAATGCCTTGGCGCAAGCCGTTCCAGGTTTTCGTTGTGCCGTGGTCACTGGGGTCACGATCACGTTGTGTACACAACGCAGTTTGGCTGCTTGGCCGCCGCAGTCATGCTCTTTTTTGGTGCCGCGAGCTTCGTGGTTAGCAGTGTGGATTCATTGAAGCCCTTGAGTGACGCCGATGTAATTGAGGCTGCATGCTGTCAGCAGACTACACAGGGCTCGCGTGCATTGAGTACAACCGACAGTGATGAGTCCGATGGCAGCGACGAACCTATGCCATCATCAAGTGCATGTGAAGTAGCGTCGGCGCTCGATGTTGCAGCATGGTACTTCTCTGCCAGTAAGAACTCTGACGTTGCACTGGAGCTCTTGGGCAAGCTGCAAATGATGCTGATGGAGTCTCGGCAGAAGAAACGCAAGTTAATACACATAACTGATTACTTTTAATTTTGAGAACCCTGCCCCGTAAAGTAGCATGTTTTGGAGCATAAATAGCGTCGTATATTCCAGCATTAAAGCTCGCTGCTCATGCGAATGCATTCCAGAACTTGTTTCTGATGCATGACTGGCCGTTTAGTTTATTTCCTTTGCCATTAGCACCGCATGAATTTAATTCTCAGAATCACCGGCCACAAACCTGTAGTAGCACCTAGCTCGCGATAACGACTCTAGGTGTGATTGCTTCGGGTTCTGACCACACAGCGGGGCGCATTGACAGCTACTATAGTCCTCCATAAAGTCAGCAATAAAATTCCAATAAGGAAGGGCGTCAGGCAAGGAGACACGATCTCGCCAATGCTGTTCACCGCATGTTTGCAGGAGGTATTTTGAGGCCTGAATTGGGAACAGTAGGGAATAAGAATAAATGGAGAATACCTAAATAATCTGAGATTTGCTGATGACATTGCCTTGCTGAGTCACTCAGGAGGTGAACTGCAAATCATGATCAACGAGTTAGACAGGCAGAGCAGATCGATGGGTCTAAAAATTAACATGCAGAAAACCAAGGTAATGTTCAACAGCCTAGCAAGGGAACAACAGTTCACAATTGGCAGCGAGAGCCTAGAAATTGTGCCGGAATACGTCTACTTAGGGCAGGTAGTGACAGCTGATACGGATCATGAGAGGGAGATAACTAGAAGGATAAGAATGGGGTGGAGCGCATATGGCAAATTCTCGCAGATCATGAGTGGCAGTTTACCAATTTCCCTCAAGAGGAAAGTGTACAACAGCATAATCTTACCGGTACTCACCTACAGGGCAGAAACGTGGAGGCTAACGAAAAGAGTTCAGCTTAAGTTAAGGACAACGCAGCGAGCCATGGAAAGAAAAATGATAGGTGTAACGTTAAGAGATCGGAAGCGGGCAGAGTGGGTGAGGGAACAAACACGGGTTAATGACATCCTAGTCGAAATCAAGAGAAAGAAATGGGCTTGGGCAGGGCATGTAATGCGAAGGCAAGATAACCGCTGGTCTTTAGGGGTAACGGAGTGGGTTCCAAGAGAAAGTAAGCGTAGCAGGGGGCGGCAGAAGGTTAGATGGGCGGAGGAGATTAAGAAGTTTGCAGGCAAAGGGTGGATGCAGCTGGCAAAGGATAGGGTTAATTGGAGAGACATGGGAGAGGCCTTTGCCCTGCAGTGGGTGTAGTAAGGCTGATGATGATGATGATGAATAGCAGTATCAAAGATATTTCTGACTGTTTCTTTTGCAAGCCAACACTGTATATAGTAACTAGCCAGAGATTTTCAGAGCCTTCACCAACTGGTATAGAAAAAATTTTTGCTGGTCCGAGTGACTTTACTGTAGAGGGGTTCTACTGTAATATGATCTGATAATTTAAGATCGGTGGTTTCTAGAACTATTAGTTTTTTCAGTACAGGGCACTGTTTTTGTATGGAATTAAGTCCGGCCTCAAGGATTTCTAAGCTACGCTGTCAGTGCAGTAGGCTGTCATAACTAGCCGGGGTTCTTACATCTGTGTGAACAGGCTTGATGAGCAGGAAACAATTAGTTGGTCTGTCTTGATAAGAATAAATAGCAAAAAAATTCTACTTTACAATTCAGACAGAGTACTTCCAGGTTAACTGCCTGCCCTCTTGCCTTTACACTACACACTTTTTTCCACAAAATAAAATTGTACGGTTGAGTTTATAAATGTTAACATGACTTGACTTGCTACATAACAAGGCCCTTGACGTGTTTTGTGTATTGTAGCCCTTCTGCAACACAACCACAACAGTTTCTGACCACAGCAGAAGGAAATGGAACGACAGAAAGAAGCAGAAAAATTTTGTTATATGAATTACATCTCGTGGAAAGTGAAGGACACTTTCCTAAATAGTACATGTAATTTTGTTGATAAAAGTTTAATTTGCCTGAGGTTTACTCGTTAGTGCTTTTTTGCCGTACTTGGTGTGCTTGAGTTACTTGTATTGCTGTTCTGATGCACACTATTTATTGTAATGGGGACAGACATGCCAGCATACAATTTGCATAATTACTGCAACTATGACTCTCTTGCAGAAACACTGGCAGCTTCATCAGCAGCATCTGCAAGCCATGTGCAGCGCTCATCTGCGAAGGCAGCGCCGCACCTGGCTGCAGCCGACAGCACCACAGGCAATCAGGAGGATGAAGGCAGTGAAGGTGGTGGCCTTTTCGGCTCAGCAGCACAGGTGTCTTTTGCTGACCTGGCTAAGCAGCAATCGGGTGCTGGATTTGGCCTCCAAGGACCATCTCCAAAAAGTGGGCAATCCCTCTTCTCAGGAGCGGGCAGCAAGCTCTTTCAGTCTTCCCCGGCCAGACGAAAATCGGAAGCCGAGGATGAGGGTAAGGTTGTGCATGTGTAGACATTGAGTTTACACATTTTCTTTGGGTTATGTATTGCCATTCCTGGGTTAAGGCCATTGCCAGCCTGAAGCATTTGGGGGGACACTGCTTTTTCGGTCCGAAAATTCGTGAAAAAAAAAAAAAGAATAGGTTTTTCAATTTTTTCGTATTCACGAGGTCATTTTGCACCTGACATCAAATTTTTGAAAGAAATAACCAGTATTAGCTTCGTAATAGCCATTTAAATTTCCAAAGGCGCATGAGTTGCCTTTTAATTGAAGTCAAATTGTGCCTCGCCGTCGCTCGGTACCTGTGTGCTCCCCCGACACTGTCTTGGTCTTGTTCGAAAGCTCGCGCCTCCAGGATTTTTTTTAACATCCGTAAGCAACACGGTGATTCTTCCATTCGCGGACAAAACAGCCACAAAGAGAATGCGTGCGCCACGTTTTCATTGGTTAGAAAAGCCACGTGAACAAAATGGCGCTCTGTGATTGGTTAGGCCTCAGGTTTGGCTTGTTTACTCCAGAAGTGCGGCGCCATTTTCAGAGAGTCTTCGCCCGTGGCGCGTGTAGACGAAGTATCTTTCGTTGCATTTGTTCGGTGCCTGGAAACGGGGAAAAACGCAAAAGTCACAAGTAGCCTGGACCAGCCCAGCCTCCGCATAGCGAAGGTCAAAATGGGGTTGGCACGCTGCCAGCCACATCGTGAACGACCGACCATGAAGCGCGTCGCGCGTACCCAGGCTGTGAGCAGTGATGCATCACCAGTGCAGTCACCGGCTCCGTTCCCAAGCAAAAAAAACGAAAACGCAGTTCGAGTCGACGCTGGCTGGAGTGCAAAGGTCAAGGTGTAATTGGCATGCTGCCAACTACGTCGTTAACGACGATGCAGCTGCAGTACCATCGGCGGCTCTGCTCCTGGGCAAGAACAATGAATGCGCAGTTCCAGTTGACGCCAACCACGTATGCATCGATGCTGGAATTGACGCGTTGCCTCTGTCCAACACCCGCGCTGCCCGCGCCGTGATCGATGACGCATCTCGCCAGTGCCGCTGTTGGCCTCGCTCCCCGGCAAAAAAATCGAATGTGCAGTTCAAGTCTGCGCCAATCGGGTACTCATCGATGCTGGAATTATCATCGGTAGTGATGTGATGGAAGCTAGTGCCCGTGAACAAGTGAGATTTTGTTTTGAAATGACGCTAGCGACAACGTGAAAGACTAAGCCTTTCATCGGTTCTGGTTCTGAGGCTCCATTAAGAAGCGAGTCATCTGTGGGCATCATTAAGATGGCAAAAAAGCAGCAGAGAGATGCAAAGCATCCTGATTATGCTCCTGGTGCATTTCAATGAGTTTGAAGTTGTTCCTTTCATATAAAGATGGTTGGAAACGTTTTTAGTCATTTTCTCAAACACCAATTTTGACCCATTTTTGGTATCTGTGGTTCTAGGCAGGCTAGCTTCATAATTCTTTTTTATTTTTTTGTTAGAAAGATAAACTGATAGAAAGTGCACTGTGTCTAAATCAAGACCAGTTGTCAATAAGTATAATTTTAAAATAATACATTTCATCTGAGCTGCCATATTGAATTTTCTCTGGTAAAGTTTAATGTGCTGTAACCTCTGTTCAAATGGGTCTAAGACAACCGTTTTATCTTATTACACTCTGTGGACATTCCATATAATGCCTGTGTGCTAAACGTCACTGTGGCCTTTACCGTTACAAAATTAAATTACCTATATGTTTCAAACAAAGACTGCACAATATTTTGAGAACAATTTGTTTCACAGGAAAGGTAAAAGCATATTTGAAATCAGCATATTGAAATACATAAACTGGGTAAGTTTCATGAATATCTGTCAAGAAGTAAGAAAAATAGTCCTAAGAGGGGTGTCCCCCCTTAATTAAGTCAGCTCAAGCTGTTAGCATGCTGTATCATTACAGCAGGTTTGACTTACATGTGCAAGTTAGACATTGGCTAAGAAACATCTGTAACGGATCAGCATAAGGACAGACTTCTTTTTATTGTCTGCAGTGAAATAAGGTGCTTTAAAAGCCAGGGCTACGGCTGAAAAGATGCATACCATTAGTGTACAAAGCAAAAAGAATTGACCGCCATTCCTCTAGAAATGTTGGTTTGGCCATGTTTTTGGTGTCAGAATCTCTCAGCATTCAGTTGCAGGTCTGAGAAATTGTATGTGCGTCTTAATAAAATTTAAGCTTGGAGCTTAAATTTTCCAGGGACAGATGAAATGCCAATTTGGTTGGAACTTTTCTTTTTCTCGGTTTAATATGTATTTATTTATCTTCGGGTCTTCATCTGTCTCTTCATGAACAAGTGTAGCGAAATATGCAGTAGAAATTTACTAAATTACTTTTTTGTTTGTTCGATGATTATTGTGAGCAAGTTGCACTTCTGATGGTTCCAGTGCATCACTGATTCCATCTTAGCATCACCATGAAGAGGAGAGTTGGAGCTTCCGCTAGTTGAGATATTGAATTTAGCTCTACAAAAGAAAAAGCATACACTATGATAAATGAGGGAACAAACTAAGTTGATTTTTTTGGCTTTCGCATTTTCTGCGATTGCTGTCACTCAGCCCTTCGGCACTGCATAAAGAATGGTAGTAGGATGATTGTCTTTTGCGTATGAATCCAAGGGCATTGAGGAGTGCAATACAGCTCTCAATTTTTCTATGTATACACGGAATAGTTTTTGAAAGTTATTTTTGTGGTAAGTGCTTTCGCGGGGTGGTTGGTTATGAACCATCATGAAGTAAACAACACAATCTGAGACACTCACAGTAGGACAAAGACTGAGACAAACATTGCGATGTGTTAGTAGCCTCATTCTTTGTCCTGCTATGTGCGTCTCAGATTGTGCTGTTCATTTCATGGTGCTTATTTCTGTGAGGAGTGTTTCCATGTAAGTATGCATGCAGCAGTTTAACTTTATTTTCCCCAGCCAGAGTGCATTTTGTACGATGTATGGAATTTCGGATGTTCCGAACTCTCTGCCTCGCCTCTACAGATAATATGAACGCGCTAGTCGTGAACGTACCCTCGAGCTCTGAGCGCTGCTCGCACATCGCCGACGTTGCGATCTCTAATCTCGCAGTACGCACCGCACGCAGAGTGTGGCGGTGTGCAGCCCGCACATCGCCAATGTTGTGATCGCTAATTGCGCGTACGCACCATGAGTAGCGATCTGTGGCCGCACAGCAATGAATAAATCCCATCAGCCGTAAACAGATCTGTGTGAATGCATTTTTCGCGCTTCTGCATATCAATTTTGTTCATTTGTATGCTACAAAATTTCGGATGATACGAATTCTTTCGCGACCCCGTGAGATTCGTATCACTGAGATTTTACTGTAATAGCTTTATTGCACAGAACGGGGCTTTCAGAACATGCTGACATAATAAACGTGTGCACTTTTTCCTTAATTATCGTCATCTCAATTGATGAGCTTATTGCAGTGCTAATTGTATTTACTCAGCAACCTGTAGTGCCAGCTTAAAATAAAATGCAGTTCTGAAATTGGCTTAAAAAATTACACGTGTGCCAAATTTTGTTGTATTGCATAAATAATGAAAACAGTTTTAATTCCGCGTTCCACCTTGTTTTGCTGTCATGCGTGCAGGTGGAGACGAGGTGGCTCCCAGCGCTGACATCCACTTTGAGCCCGTGGTGCCGCTACCAGATTTGGTGGAGCTGCGCACAGGTGAAGAGGATGAAGAGGCACTCTTCTGCCACCGAGCCAAGCTGTACCTCTTTGACAGCCATAACAAGCAGTGGAAGGAGCGTGCCATTGGCGACATCAAGATCCTCAAGCACAAGACACGCCCCTGTGAGACAGGCTTCCTTGCACTTGGTTCTTTGCCCTCAGCTCTTTCCACCCGCTGTGATTCAGAAAAAGCACAGGCGCGATGCCTGTGTCAGCAAAGTTATGGTCGAAGTTAGTGGAAGTGCTCTGCTAACGCCATGGTCTGCATGGCACTCTGAGCAGCATTTGTATGTAATTCATTTGGAATGTCAACTAGAAAAGCAGTCGACGTTCCCAGCTGATGATCAGACCTTGCAACGATGCTGAGTTTAATTTGTTTTTGCAAACGTGCTGCTTTCAAGAAATAAATGTGTGGAAACACTCCTTTATAAATTAAATTGGCTTGGCTAGGTACACCACACACAGAGTGCAAAACTTGTGCAGAAATAGCACTTAATGATGTTGAACTTAAAAGGAATGGTTAAAAATAAACTGGAGAGTAAAGAATGCCCTTATTTTCATTGTTAGTTGATTGTGTGTGGCTTGGTGACATGATCTAATCTTTGAACAGGTTTGTTAGGAAAGGCTGTTAAGAAACAGTGTTGAAGTATAACAACAGTCCAAGGTGCACAGGGAAGTTTGGCCAATTTTTAGCAACTTCCTGTTGATACTTGTCTCTGGGTTTATGCTAAGGTTAATGACTGTTGTTCATGAAGGTGCAATTCGAGACTGCTTGTATTTGATAAACCATGCGTTCAACTTGTGAGATTTAAGAAAACTCATATCACCTCAAGCAAAATCATCGCAAGGTGATTGTTACCTTTAAATTGCTGGAAAAATACTCTCCATAGACAGCATATGCACAGGTGCTATCTTGCATTTCTGCTGTTCTTTTGTCTTTTCACACATTTTAACATTGAAACAATTTAAAGGTGACTGCCTTGCTATTCTGAGTATTATATCAGTAACATTGAAACAATTTAAAGGTGACTGCCTTGCTATTCTGAGTATTATATCAGCGTATTACTTCCTGATTTAGGTTGTTTCCGGGTGCTGATGAGGAGAGACCAGGTGCACAAAATAGCGTGCAATCACTCCATTACTGAGTTTACCAAGCTGTCCCCACTGTCTACATCTTCAAACTCCCTAACATGGAAAGCACTGGACTTTTCTGAAGGAAGGTCATCTCCAGAGGCCTTTGCAGTCCGATTTAAGGTAAGGGAACATCATGGTTGTTCAATCGGGCAGTTTACTCATCCATTCGGGACAGGTCAGTTTACTCATCCGTTCGGGACAGGTCATTAGCTGTACAGTCTGATTACGCCCGAGGCATATTTGTGAGAAAAAAAATTTATCAGTATTGGAAGTGTGAATGACCATGCTGTGCAGAAAAGTTTGACCGGTTTTTAGCAACTTCGAGTAACTTCCAGCTGGCACCAGTCTCTGGTTTTTTGTTGCATGAGGCCCGCGTCCAATTATCTAGGGTTAATGATACCTAAGGTTAGTTGCAGTAAAAAGAGGCATGTAGTGCCCCACTCAATACACAAGGCATATTTGTAGTGCACAAGGGACTTGCACGCAAGCTGTTGGCTCGGGGACACAGTGCACAGAAGTCTCCCGGTGTACCGTCACCGAAGAAGGGCCTTATGCCAGCTAATCATCGTGGTGAACTCTGCGCATAACGCTACAGTTTCCAACTGGCAGCACATCACAGAGGAGTAGACGAAGTGGCTCAACCACATGGTAAGGGTGTGGCGCTGCGTTACCAATTTGAAATATTACCTCTGCAGGGTAACACAGAAAAAGAATTGTGATACAACAAGTTGTAATTGCTCCTCTGTGCATAGCCGGAAAATTCAATCTAACAAGCACTGTGTAAAGTAATATAGGGGAGTCAATTCGAAACAAATGCACTACAAGGACATTTCAAAGCCAACTTAAATATTAAAACCTTAAGGTTTGGTTTGGTTTATGGGTGTGTAACGTCCCAAAGCGACACAGGATATGAGAAGCGCCGTAGTGAAGGGCTCCGGAAATTTCGACCACCTGGGGTTCTTTAACGTGCACTGACATCGCACAGTACACGGGCCTCTAGAATTTCGCCTCCATAGAAATTCGACTGCCGCGGCTGGGATCGAACCCGCAACTTTCAGGTGAGCAGCCGAGCGCCATAACCACTGAGCCACCGCGGCGGCAAAACCATAAGGTTTCTGCCACAAGGCTTAAGCCTGTTTAATGTTGCACATGGCTTTCAAATACCCCCAAAAATGGCGAAAAAAAATTGAGTTTTGAAAGTTATTGCGCACACTTCTATGCCTCGTTTTTTTATGGTGTCCCAAAGTTTATTGCTGAAATCAACCGGGAAGTACTGTAAAAAAATTTGCATGGTGAATTTATAATTTTCTTGTGAAATTCTTTCTTACTAGAGATATGTCACCAGACACTGCGTTGCAAAAAAAAACATAAAACCAAAAGTTCCGCTTTGCAAAAAAATATTCTAAGAATGTCTTGACTTGTAGCATGCCAGTAAGAACGCAGTGAACATTGAACCAGGCTTCCGCCAAATTTACTTAACTCTGCAGTTTTTCACAATATTTTGAGGAAAATTACTTTATAAAAGAATTTTCTGCAGATATAACAGTGAAATTTAGTGACAGTAATCATAAAAGTATTACTAATATGTCCAAAAAATTTCCTGTGAGTACATAAAGAAATAAAAACAACTTTGCTGAAAGCCGCATCCGCTCAAAAAGCAGAATGTAGACATTGAAGCTAAAGAATCACTACACTTGACGTCATTTTCATGGTGGCAGAATGGTTGGGTGCCTGATAGTCTTTGTGTATTCTTTGCATGAAACTCTCTGACATTATCATGTGGTGTAACTTGCCTAGGTGGCATCACCAAGGTACCTTATTAAGCCCAGTCTTAGGCAGTATAAGGATAATAAAAATGAAATTAGTTAAAATATTAAGCAGCAGAAACTAGCTACATGCTTGCGGACTGGGCAAAGAGGCAGAGTATCTACACACATACCGTGAAAACCGGAATATAGGTCGACCCCTTAACTAACCAATTCTAAAAATGAAAAATCTTTTTCAATGGAAAAAGTACCGAAAACATTGAAACAAATGCAACTCGACAGGTTACACAATGGTGACAGTATTTATTTTCATTTAAATGCTGCTCGTATGTACACCCGGAAAATTTTTTAACAATATCGCGCACTCATCGACCCGCGTGTTTGTTTCTGGCACACGCAAGTACGGCACCGTAGAGCAAAGCCCTTCCTCTTCATGAATTGCCGAACCCAGGATGGCGAGCCTTTGAATTGCGCCCTTGTGAGTCTAGAGGCATGCGCGATCTCTAACGCTTTAATGCGGGTGCATTCGGCAGTCACAGGCAGTGATCTTGCACACAGCGCACTCTTTCCTTCCAATTCTGGATATGCTGCGGTCCGCCCACGAAATGATGTTTTCTTCTGGTTGCTGCAAGTTGTAATACGCAGCCTCTGCCTCCGCCAGTACTGAATGCTCTTTTCGGATACTCCAAATTCGCGCTGTGCCGCCAGGTTCCTGTGAACTTCCGCATACTCAATCGCGTTTTTCTTGAAGGCGACGGTGAAGTGCCGTCGGCTTCCGCTTTGCAGCTACAGAAACACAAAATGCCGGCACTGCTGCTGATGGCGATGGAGGCTGTTGATTTCAGCCGCCCATTGTTGCAAGACTTCCTCAGTTTTTCCGCCAATGACCGGTATTAAGACGGGGGTCGACTTTTCACCATTGTTTTTTTGAAAAAAGTTCGACCTATATTCCAGTTTTTACGGTACATTGCACCATGGCGCCAACTGCCATTGAGCTTCCAGAAGCTGTTCTGTGGAAGCAGACACAGCTATTGTTCAATGCGCCAGCTTCAGCTAAATTATAGCTAAAAAATCCACAACATGATATCTTGTTGGAAGTAGGTGGGGTTAAAGACTGTGAGAAACAGGGCGCTGCTTGTAGGTTGTTTAGCTCTCATAGAACTGCATAGTCTAAGAAAAGAATTATCCTGGTCTGGGGCCACTTGTATCGCTGCGCTCAAGTGATGCTAACTGTAATTATGACATAGCTTGATTTCAAAGCACTTTGATGGGAAACGTTTCAAGCCATTCAACTGTATCTCAAGGTGTTCTCTTGTGTCTCATGAGTGAGGGAGACATTTCTTCACTTGCCTCTTATATGTTCATGGAGCCACTACGTCTTTTTTTTTTATAGTTGAAAAGTGTGCCAGTAGTGATAACTAACTGCCTTTTTATTTTTCTCTCTTGTTAATTTATGCTTCCTTCACAAAGAATGCGGAAATAATGGACACATTTGCAAAGGTTTTCGAAGATTGCAGACTGGCTGTTGTGGACAGTGGAAGCCAAACAGGTGAGGTTGCGAGTGTGGTTGTGCTCACAAGAATATAAGGGCTTGTGCCATTCAGTAATCCGGAGGAGCTCCAAATCTGCGAAGGAGCCAGATATCCATCGCAGTCCAATCAGTACTCTGTGTCCGAATTGAAATTGCTCATTAAAATGCACTCTTCATTCTTGTGGAGCAAGAAAACTTTCTCTGGATTGCCGATTGGAGTTTACCACAACTCAGCAAGGTTGCTTCTCATGCTTAGCCAACTGTGAACAGGCAACCTTGCTATGGCATGTGATGCTAGGGAAAAGAGCAATGAATGCTTGTGAGGTGTGAGTATTCAAAATTCCGAATATGAATTCTGCATGTTTGTTGTTGATTTCATATTAGATTCGAGATATTGGTACTCAGCAGTGATTGAATATCATGCAGACTTTCATAAATCCGACCATTGCAAAATCACAAAATATCTGCAGTTAAGAGTTTAAATAGTCAGCAAAAATGTACAAAGGCATCCTTTCTTTCTTTTTTTTTTTTCATTTATCATGTAGACTGAGAACAGGAGAATCCTGATTTTATGAGCCTCATGGGGTCACGAACGTATCACCCAAACCATCAAAATTAGTATGCAGAATTTCCGCAGATCTGTTTTCAGCTGATGGGAATTTATGTACTGCCCGGCGCCACTGCTCACTACTCGCATTGCATGCTGTGTGACTAACGATTGATGCATTGGTGATGTACAGCTGACTTGCAACGTTGGTGGTGCTGTGCTCGTCGTGTGCCCCTGCTCTTGGCTTGCAGCACAGTACTACTAATGATCGCTACGTCGACAGTGTACAGGCAGAAAGTACTTGGTACGGCTCGAGGCTGCTGTCATGGCTCGTGTGTTCGTATCATCCATCCGCATTGGGGCATGGATCCGAATTTCTGCCCATTGCACACAATGCACTCTGGCCAGGACATTTTACAGTATCATCGAGATTGCATAGTACATTGGGACGCTGTTAGGCTTGGACCTCGCGCAAAGTTCCACAAGTGGGCTTTCCCACATGTCCACTTGATGAGAACAAGATAACTGACCATCTCTTTCCAGCAATCAAAGCACGAAAGTGCACGGTCTTTCA
This sequence comes from Amblyomma americanum, assembly GCF_052857255.1. Taxonomy (NCBI): domain Eukaryota; kingdom Metazoa; phylum Arthropoda; class Arachnida; order Ixodida; family Ixodidae; genus Amblyomma; species Amblyomma americanum. The sequence goes on from NC_135499.1 coordinate 175,982,065, forward strand.
TTTTATCCTTCCTGATGTGGCAAACGTCCGCACCCATTGCACTCATCGTGTTGTCTTTCGCATATTGAAGGCTGTTGACGTTTCTTGAGACAGAAAAGTTTGAGAACCCCTGATATAACAGGGCATATCATATTTATTCTCATAATTTGTGCACTTTTTTTCCTAATATTAAGGCCTCAAAATGTGGGTGCACAAATTACGCTGAGATTTCACGAATACGCCCTGAAAAACTACAATGACCATAACGCACAATGTGTACAATACAGTTGAACCCGATATATCGAACCCGCATATTTCGAATTGTTGGCTACTGTTGCGTTGCCCGCCACAAGATATTTGAATTTCAGTGGTGGAAGTGTTGCGTTGTTTGCACCGCTCCACGCCTTTGCATTTGTCTTGCTACTCACTGCTTTGAATGGGAGAGTTCCTTCAGTTGTGCAGATGTTGTGCCTGAGTACAGTGATGAAGGGTGACGAACAGAATCCGGTCTTGCTTCAATTTTGTGCACTTCTCATTGAAGGAAAAAATACCAGATGCATCCTGAAGGACATAATTTAAGGGGGGACACTGGTCTTAAAGCTGTTTTTGTTGTTCTTTGACCAATCTTAATAAAAATGCATAGACTTATTCAAATTTTTATGCTGATTTCAAATATGCATTTATTTTAAGTGTAGGCCAATTAGTTTTCAAGATAATTAACAATTAATGCCCATTGTTTGAGGCCCAAATAGCAAAATAATGATTTCATCTAAAATTAATTTTAAGGCATGGTTAGATAGCCAGAATAGTGAATTATGAAATGTTGAGAGCAGATTTTTGATATGTCAATTATTACTCATTTTACAACCTTCTGAATTTCAGTATAAAAAATGTGTGTACCAAGTAATGGTAAATTAACGAAAATAATTATTTTTTTAAGGTAAAATGAAAAAATCTGCTCCCAACATTTCACACAGCATACATTAGGCTTTCCATTGCAACCGAAATTTCAGCTCTATGTGACTTGGTTGCTGAGATATCAAGGCCTCAAGACTGCTAGCAGTCAACCATATGCATTTTGAGAAAAGCCCCAAAAACAAGCAGGGGACAGTTTAATAAATATTTACAAGTGCAGTAATATATTTACAATAGGAAATGGCTAGTAGCCACCAGGAATGTAGTCCTTTTGATTGCCAGTAGTATCCAGGTGCCGCTTCTTGAGCACTCCTTGAATATTTTCCGCAATGGAATGCTTTCGAGCGCACTTTTGCTCTCGGCGCTCATCCTTCTCTCGCATTCTTTTTGCGCTCATAGCATTCGTATTGAGGCCCAGTTCCTGTAATATTGCTGCAGAAGTTCTTTTGCTGCCTGCGTTGAACTGCATTACTGCCTCAGCCACGGCAGCCTCAACAGTAAACAATGATGCGTGGCGCTCTTTGGGTGCCAAGGCCCATATCAAAGAGTGTAGGCTTTCATTACTGTTTTGGGTTTTACCCCTATGGCACCGCTCTAAGAGCTTCCTATCCGACAGTCGCTCATAGACAGGGAGCAGTGCTTTAGCAACATGGGGTGGAATGTTGTACCGATGCTTTGGAGCAGATTCGCCTCGGGCTGCTGCCGCATTTTGCTGGCACCAAGAGTCCAGTCCCGATGGGCAGAAGCTATGGTTTGATGCCTCATCAGTAGAGGTAATGTGGTGGTAGGTGGCCATCACAGCCTTCTGCGTAGCCTCTACATCCCCATTATGGGATATTAAAGCCCAGGCATAATAGGAGCTTAACTTTGTTATGAGGCTGCCTGTCAGTTTGCCTTTTCCTCCAAGGTTTTCGGCACCTTTGTGTTTGGACAACAAAGTCCGCAACGCTGTTCCCATACGTTTCTGCACGTGGTTTATGCAGTCTTCTTTTTTTACTTTGATGTATCCATACACATCTGCCTCTTGCACAGCTAGAAAAGCCCGACTATCACCGTCCGAAAGCATTGTGGTATAGCGAAGGCCACACTTCTTCAACGACCTTTCAAAAAGAATAAGGGCTGCCTCAACTTCCATCTCTCCAGCCTTTTTTTGGCATAGGTGCCCAGCCCTCCAGGACTGGTATGATGGGTCACCTTCTTTTGGGCCTCGCTCGCAGCCGGCACAGAAGTTGCACAATACAACATAGTCCAGCACAAGCCCGGTAAACAGTTCGATGACGGTTCCCACACCAATGTGGGATGTGTGGCCGCGTGTCAACCAAGTGCCGTCGTATGATACTGCAATATTGCCGAAGTTCCCAAGGTCCAATTCATTGTAAAGTTCTCGAACCGACCGCGCACACTCTTGTGTAACTTCTTCGGCTGCACGAGCTGCTGCAGGTGTCAACTTTTTTTTCACATAGTCTTGCCACGTTTTATTGTGGAGACCGCGGTGCGAAACGTTCAGCGATGAAAAAATGTCATTTAGAGCTGTCTGCTGGTTGCCAGTGCTCTGCATTGCACGAGCAGCGAGCACATTCACCACAAAAGGGTTGATCTTCTGATCGCCACGTACCCGCGGCGAACTCCATGCAGGCGATGCGTCTCCACAGCTCGCACATTGAAGAGAAAGTTTAACGGCAAGGCCGTATTCTCGCTCATCTTTTACGAAGCTCAAGTCATTGCCGCCACACGTTTTACACTTCACAAGTTTCAACAAACTGTTGAGCGATTCCAAACAAACGATCGTGAAGCTTGCCTCGTCGAGCAGACAGTCCGACGCGCTGCCGTCACGTAAACAACGAGACTTCCGCTCCGTTGGTGGAGTTGAGGCGAGTTCTCGCAGTTTTTGTTCAGTCTTCGTCTTATTTTGGAGCACATCTGAGGGCTCCAGCATCACTGTATCACGGCGGATGCGGGCGCTGCCGCTTACAGCTTCCCGTGCTGCGGAGCGCGTTAGGCCTAACTGCGCGGCCTCGCCGACACGATCGTTCAGCGCAGGAGTTTCATCATTGTCGGGGCGCACAGCAGGGCGTCTCTTGAGGTTATCGACCAGCGACTTCTTCCTTTTCTTGCCGAATTTATGCCTTGAGTGCACCTTGCGCGCTGAACCAGGCATCGCTGCGCGTTTCTTGCACTGCATGGTCCGGCACAGAGTCGCGTCTCCCCGCGGCTCGGGCGCATCAAGCAGACGATGCCAGCCAGCTCCACCAATCGGATGACGACCTGCTGTCACGTGATCCGCGGCAGCCAATAGGATTTTGAATACTACCTTTTCTTTTTTGCTATTTTCTCGGCAACCAATGAGCGAACGGAAGCCGTAGTGGCGGGAAATTGAAGGCGAAAGGCGGCTTTTTCAAATGAGACCAAGATGGCTGCGGTGCCGCGCATGAAACGGGAGCTACGCTTTGCGAAATACTGCTGTTTCGGCGCCGATTTCAGCTCAAATTCGGGCGACATGGATTATATAAATTGGTATTGTGAGTAAAATACTGACCTTAGAGGCGAGAAATTTAACAGAGAGGTAGATAAATGGCTGCTGATTTCGAAAATAACATTTTCTAAAAACTGATTTTTTCGAGATTTTTCGGCCCGAAAGACCCGTGTCCCCCCTTAATATGTGCAGTGTTCACTCTGTTCTTCTCGCCGCTGTTATCCCCCTGCCTTTGGAGCATTCCAAAATCACACTCTTATCCATTGTTGCTGCTTTGCTGCACATTATTGTTCCTCTCGCGTCATTGCATTCCAGGTACCCAAGCATTGCATTGTTTTTTGAGCTTTGGCTTGTGCCTCAGCTTGTAATGTAAAAAAGGAAAAGTTGCTGTCTTTCTTTGAAGATACATCAAACGGCAGCAAGTGCATGCAACTGCAGGTGTGGTTAGGCTTATTTTCTAGGGATAGGCGCACCAGCAAAAAAATTTGGTGTTGTCCAAAAACTGCATTAAATGACCTGCGTTTTCTCTGGGCCCAAGGCAACAAGAATTCATCAAAAAATGTTCCGCACACCTAGCGTACAGTTAGTCTCACAAATCATAAATCAGGAGGGAAAACTGTGAGGCGTATTGCGGAGACAGCTGCTAGTCTCTCTGAATAAAATCCGACAGGTGTTGCATATGCTGCTTCAGCCATCACATTGCACAAATGACTGAAGCTGTCTGTGCCAAACGGTTTTCAATTAATGAAAGGCAATAACTGAAATTGTGTACAACAAATGCACTAATTTCAGAGCAGCTGGAGAGAATTGGCTCTTTTCTAAGGTAGGGCATGGAAAAAACTATGCTGAGGCAAGGTCAACTTCTTGTCAAAAACAGGTTTTGAGAAGAACTTTACTGTGAATTCAGAAGACGATGTGAGCGTGAAGTGCCGATATGATTTCGAGCCTAATGCAATAGAGTGCGTAGTAAAATTAAGGGTGTCGGCTTTTTTCATCCGCAGAATATTTTTTAAAACTGTCTCATAGTATAAAAGCAGCATGATGGAGGGCTACTACTCACAGCTGCAATGCAAAAAGCAGTTTAGTGCTACGCTTGTAGCCTGATATACAATACAGTATGATCTCGATGGTAGGAATTGCCCGGGAGCACCCGATATTCCTATTATCCACAATTCGTATCATTCAAAACAAGACAAATTGAATGCGCGAAAACGAAGAAAATACAGCCTTTTTATTTGCTGCCTATTTTTGCAGCTGAGAAAGTTCATAATGTTCATTTTGAACATTTTTTTTCTCGATATTGCCAAGTAAAATGCGACAAACTGAGGAGAACTGCGTGTTTCTCATGACTACGTCCCGCTGCCCAACAGTGGTGCAAAGCATCGAGAGTGCTAGACATAGCTCTTTCACTAAGTCAGCAAGCATCCTCTTTGAGCCATTGTCAACTTTCTTTAGGATTTCCAGCCTAAGCCCAAAAGAAAATGCTTTCCTAAACAGACGTGGGCATGACTTTAGTGCTGCATAAAGACGGGGATGGTTACCATACCACCAGCCACCACCAGCAGCTGCCTGTATAGTCTGGTGAAGCCTGCTACCTGCAATTGGAGTGGACTACTATATATGGCACTGGCTAGTTCAACATACCACTTTTTTGGCTCTGTTACTTTTGGTCATAAATGTCTAATGATCGTTTGGGCCTCCCTCCTAGATTTTGCCCTTTTGAACAGCATCATTACTGGTTGCCTGCAAGGGGCGCCTGGTGGATCGCATGTTCTTATTGGCTTGAGAAATAGTTTGCACCATCCCAAAACGTAGCGTATTGTATAATAACGCACTCTGGCCAGGACATTTGTAGAATTCGTATTGTAGTGAAGTTCGGATCAACCGTAATAATATCAAGATTCTACTTTACTTTGATCACCCTTGGCACGGGTACATCTTTTTTTGTGCCCTTTCCCGTTTAAATTATAGCCTTTTATTTTCATTACTTTTTCTTTTCACAAGTTTGTTGTTTCCCAGGTGTTTCTCTCGCGTTGTATGTGTTCTATTTGTTGTATGCTTGAATTTATAAGCCCCTCCTGCTTGGTCCAAAGCATTGGCCTGCAGTATATCCAAATAAATAAACAAATAAATAACTAATTTAAATGAATATTTTCTTCTGCTCGCAGTCGCAAATTTGCTCACGTTGATGCTGATGACAGAATGCGGAAGCTCACATATTCTGATGTTTTGTTGTCCATTGGGGTCTTTAAGAATTTTTAGTTGTTCTGCTCTGCCACTGTAATCACCTGCCATTTTATGTGACAGGTACATCTATTGCTACAAAGCAGTCTCGCTTCTCTTCTCCTGTGCGTCTCACTTGGCATTAACATTCTTCTTGCAGTTGGCTCGGAGAGGAATGGCGAGCTAGAAGAAAAGCAGCCCGACGAGGACACCACGAAGGAAGATGAAGAGGAGGAAGAGGAGGACATAGATGAAGAGGAGGAATATGAAGATGAAGACGATGAGCATGGGGAAGACATTATGTTTGAAAAGAGGATCACTTTGGCTGTGCAGAAGCCTGGCGGAGGTGGCTATGAGGTAGGCTGCTTGTCTTTACAGCACCGTTGAGAATTGAAGGTGCATTCTTTCCAAGTGCTCAGACTCTGTACATGTCACATCGCAAAATACCATATTTACTCAAATGCAGCGTGTTTTTCTTTTCTTACCTGAGGTATACAGGTGTCAGAAGTCACCCCTTGCATTACAGTGTTCGTGCAGCTCTATCAAGGAAGGATAAATACCGTATTTACACAATTCTAAGTCAGCCATCGACCCCCCCCCCCCCCTTTCCACTTCACATTTCTGAAAAAAAAAAAAAAAGGAGGTCATTTACGCTTGGCTTTTAATATTAGAATGCGATAGCACTACCCTGTGGCTATCGCTCATTGCCAGCCGCTATCGGCTGCCAAGCGCAGGAGTGCCTGTGCGCACTTTCCTAAACGAGCATGTATTAGTCACTGGACTACTCGTCCACACTTGCGCCGTCGTCCTCACTAGCGCTGCCATTGTGATCGCTGCTGCGGTTCCAGAGCTCGTTGTTCAAACTTTGTCATGCAGCGAAATTCCACAGTTCGCAAACAGCCACATCATGGCATCGCGTGGAACAGCTGAAAATTTTGCCTCGCTGCAGCTGCCACACCTGTATCACCCGTTGCGAACGTCGAACTTGCGGCCCAGTGCGCAGTTGTTCGTTTCTTCAGCATAAAGAATGACAGCCACCTCGCATGTAGCCGTGAAGGATCGCCGGTCCCTTACTGGACCCGGAGCACAAATAGCAAATGACGAAGCACTACATTAAAAACTTGTGAAGCACGGCTGGCAGTAGTCAAATGCATCAAAGCCAAAGAGAAACTACGCATGAGCGACGTCTGCTCTTCCGTCGGCTACCAACACTCCCTGGCGCCGCTGCGTTTCCGAGTGGGAGTGCCGCAGCCATTAGAATAGCGACCCTTCCATCAATTATCGGCGCTCAAGGGAGTGCCAGTTGCGCTGTTGAAAGTAAAAAAAAAAAAAGAAAACTTGGATGACCCCTGTGAAGAGTAGAATGTTATCGGGCCGCCGCCGCTTACCAGCAGACGCAATCTGCGTCCACATGAGGGGTGCGCTGGTGTGGTTTGCTGCTTATCGACAGCCACCATCGGCTTCCTCACGAGAGGTAGGAATGCCGGTTCTGCGTGTTGACTTAGCAGCTGCTCAAGGCCAGCACGAAGAGCGATGCGACGGAGCCGCGCAGCAAAAATCCAACCACACTGTAGCATGCCAGATATCTCGTTTGTCTCGCCTTATGGTGGGATGCTTTGGTTTCGATTTTAAGTCGACCCCCCCCCCCCCCCCCCTCCCCACTTCGGATTTTGAAATTTTGAAAAATAGGTCGACTTACAATCGTGTAAATACGGTATTAAGTGTGTGAATATTCAAGATTCTGAATACGGATAGAATATATTTGATGTTTTATGATATGTTGGTTTATATTCGTATTCGTATATATATTCGGGGCCCCTCTTTTGATGACAATCAGGGGGCCCCTTCTGTACTCTGTGGAGTACAAAAGTTTGTTTTTTTCGGACTAAAATCGACACCAGCCACACTGTGGGAATCGCTTTTAACTGAGTTTTTCAGCCTAATATAGATGCAAGCGGGCTTTGTTGTCTAAACCCATCGGTTCTCTGTGGCCATCTAGGATTTAAACTGTGCAGTTGGATGGACTGGCTTGGATAGGCTTGGCTATTTGTGCTTCATAGTTGCCACTTGAAATAATGGCACACTCTTCTTTGCCATCAAGATGGCCTAAAAGAGCATGCGATCCATTGAAATGGACAGCTGCAGTGTCCGCTGTGGCTTGGACGACGTCACCAGAGTTGCGGAGTAGACGGCAGGGCAGATGGAGGGAGGGGGGTCTGTCTGCTCGCGTCATCCTGACGGATACCTCTCTCGGTCTTCACGAGCGTTGTTACCCGTGGAGGCTGACTTCTTGCTTTTCATGGTGCATGCATTCGTTCTCGGCTTCACCTGCAGCTGTATCACACTGTCAGGTGTCGTGACACGAGGTGGTGGGGACATGACAAAAGCATGACTGGCCCCTAGGAAATTGCTTGAAAGTGTAACATGGAGAGGAAAACCGTTTTTTTTTTTTTTTTTTGCAAAGAGATTATCTTTTTGAAGTTCACAGATTTTCGGAATGTTCGATTATTTGGACAATTTTTTAGGTCCTTTCAGATCTGAAAAATTGGTTGGTGACTGTATTATGCGACGACAAATGTGCACTATCCTGCATTTTCTGACATTGGTTGATGCATTGTGCTGGTCAGCTCTCACTTTTCTCTCACTTTTGGAAACCGAAAAAGAAACAAAAAGAGTTAGAATCCCTTATTGGTCGACCGACGGAAGCTCTGAGTCTCTGAGCCACAAATATTTAACTAAATAACCGGCACAGCACGTAACCTATTGGAGCTGCAGCGGAGCAGTGAGAAACTCGTTACACTTCTGTACCGAGCACAGATTCGATGCATTGCCCTGGGAAAACGAAATTAAATATATGAGGTGCGACACAAGTGCACTGCAAATGTTGCACACTAATGACAGAAATCTGCTTCGTGGCTCGAGTCTGAGGTTGTGTTTGTTGTGCTCAAAAAACGATTAGCTGCTCATTGTAGGTACGCAGCGTGATCGTGAAAACTGAACGGTTTTGCAATAGGGGCTTCGCATGACTACTGGGCAGTTTTTTTTCCTGATGTGTACAGCTGTGAAGTTTGCAATTGAGTTTTTCGGCGAGAGTTTTTCAGTGCATCGTTGCCGACGGCACTGTGCTAATTCTACGGTTCAAGTGTCGAGTGTTCGCACAGCGTCGCGTCCGCGCCGTTGACAGATGTCTAGGAACAAAATTCAGTGACCCTACCATGCATTTAGACCGTTTGGCTGGTCGGGTGGCGCGGATCAAGCATGACCGGCTCGAGGAAACCGTGGTTGCGTTAACCCGCCATGTTGACAGCCTGTCTCGCCGCTGGCGACACTCTGATTTTTCGTGTTTTCGCCAAGTTATCGATCTATTTGCACTGTCAAAAGTGCAACGAAACTAGGGGCGATGCTTTATTGCGATGCAGGCTGATTATGACGAGCGGCAAGCAGATTTCTAGACCGGCTTCCCCAAAGTCGTCTTCCCGATTTGTTAAGGCGCGAATATAGTCAGAAGTAACGCAAGCGAGCGTGCACGCTGCGTTGCATTGGTGAAACAGCTCCGTCTATAGTTGAATGCACTGCAGCGGCCAACGTAACCGGCGGCTGCCACCATGCCCCAACGGGCCCGGCGCAGATTTGGCTCCTGCTCCAATTGCGCGCCGGCGCCGCCGACCGCGTCTACTCACAATGCATCGCACACAGAAAAATGGCAGATGCCAGTGCGAGCGGCATGAGTGGCGCGAGCTGCCCAAATATTGAAATTGTGCCGGTTATCGTTGTGGAACGGTTTATCGAAGCCATCAAACAACACCCTTGTGTATACAACACCAAACCGCTGGATTTTAGAGACCACCAGGGCAAAGAGAACGCTTGGCAACAGAAGGCGAAGCACCGGTCTCTCCACGGGTGAGTTGTTCCCGTGGAGAGAGCGGTCTTTCGCAAATACATCGAGCGCCTAAGCTTTCGCCGCAATCGGTGGACTAGTAACACCAGAGCAAATTTCTGTCGCGCGGATAACACCCTACCCATGTTTCATATAGTAGCCGCAATGCCGTGGATGGAACGAAACGGATGAGGCGACACGGAAAAAGGTGCGAACGGAATTAAAACTGCCCGCGTGTCGATGATCGGTGCACGAGGCGGCGGTCGTTCTGTGCATGCTCCGAAGCGGCGCGCACCGTCTGGGCGCATTGAAATATAGAGGGGGTGGTGCTTCGGCCGGCGCAGCGAAACCGGCGTAGCGTGACTGACTGCGAGTGACGCGCGCCCCCGCGCTGAACGCGTCGGACTATAAATGCGCCTTTAACGTAGCTCCTCGCGTCGAACATGGCAAAGGGCGTGCGACCAGCAGTCTCTTGCGACCAGGCAGCAGCTCGACAACACTGTTGTTCACACTTGCAAGCGCGACCTGCGGGTCGCCTTCTCGTTTCAAACGAAAACTCTCGGGAATGACGTTTTCGCGCGCTTTCGAGAGTTACGTCTGCTTTGGCCGATGTGAAACGGTTAGGCGTAGTGACAACTACGACAGCCAGGGAGCAGCTCAGTTCGTTGCCGAAAGCTCACCTCGCTCGCTACTCGCAAGCATGAATGGGCTCATAATCGGAGGGACACTTCTTTTGTGCTTTTTGGCACGTTTCAGCGCCAGAAATGTTCTTTAGAGAGTAAAATTTTGCTCACCGAGCGCACCCGATGGAATACTACGCCGCGAGTCTGCCCGCGGTCTTTTGGCCACTTTTCAGCATCCAAGAGACTGCGGTTTTCTGGCATTGCAAAGCTTCACGAAAATTTTATTTTCGTTTGGATTCTATCACGAGGGACACCAGCGACGCGATTGCGACCGGTTCGGGCGCGCTTCCGTTCGCATCCGCTGTAAACAGCTAGGGGCACTCACTTACTCCTTACTAGGCAGGTCATCGGTCGTAAGGTTGGTACTTTTGTGGCCTGTTCTGTGCCTGCCTGGGATTAATTCGTCGGCTGTATTAATTTGACACTGCATGCACAAAAGGGTCTCCGCCGCGGCGGCGATGCTTCCGCTCGCCACTTCGCTCTAAGTGGGTCAAGCTCTTCGTGCGCTTCGAGTAATGCGACCTAAAATACATGCGTTTGGGTCGGGACCAGAAGAAATCTTGAATAAAACGATATTTCGAGTAAAGCGATTTTGTTATAACGAGGGATTACTGTATCTCGCCTTATTCCTGGTAGAATGCTGCACAATTGATTCAACAAAGTTGAAATGAAGAAAGCCAGTTTAACTTTCATTTTACAGTGCACTATTTAACTCACACATAAATGATTGCCAATTAGGAGGAACAGAACCGAAAGTAATTTGCAAAGAGTCCTAATATTTCAGACAAAAATGTTAAGAAATATTTGAAAACGTCCCTAGAAGCCACCCTTTCCTCCATCTGTTTCTGAAATACTTTATAATGAAAATAGACGATCTGTACTCGTATTGCTTGTGTGCTCGTTACAAGTTTGATGTGAAAAACTACAAATATCTTCCATCACGGTTGGCATCCCTTTGTAAAAGAACAATACCTTATGACAGTAGAAGCACAGAATAAAAACAAGCAGGACTGAGGATGGACTACAAATGGTAAACAGAACACTGCCGGAATTCTTAAACTTCTGCTGTAGGCATAGTATTAATCCCGAAATAACAACGAAAAAGAAAAAAATTGTTTTTCTGTGACAAAAATTTTTTCATGTGATCGATTTTACGATTTTTCCGCCTGCCGTTTATGTATGCTGTAAGTTCTTGGAGTAGCAGTCTGCTGTTTGAACTGTACTACATGTATCATTTTTTTTTATAAATTTTCCCTTGTGTAGCATTTGTTATTTGCAAGTTTTTCAGGTGTGTACTTTGCTTTATAAGTGGCGTTTTCATGCAGTTGAGCGGAAAACATTTTTTTTTTTTCCTTTGATATCTAGAATCAGTTGTGAGTTTTGTGAACAAGTTATTTCTTTATTATCATTCCATTTTGTGTTTTATGTTGCTAGGCCGAGTGTTCTTTGCGTGTGTGTTCTATACTTTGTGGAGCTGTGAACAAGTCAAGCTGCATTGCCAACTTTTTTTCCCCGCATTCCCTCACTTCGCAAGTGAAATGAAGGTTGTTATTATTAACTAATATCAGCCTAATGGAAATCATCCGCAGCTGAATTCCTGAACTTTTTCCCCATTGTTGCCTTTGCTCTGTCTGCAGCACCTGGGCATGGGCAACCTGCGCATGGTGTATGATGACTCGTGCTTTGGGGCACGCATCCGGGTCATAGCAGACGATGGGTCCGTGCTGTGCGACAATATTGTAGCCGTGCAGACATGCCTGCGCACAGAGCGTCTGCAAGCCTACTGGACAGCTGTGGACATGTCTCTCGACCCTCACACCCGGCGACACTTCCAGGCCACCTTCAGCTCGTCTGCTGCTATTGCGGAGTTTAGTCGAATCTTTGCGGAGGTAAGGCTGCAGAGAGCTTTTATGTCATGGTGGGTTCCTTGGAGTGCTTTCTTCCTTTTACTTCTTTACCCACTTTTCTTCGGGGGGACTAACATAATGACTCGTAATGAACCCATTCTTTTCATCAAATTTCGACAGATAGTTTTGAAAGAATTGAAATTTTATATTGTATACATTATGCTGATATCGTGGGCAGTGTTCTCCGCACTACCGCTCTGCAGCATGCAACGTCTTAGCTTGCTAACCGTAGAGAGGTTCATGCTCGATAAGAACAAAGGGAGAGACGACAAAGTGTGTGCAGTCAGATGCTTTTCGTTGCACTTGCAAATAATACACAAAGCGGGCCAGCTACATACAAAACATCGAGACATTCGTCGGAAGTAGAAGGCTTACATGGGCTTCTTACTGGCTGGGAGTATCAGTGGTGAACATTTGCATGCATGGAGATAGGCGGCCGGGACTTTCCATGCACGCCGCATTCTTTGGGTAAAGCCATCCCTGGGCATGAGCTCGGGGAAGCGGCGAGAACCCCCGTTTGCTGCGCTCACTTGGGTGCCCACAACGAGAAGTCCGCCGGCAGGGCGCAGGATTTTCGTGCACCTGCCGCGAGAGGCGACGAGATTATGTCACCACAACCACTTACGACTCTGGCCGGATCACGAAGTGACTCCCCCGGCTTGGCAGAGTTCCACGTAACTGTCTATAGGTGGCACTCCCACCACTGCTTCCGCTTCTCCCATAAGGGAGCTTACTCCTCGCCTAGCTCGTGCTGTCCCCCGACGCATGATGGTGATGATCCTTCCCTCCTTAAATGTTGGCCTACAGTTGAACTCCCCCATGGATGCCATCGACTTAAGTGTGCACATGTGTTGTGTTGACAACTACAGGACAGCTCGTACAGGCAGGGGCACGTCTGTGTCATTTGATAAGCAGCAAGGTGATAGGGCATCCGTCGTCATTAAGCAGCAGGTACCCTGATGCAGCCTCCAGGGAGGGTGGTGTTTCCACTGACGCACCTTGTTGGAAGAGGGGGGTGGCCGCAGCGAACTGCTGTGCCAAATACTTCGCAGCTTACATTGACTCACGGCCACAGGGCAGCAGGCATGAACATAGAGAATAGACGTCTTGAGCATGTAGTGTTACTGTTAACCAGGATGCCAAGAGCCCACTCGTGCCGATTGGTTCCGATGTGGCAAGAGTCCGCTCAGTTGCTGGGTGCCTGGCACCATCTGGTGACCTCAATATGATAAGTGCATGAGCACTAACGTGCGCGGAATCCCGGTTCTCCGGTAACGCCAATGGTAACACTGCACACTGTGCTAAAGGTGTCTAATGACAGCACGTCGGGGTGGCTTCACTTGAACTCTCCATATCACTCCTGTGATCCCCAAAAGCACGAATAAAAGGCAATGTTGACTGTGCGAACTGTCCGCCTGTCAACACACCACCTGTCACGCACCATAACATGCCACTTTTCAGGTGATGTGTTGCACCATGGCAGGTGGCGTTTTGCTCTGCTACTGCCTGCCAACACGCCACTATTTAAGGGGGAGGCGGGGATCAGGGCTAACTTTTTTGTTCTTTGACCTAGAGCAATGAAATTTGGTAGCCACACTGAAAAGTGTCTTAAATAAAGAAATATGCAGTTTCATTATGATACCTAGAATAGTTTTCAAGTTACATAATGTTTTACATGTGTTCCGCTTGTGGAAAACCTGGCACTGTAACGAAACATGCCAGGGAGCTGCCTTCAATTTCAATCTTTGCTCAAAAGAGCCCTGCAGGGTACAACAGTTCCAAAAATTTTTTTAAACCCATTATTTTTTTTTTACACAGAACATCATGTTCACCTTCACTAACTGTGCCAGAACTTGTCGTTCACAAATTAGCTGTAGAAAAAAAAAAAAAACTAAGCCCTCAACGAGATATTGAAGACTGTCATACCCTCAAGCACACTTCAGGGAATAAATAAAAACAAACAGGATCAAAATTGGTTCAGGCATTCCCACGCTACCCTCTCCACAGACAAAGCAGAATGCCCAAAACACACTTTTGAGAAAACGTCTCTCAAAGTTTTCGGAGCAGTTCACAACTCTCAAAATGCACCAGGACTGTAGTTTTCGCTGTCTTTGGTTACACGTGACTTCTTGGGTCTCTGCCCTTTGATTTCGTGCACACGAGACGATCTTTTGCCTCGCTGATGGTCTTTTTCTGCAGCCCTCTGAAGGGCAAGGGCAGCAGGTTTTAAGCCCAGTGTAGTGCAAAGCTCAGTATAAGCTCGCAAGTTGCCTGCATTGTACCTAGCAACTGCCTCGTAAACTGCTGCTTCTACAGTGAAGAGGGAGGCATGCTGCTGCTTCGATATCAATGTCCAAATCACCGACTGAAGGCTTTCGGCAGCGTTCTGCGTCTTGTTGCCACTACATCGAGCCAGTAAATTAGGGTCAGACAAGCGTTGGTAGACCGGTAGCAGCGCTTGCACAACTCTGCTTGGAAGATTGTACTTGTGTGGAGGTTGTGGCTTGCCTTCTGCCTCAGCTGCACGGTGCCTGCACCAGGTGGGCAAAGATCATGATGGGGCTCAGCATCTGTGGATGCAATGTGATGTAGTGTTGCCATCACTGCCCTCTGCATTTCTTCCACATTTGTGCTATTTCGCAGGGCTAGGCCATAATAATTAGTCAGTCTTTTTCTCAAATCCTGCGTCAAGGCACCTTTCCCACCGAGTGCCTCTTCCTTCTTGGCTTTGTTCACAAGAGAGCGAAGTGCTGTGCCCATCCTTTTTTGCACATGGTTCACACAGTCCTCCTTTGTGAGAGGTATGAACCCATATGTTTGATCATTGCACAAGGCCAGGTAGGTGCGGCTCTCTCCATCACAGATTACATTTGTGTATCTGAGGTCGTTTCTGTCAAGGGAGTGCCCAAAAAGCTGCAGTGCGGCTTCAATTTCCATGCGTCCTGCATTGGCATCAATGTTTTTTTGGCACTGGTGAGCCTTCTTCCATTCATGGTATGCAGGGTCGGTTTCAGTTGGCCCTATTTCACACCCAAGGCAGAAGTTGGACAAGACTGTACAGTCAAGCACAAGACCCATGTAAAATTCTATTACACAGCCTACACCAATGTGTGAGCTGTGCCCACGCGTCAGCCATGTGCCGTCATAAACAACTGTAATGTTCTTGGTGAAGTTGACTTCCATTTCTTTGTAAACATCTTTGACAGCCTTCACAGCACCTGCAAAAAAATTCTGTGCAGCAACTTGAGCAGCTGGCTTGAGCACTTTCTTCAAATGCTCTTGGTATGTCTTCTGGTGCAGTCCTCGGTGTGAAACATTCATCACTGCCCAGAAGTCATTCAGAGAAGTGGGCCCTTTGCCAATGCTCCTGATTGCTTGCATAGATCTGAGGTTTACATCGAAAGCCCTCGCACCTTGCTTTCTTTGCGAGGACCACTGAGAGCTGATAACACCACAAGAACATTTCAGCACCATTTTCACAGCAAGTCCAAGTCTGGTGTCCCGGTCCACTGCTAAGCTTGGCCTCCGGCAAATCGGGCAGAGGGCAGCCCTGATCAGCGAATTTAGAGCACCCATTTGAATTACCACGAACTCATCTGATGCAGGCGTAGTATCAAATTCCGGCAGCGCGGTCAGCGTGAACTTCCGCTCAGTTGCCGACATCGCACCAAGCGACTCGCGAACAGTGGTCGCGCGCGCTTGTGCCGATTCCACGGACACAAAACTTGGCTCTCTGTGTTCCTGAATGGTACGACGCCCGCCGTATGGAATGTCGGCACAGCTCCGCTGATTGAACGCATCTGCCGACGCACCATGTATCACTTCTTCCGAAATGGCTTGAGTGTCGCGTTGAACAGCCTCATCAAGGAAACAGTCCTCTGCTAACAAATCTGACCTGCGTCGCAACTCCGTTGCATTGTCCGGTACGCGGCCGTAGCTTGTCGGCGGCCCAGGATCCAGGGCGACATCGCTGTCACTGCTTGGTGGCTGACTTGGTGGGGCACAGTCCGGCACGCTGACGTCCGATGCCGGCGCCCGCACACCGTCATTTGACGAGTCTGCCTCATCGGCGATCACTTTCAGAGACTTTCGTGACTTCCGTGCAGTAGGGGGTCGGCGCTTTCGCTTTCCGTACGCAATATCAGTCTTTCGTTTCTTTTGAAACGTGCGACCCATGACTACAGAATGTGCACGACTTGCGCGAGAAGAACCGGCCTCGGTATCCAGAGCAGCGTTGGTCCCGTGTCCGGCAGCCCGTGACTGTTCAAGCAGAAGACGTAGCGCCGGATTGTAAAAGCTAGGACTCCACGACAAAGAACGGCGAACGATCGCAAAAATGGCGAAAGGCAGAAGAGGAACACAAAGACACCCGCAACGAAGGAGCCGATGCAGACGACAAGCCTTCCGGCAGCCGGAGGTGACCATGTGACCACACGCGCAGCAGCCAATAGCAGACACGCAATCTGCCGCGAGCAAGCTTTGTCCAATCGCAGCTGTGCATTCGAGCCGCGGGAAATTCAAAAGCTCTCGCGAGCCTTTCATTCACAGGCAAGCCACGCCCATACCATGCCGCCGCCGCTGCCGGCGATGCCGGGGAAATAGCGCAAGAATTCACAAACAAAACAAGGCCAAGATGGCGGCGCTCGCTTGAGCGCCTGAGAAATGGCGCTCGCGCAAAATACAGATGTTTTCAGCTCTCGCTCGCTGCTCAAGAGCTGCGCGGCGTGTTATATATTTAATTTGAAGCACTTTTACAATGAATTACGCGCTGATAATTACAGGAAAAATAGTTTATGACAGCTTCTACCCAAATACGTGGTTTTCCAAAATTCGATTTTTTCGCGATTTTTTGGCTTTCGAAGCCCGCGTCCCCCCTTCTTAAAGCTAATTTTTTTATTTATGGCTAGAATCTTATGAAATTTTGCACACAGCTGCGTTTTTCTCTTCCGATTCCAAAAATGTAACCATAATTGAGCTGGTTGTCTTAGATCAAAAGTTACCGTACAAAGTCTACAGCGTAATTAGGTAATTTCTTACGGAGTATTAATGAACTTTCCCATTTAGTTTTGTTGCTTTTAATTACATGAATTAATAACCAGAGAGTTCCCATACCCGATGACATTTTTCGTTTTTCTCTAAAGGCATGTCATCCTGATATATTATGTCAAGAGTAAAAGGTCGCAGTATTTGACACTGCAACTCGTTAAAATAATCGTAAACTGCCATTTATGCGTGGTCTAAACAAAAAAAGTAGGAATGTCATCGGGTACCTTATTTCTCTCCGAAGAAAATGGTACCAAAGTTATTCTTGTGAGACAAAATGAAGTTATCAAAATCCTGCGTAAGGCTGAGGAGATCGACCAAAAATATGAAACTGAGAAAAATGCATTTGAAGTTTGACCATATGTTATAAGATGAATGGTCGGTAGCTTCACTGTGATATTTCCCACCAAAAATGACACGTTCTTCCCATTTCCAAAACTGTCTTCGGATTCTAAATATGTCAACTAAGACCGAAGATATCACAGACAAACTGATGTCTGGATAGCATATGCTAGTAGGAATTCAGCAAAATTTGTGGACTTGAAATATAACCAAGACAGTGGCAATACTTTATTACTGTCTGGCCAGTTATAGCATGAGGGCTGCAAAAGCTTGGTAACTGAACAGTTCTCGTCCATGATGACGGTGATTTGCACCTGTTGCGAGCTGTATTCTGGAGTGTTTCTTGTTGGTAGTCTACACCTGTCCGGGGCTTTAGTTTGGAGACCTGTTTCCTTTGTGCTTCCTAGAGAGCCTTTTTTTGTCTGCATTATTGCTTAAAAAAGCTGTCGTTGACTTGTTCAGCCTTCCTTGGTCCTTTTCAAGGCTGCGCCGAAGGAGGTTGCAGCCTGGAGTGTAGCCGAGGCCCAAAGCCACGCTCTCATTGGTTTTCCTCCTGCCTTGATTAAATACTGCAACAGCTTCAGCAACTGCTCTAGTCACGCTGAGTAAAGATGCATGATTATTTTTGGATGCTTGTGTCCAGATCACAGAGTGCAGGCACTCGCTCGAATTTTGTGTCTTGCCATCGGCACACCTCTCCAGCAAGGCATCATCGCTAAGTCGAGCAAACACTGGCTCCAGTGCTGTGCGAACAGAGTCTGGCAAAGCTTCTTTGTGAGCAGGAGCCTCTTCACCATTAGCAATAGCACGATTGTATTTGCACCATGAGCTTCGGCCATCTGGACACAAGCTATGGTCGGGGGCACTGTCTGTTGAGGACATGTGTCGAAGCGTGGCTTGGACTGCCTTCTTCATTTCTGGCACATCATGCGTATGGCTACGAAGGGCGTACCCATAGTAGTTCGTGATTTTTTAAATTTTTTCTTGGGTCAGCTTCCCTCTGCCCCCGAGTGCTTCGCCCTGTGCCTTTTTCCTGTCGACTAAGCTTCGTAGTGCAGCGCCCATGCGCTTGTGCACATGGTTAAGGCAGTCCTTTTTTTCAATGGGGACAAACCCATACACGTTTTCTTCCTTCACGGCATGGAATGTGCGGCTGTCTCCGTCACAAAGCACTGTTGTGTAGCGCAGCCCATGTTTGGAGAGTGAGCGCTTAAACATCATAAGGGCTGCCTCCACTTCCATTCGCCCTGCATTGCAGTCAATGTTCTTATGGCACTCGTGCTCCGAGACCCAGTCTTCATATCCTTCATCGGAAGGTTTGGGACCGATGGCGCAACCGAGACAGAAGTTAGATAGAACGACGTGGTCAATCACCAAACCGGTGTACATTTCAATGATGCAGCCCACTCCAATATGTGATGACCGCCCTCTGGTCATCTACGTGCCATCAAAGATAACGTCAATGTTTCTTGGCTTCAGCGAAAGGTCTTTGTAAACATCCTTGATAATACTCACACTAGCAGCTTCAGAGGCAGCTGCAGTGCCCTCACAGACCTCGACCACTTTTCTTAGATGAGTTTGAAACGTTTTGTGGTGGAGACCTCTGTGTGAAAGGTTCATTCCAGCACAAAAATCTGAGAGGGCCGTGACTCCTTTTCCGATGCTCTGGATGCTTTTCAAGGCCCTGATATTCACCTCAAAAGGTGTGATCTTAGCAGGTCCTTCAGTTCTCGGTGACGAAAAACGCGCCACACGATAGTCGCACACCGAGCACGTCACCTCCAGTTTCACTGCTAGTCCAAACTGCTTGTCGGACTTGTTCAAATCGAGCGTAGCCAGCCCGCACTTGCCACACTTCACCGCCGCAAAAAGGTCCTTCAGCACTGCCATGTCCACCACGATAAAGTTGGTGCCCGATTCTGCTTCCGAGTGCACCAGGTCCACTTCAAGAAGATCGAATTTCCGCTGCGTTGCCGACTTTGCATCCATGCCGCGCTTTATCATATCTGCGTGTTCCGTACGCGCGGCGATCTCCTCCGCCATGTAATACTTCGTGTCGTGTTGACAATAACTGCTGGGTCCGGGATCAGATTCTGGAGCAAGTTGACCAAGCGTTGGGGAGGGCGACGCTAGCTGAGGCTCCGAACAATCCTCACCCGGCATGATCGAACGTCGGACAGGCGATGAGGCAGGCGACGCTCGTTGTGGCTGTGAACAATCCTCATTCGGCACAGTCAAACGTCGAGCAGGCGATGAGGCAGGCGACGCTCGCTGTGGCTGCGAACTCTCGTCCGGTACGGTCGAACGTCCCGACGTCGACCCGCGCTTCGTGTTGGGCGGGCGACGCTTTACCCTCCCGTACGCAGTACGCGTCGTCGTCTTCAAATGTGCGTCTCCCGGCATCAGTTACTTTGTACTGACAAAGTAGGCAACGTAAGAAAGAAGAAACCGCAAAAAAGGCCACGAGAAACTTTGCTAAGCGAGCACTGCGCAAAAAGAGACGCGGACAGACGCTCAAAGCGAAAACCACGACGCGTAAAAAAAAAAAAAAAAATGGCGCGTCGGTTGCGTCAGCCAATGGTAGGCCTCGGACGGGAGGCTCGCCTCGCCCGCGCGCCCTCCAGCCAATTAGCGGCCCAGAAAGGGCCTTCACAAAACCGGCTAGGGCGGTCGTTCTCCTTGACCGACGCCATTTTGAGATGCCGCAAAACGCGCACAAAGAAACAAGCTTCAAAACGAGCCCAAGATGGCGCCGATCGGCTGGATGGCTCGCCCGCGGCACGCGCGGGAAGTTTGAACAAATTTTGCCCGTTTCGGGGCACTTCGTGGCTCCCGTTATGTTTTGAGAGGCTACTTTTCAATAGAGATTAAAGGCAAAAATACCCCTGTGCTCTGTGGTGTTAGATCACATTAACCCTTTATAAAGTGCGAGTTGTATGCATGTCCGAGATGGTTCAGTTTTGCTTTGCTCAGAACTACTCTAGGAATTGAATAATATCACTCAGCAGTAGTTCCGTCGTTTGGTTTTGTAAAATAAAAAGGGGGGGGGCACATGCTTGTACCAATAACTGGACGGATAAAGAGCTAAAATTTAGTATGTATTTGTACCTCAGTTTTTTTGATGCATAAGAAATCCTGCATTAAAATTGAAAACTGCTTCAATCAGTATTACGAAATGAGGCAGTTGGCTGAAGGAGAAGGCTCAAAAGCTGCACATTATATTCAAAATTAATTCCTTCCGCCAAAGTGGGTCGCGCGTGAGTGTGCACCTGCCTTTGTAAAAACACATAGAACACTAAGGAAGTCTATTAGCTGAAGATAAAAGCACGCTGAATGGTTTGTTTCATAGGTCGGTAGCATTGAGCATGCAAAATTACAGTATGTCGGTGCACCGTTGGCTGTTAGTGGTCACTTGAAGCCATTGGGAGCACTTGTGATCCGCTGTCCTAAAAAGGGTCAAAGGGACACTGAGGACAAATCAATGTTCACTTGTGTCATAGACTGCCGCATTCTGCTGACAAAGAACTTTCACTGATAGCGGACATTTGTTAGCTAAAAATGAAGCTGAGGCATCGTCAGCATTGGCTGTTCTCACAATCAAACTGCAGCAACGTAAAGACCTGTTTTTTTTGTTTTGTTTTTTTCACATGGACCTCTGTGACTGGGTTATGCTGTCATTTACTTCATAACTATACTCATTGAGTCCTTTGTTTAGGGTGTCCAGAGCTTGAATTGAGTGGCGGGAAAAATAAATGTTCATTTCTAGATTCAATTAGCTCAGCAGTATATGTCTTTTGCTGCCGAACAAACATCAGCATAGTCGCAGAAAGCCAGACGACTTTCTCTGTGAGCAAAAATTCTGTGAAGTTTTCCTTAGTGTCCTTTAGAGAACCTCATGTGTTCGAAATTAATCCAAAGTCTTTTACTATCTCTGAAAGTCTCATGAAGGGTCATTCTTGCTGTATCTGTTTGCAATCATTTGTGAGAGCTATACTCTGTACCGACGCGGTGTCCATTCTCAAGAATTCTGCTTCTTCTTCTTCTTGCAGGCCAAGGAACTAGCCGTAAACAGTTCCATAGTGGAGACCATTGACGAGCCTCCGAGTCGCCCAAAATGAGGGAAGCCCTTGCTGCTATTTTTCTTTAATTTATGTGACTGATAGTGCTGCTTATTACACATTTTGATGGTGATCCATTGCAGGACCGCAACTACATTGTCTACTGCGCCAACAATCAGCACTTTAGGATGATTCTTTTAGGCAATTTTTAAGTCGAATTGTTTAAAATTTAAGTGTACATAAAGGCTGTTATGAGCCAGCCCCTTGTAGTGCGGATGCCAAAATAAAAGCCACTTGTGATTCACAGTATTTTTTACTTGTATCCTTCTGATGTTGGTCGTGCACCTGAATATTCAAACAGTGAAAGCCTGTAAAGCGCAAGACTTGGATCTTTGGGCGATGTGCATCATCGTGCGACAGCCCAGGAATGACCCGGCGCTGGACTTGGAACTTATTTTCGGTTAACAGCAACCAAGCATGTACTTGGAACAAGGTGCCTACAATAGTGAGAGTAGAATTGCATGTTTTTTTCCTTGAAGAAGGTTTCTAAACACTTCCAGTCATGTAGTTCAGTGTGAAAGAAGACCAGGAGGCGTGCTTGTAAATTATGAGAGCAGAGCATATATTTACAACATATTGTCACTTCCTGAGGAGCCGTGCAGGCAGGCGTTGGGGAGAACCCAAGATTGAGCTTTTAATTAGCGAGCTAGAGTCCAGGTCACAGAGCCAGAGCGCAAACCACCGCTTCGTCGTCGTTTTGACTAAGTGTGGAGGCCGCACGGGGCGTTAGGCACGTGGCAATATATATGGCAGACAAGGGACGCGGCTCGTTATGACACGCATGTGAAGAAAGCAAACAGTATCTGAAACCAGTGCTGCTTTCGAATCATCTTTAAGCAATAATATGTGTGTGCCATTAATTTAGCATTGATTAACACTACAAGTAAAAAAAATACAAACCTCCATTTCCCTTGGTTTCAGTGACTGCTGGCTTTCTTGGCATGTGTGTGTGTGTGTGCGTGCACATACATACCTCTCTCTCATGCGCGATGGAGTCTGGAAGAATTGCCCTGGCAATACACATATATACAGAGTAAAAATGGATGAAGCAAAAATTAATTTACAAAGAGACTATTTGCACTACTTTACTCATAGACCTAGCTAGATCGAGCTTAGTAGAACCGCGTTATATGCTAAGCACGGTGCCCCAGCTCAGACTGGACTCTCATTCATTCACTTAATTTTTTAAACCCGTAATTCACAAAGACCAAGGGGCGATCTTTTTCAGTGGCCCGCCCCAAGCATCAATTCTCCAATCAAAAATGTCGTGCGGGGTGGGCACTACCCCATGGGTAGGGCTCAGCCTCGAACCCAGGATCTCGGTTAAGTTGCCGAGCTGTTGCTCGGGGACCGATCGCGCGCACACCCCGAAGCCGGTAGCTTGGGCGCCTTGGGTTTGAGTGCGTTGGCTGTTTGTCGGTGCTCCTCGAGTAGCCGCCGAAATAGTTTGTTTTGAGGCAAACGCGACAGACGGTGGCAACCACGGTAAACCAGCAGTGAGGAGGCGCGTCCTTGTAAGGTCGCACTCGGGCCGCAAGACGCGGCCGACGCGCGGACCACTGGGGTTTTGAGAGGGAGTCGCGTGTAAATTTATTGCTTTTAACGGTGGACCGCGGCATGGACCGGATGCCTCGGAACGAGCAGCAAAGTGGGGGGAACGAGACCAGGGCAGTGCGTGCGTTTCGGACTGGGCGTTCGGTTTCCCTGAGCTTCCGCTGCCGTTTTTGTGAGTTTGTGTCTGTGCTGTGACCAAGCGGACATGTGTAACGTCTTCGTGGAATTCGCGCGGTGCTCGAGAGACAACAACAACGTGAGCACCGCCGTGCTATTGGCTCCTTCAGTTTGAAGGAAAATCTCCTGATTGGCTCTGAGAAGGGCATTTTCTATTGGTTACAAAAAGGGCCCCCAGAATGCTGGGCGAAGAGTTTTAAGGGTGAGTTTTTGGCGCGAACGGCAGAGATCGGAGGGCAGGTCGCTGGTGAGCGCCCGTGCAACAAAGTACATATATTCCCGAAGAAGTTGAACCAGTCTGTCCTGCAACGTGTCGCCGGATCGCCGAACCATCAGAAGACCTCAAGATCAACACCATCGATTTGTCGATCATCAACATCGATCGAACATACACCTTTACCTAAAATTAACTGTCTCGCTAGCACAAACCAAATCAAAAACAAATACATCACTCACCCTTTTGTGAGGGTATCCGCACCCTCTTCTGCCAGGGGCTTTTTTCCCGACTCCTCCCACACACCGCCACCCCCATCTATGCTTGCTTTGCTGGTCAAATTCTTGAAAAAGTTGAGCTTCCACCCGTCATCAGTGTGCGTCGTACATCAGCAGGAAAAGAGAATGGGAAATGGCCGCGAAGCCGTATACCAAAGACAGCGGGGCACTCGGCAAAGAACTGACTTTGTTCCCACGCATTGCCAGAGATCGAGTCGCCGTATAATATCTTTTCGGGTGCTCTCTGCCACCTCGGCAAACCAGATAAGGAACGGTCCTGTTTTTTCACGCATTAGGTCATGAAATGTGTCAAAAAGACCGTAATTAATTTAACCAGCAGTCTTTAATGCTATCCTTGAAAGACACTTTTGTTAGGCTACGCGCCAGTGCAGGCAGCTGTGTGACATTGGGCGCATCTCCAACGATAACCAGCGGCGATGCGTCAAAAGAACCTCTTCAATCCTCCTCTGCAGTGTGGTTGCGGGGGCCCTCGTTTACAATGGAAAGCCGCTTCCGTGTGTCCAGGCATATTGCGTAGGGACGCAACTGGACATGAGCAGCTGCCTGGAGCAAGATAGGAATTCAATTTCCTTTTTGGGTGGAAAATGCTTGGTTTGTCACTCTAAAGGTCATTGGGAGTTGAAGGTGTTAAGTGTTATAATGTAGACATAAAAGTCACTTCTATTTTTTTTATAGCTTCGTGCTGAACATTCTATTAAAATTCTCTAGGCCGTTTATTGCAAGGCCCTAGTGCTGTAAAGTGGATCAAGAAACACGACTTAATTCATTTCAAAGGCTTGCATGCTCATATGTTTTGACACAGGAAACAGTTTCAGACTGGAAAGAAGCTGAAATTCTTTGCCATATTCATGTGGGTGTCTGCTTGTCAGGCCACTTGCACACATACTTTTTTAGGCGGTCTGCCTCTGGAGTAAGAGGACCTTTATATATTAACTGCTGCACTTTATGCTCAAATGCTGAAAAATAAAAACTACAAACGTGTGCTTTCTTTTCTGTGAAACACCCGGCCCATAGCTCCGACTATGGTTTGAGTGCAACCTCATCATGAAGACTGCCGTAGTTCACCTACGGCAGTCCTTTACCTGGTTTTAGGGGGTTTAACGCTCCAAAGCGACTAGCGTCAATTCGATCTCTCCTATCGATACACTTGAAAGGACTTAAGAAGACAGCTCCTATCTCTGCCCTCTCAAAGGCGTCGTGAAGGCGAAGTTTTGGCGGGATAGTCTGTGGACGGACAGACAAAAATCTGGGGGCAGAGAAGTGGAAATATAGTTTTCAAGTGCATTCAGCATAGGTTACACAGTCCCCTGCCTAGCTTGGCTGGTAAAGCGTGAAAGGAAAACACGGACGACAGAAAGAATGACACAGATAGGTGCTAACTTGCAACAAGTTTATTCGAGAATAAGTAGGAAAGCGAACGAAAAGCCAAACACGCTAAGAAACGAACAACCAATCAAAGGCGCCAATCTTCTTCCGACACACAAACAAAAGAAATGAGTGCCTCTAGATTATCTTTGAAACCATTTCATTCCTTCGTGTGGGTGTCAGAAGATTGGCGCCTTTGTTTGATTGTTGGTTTTTTGCGTGTTTTTAAAAAATAAATACAAATTATGGGATAAACGCAGAGTTTTCAATTTGACTCGAATACTCACAGACCACATATACAGATCAGTTGCAGTAGAATATGCCAATCAATTCATTTAAGGGTCCCTTTAACCAAATACAGTTGATATGTCAGACTGAATTCTCTCTCTGCTGGGGGTTTGCAGCCTATGCAAGCTTGCGGTGTTTCGGCTAAAGAGTGCTCGTTTTTACGTTATTAACTGTGACAACAACTCAGCTCCACCCACATACGATACTGAGGCATTTCCAGCAGACCATCCAGCAATATATTCTAGCAAATGACATCCTTACAAGCACCGCATCTTTGTCGTGTGAAATCATCATCCGTATCAGGTGTGGCAGGTGCACAAAGCAAACCTTTAGCACCCGCGAAATTTCAGTAGCCCATGTTGGAAATCTCTGCAATTATTGATGGAGACTTGCAGGGCAAAAGAGGCCAGGCCACATTTCGAGTCTGTGCGTACGTCTAGTGGCATAGCTACTCGAAAACTGATTTGACTCTACTTGGAGTCGTGCCTGCAGGAACGGGTGGTGCGAGTGTGCGATTGTGTGTCCACACAAGGGCACGCCATATAGTTGAGCGCTGTTTGTCTGGAAAACTTGTACTGACCCCGCCGGGGTGAACTGCAGACCATTGGTATTCGGTCGCTCTTGCCGTGTTAAGTGCAGCGTTGTTCAGAGCAAGTTCGCCTAGCTGATTACAATTTTATGCCGGCAACAATTAGAAACATTAGACCGTGGGTGGCAGAAGGTTCCTGTGAAGAAGTCGCCTGCAGTTCGCGTTGCAAAAAAGAAGGTATTCTCGCACAATATTCCGCGAGAAACTGTAGAACGCATGAAAAGGAATTACGCACTCTATTATGCCCTAGGCACATCACTGTCATTCTGACCGAAGATCCTGGTGACTGGTGCATGGGCCTAGCAACAGACGTTTTAGAACGTGCTCGAGTTTTAGTGCCCAATGTTGGCTCCTAAATTTTTACTCACAGAGTGTAAACGCCGCTAATATGGAGCAAATGGCATCAGAAACCTTGTGTCGCTGGCTTTTCTAACAGGCTGAATTTTCGCCTGAATTTTTCGGAGTGGACCATCCGAGCAGAGCATACACTGAAAGAAGCCTGGATGGGGACTGTGCCTGATAGGGGTCGAATCTGCACTACTTTGCGTAGCGTTTTTCCAAGATGCAGTCCGGCGGCAATGTATTTTTTATACAGCTCCAGCTGCCCTCATTAATAATTGGTTTTTGGGGAAAGGAAATGGCGCAGTATCCGTCTTGTATATCGTTGAACCGCGCTGTAAGGGAAGGGATAAAGCAGGGAGTGAAAGAAGAAAGGAAGAATGTGGTGCCGTAGTGGAGGGCTCCGGAATAATTTCGACCACCTGGGGATCGTATGCTGACATCTTACAGCACACCAGCACCTTAGCGTTTTTCCTCCATAAAAACGCAGCCGCCACATTGAAATGCTAGTGAATTGCGAGGTTCTTGGCGGCGACAAATGTCAGTCGGCGCCCATGTGAACCCTCCACCTGCCAGCAATGACAGATGGCGTATAAGCGATTTGCGGGTCCTTAACAGCCACCTGCTATTCTCTCAACTGGCACCTGCGATAACACTGGCTAGAACGAAACACCTATTTTAATGCAGCACTGGCTCTTATGGAACACTGACGATAGAAACTTGGCAAGGACATAACGACAATGAGTAGTGGTTGGGTGCTAGTGATGATAGTGGCATGTGCATAATGGTTTTGTTTATGGCTTATCGGGTTTAACATTCCACAGCGATTCAGGCTCCGGTGAATTCGACCACCTGAGGCTATTTACCTGCACCGACATCGTGGCATAGTGGCCTATTAAGGTTACAAGTAGCAATAGCGGACGTGGTGGTACTGTTGGTGCTCCAGACTGCAGAACAATAGCACAAAGAGCGAAGGTAGAGAAGAATGCTCTCGCATTTTTTCCGTATGAGTGCAGGTGATCGCCCCCTGCATGAGCTCAGTTTAACGGCTGCGAAAGGAAGCATATTTCTTATATTATTAACAACAATGCACCATGTCCATGACTCTAAAACAGAAATATTGTTTGAATAAAAGAATTATAGTTTCGTGATAAAACTATGAAATATAAACTATGAAATAAATAATTTCTCGGTATAACTATTCCCCCTATACACTTAAAAATTAAAATAACTGTTTGATTCAGCGAAAACAACTGCAAACGTGCACGTCTCGTCGTCACGGTGTTAAAATATCTATGGACTTATACATACATACATAAAGTACCTTAAAAGAAGTGAACAAATACAGGGAGACATCTCAAATCTTTATTACTGCAACATTTCGATACATGTTCAGAGCAATAAACTGAAAAAGAAAAATGGAACAATTTACGGGAATTAGTACTGAGTCCCTCGATCGGCAACATATCTGGTTTGCTGATGCTGCATATTATGTTTATCCACCTTGCCGTTTATTAATGTTCCAACTGTAACTTCCATCCGTGTGGTATTTGTTCCCATTCTTTATGAACTCAAAATGTTGCCTGTTAGTGCCACAAAATATTCATTTTTGTTCTAAGCTTCTAGGTGTTTTGTAATATACTTGTATTAATGTATTGTCACGACCCAAGTAGCTGTGCAGGAATGAAGATTGGTGTTGAGGAAATGAAATGACGCTGTAACTGTCTCACATATCCCGGTGGGCACACGAACCGCGCTGTAAGGGAAGGGATAAAGGAGGGAGTGAAAGGGGTACCG
Organism: Amblyomma americanum; assembly: GCF_052857255.1. NCBI lineage: Eukaryota > Metazoa > Arthropoda > Arachnida > Ixodida > Ixodidae > Amblyomma > Amblyomma americanum. The sequence continues at coordinate 176,010,247 of NC_135499.1, forward strand.
TAGTGGAGGTCTCCGGATAAATTTCAGCCACCTGTGATATGTGCAAGGACTTCCGGTCAAGGAGGTCCAAACCATACGCATTCTGGGCATGTACGTACAGAATCGCAAAAACATCGAAACGATCAACAGACTCACTGCCACGGTCAATCAAGATTGTGCGGCTAATCAGATGGATTTCCAGCAAAAGACGAGGCATGAAAGAGAAAGAACTGTGTCGACTTTTGCAGGCTTTCGTGCTTAGCATGGTCGTCTACTCCCACCCTTGCATGCAACTGCAGCTCGCGGAAAGGAACAAGGTTGAAGCTACAATCCGGCAGGCCTACAAGGCGGCCATTGGGCTCCCGCACAGTACGTCCACGGAAATGTTGCTGGCCCTTGGGGTTCACAACTCACTCTCGGAGCTGTGCGAGCCGCACCTCGTTTCCAAGCTCGGACGACGCACTCGTACGAGCGCGGGTTGGGCCATCCTATACAGACTAAAGATGTGCGAACAGCTCCCAGAGAGGGACGTGAAAACGCAGTTACCCACGCACATCAGGAAAGCTCTTTTGATTAAACCCCTCCCCAAGAACATCCACCCCGCGCACCACGAAGATTCACGCACAGTGAGGGCTCGCGCCATACATCCCAAATACGGCCGAAACGACAATGTGGCGTACGTGGACACAGCGGATACCGACAAACCCCGAGAAAAGCGTTTGCACTGGTCGCGGTCAACGGGAACGGCGCCCCGTTGGCGGCCGCGTCGATAGAAACCACCTCCTCCGAGACGACGGAGGAAGCGGCAATAGCCTTATCCATAGCGAACACGCTTGCTGATACTGTCACGTAGTGGTGACGGCAGTCGAAGCAGCGATGAAGACGGACAAAAGGTCTTCTAAAAGAAAACTGTTTATTGGGCTGACTTGCACCCAATATGAACTAAATCACTCGGCGGCAGCGAAGCGACAAGCGTGCTCGGCGGTCGTCGAACAGAATGTCCGCCACTGTCGGCCGGGCTCAATTCAAAGCTGATAGCGAACTTTCAAGATAGAGCGTGCAAAGTTACTAGAGCATTCCGGAACAACGTAGAATCAGCTCTGCCTGGCTGCAATCGATCGAGATAAATCTAGTCGCGCCTTGCGTCGCAAACAAAGCGATAAAGTTGTGTGGCGGCAGATTTGAAGAATGAACAAACACTGCAAATGTTCGCGGCAATATTATATTCAGCGACTGCAAAACAGCCGTTCGCAATTTCGCGAGGGGTCGTATTACATCTACCTCACTCCGCATCGTTCAAAACACACCCCTTCCAATCAGAGAAGTTGAATTGATCTGGGTCCCGGCCCACTCGCCTATAATCCAGGGAACGAGGCGCCTCACGCGCAAGCCCGAGGTTTCGTCGACCGGGCAGTGAGTGCGCCCTCCGACCCGAATTTCACGAGGAACAGAAGTGTTGAAATGCGGGCCAGTTGGTTCATAGTAATTTGAAAAAAAACCAGTCACAAAAGACAAGGGACAAGAGTCGTTGTGGCGTGTACACTCCTTCTCTTGTCCCTTGTCTTTTGTGACTGGTTTTTTTCAAGTTACGAGGAACAGGTTGATCTCATTTCATGACATCACCCATCACTTTACGCTGGAGAGGCTCACATATCCCCCTCCCCAAAAATCGTTAACAATAGCGCAGGAAGTTACCTGGCGCCGACTGCAAACACGCTCCCTTCGGAATCCGGCAGTGCTTTCCCTCATGTACCCTGGCCAGTACGACCCAAACTGCCATAAATGTGCTGAAAGGGCCCCATACGACCACATTCTGTGGAACTGCGCAAATGATCCGCCTCCGGCAGAGTTGATACAGCTCCCTTCTCCCGAGCGGTGGAAGGCCGTGCTGGTCAGCTCGGACCCTAAGATGTAAGTACGGGCAATCGAGCGGGCCAATGAGGTCGCCGCCAGCCATGGGCTAGCGGCCATCTAGTATGCGTCTCCTGCAACCTGCTCTCGACGCAATAAATGTTTCACAATCCATTCAACCACCTGGGAAGTTTTAACATGCACTGACATCGCTTCGCCTCTATCGAAACGCGGCCGCTGCGCGCGGTCGGGTTAGCCGAGTGCCTTATAACCATTGAGCCACCGCGGCAAGTACAGGCGTATGGGAGAATCTAGTGTTGTGCGGTTGCTGTTGCTGTGTCTGCAGGAAGAGCGAAAAGGAAAGTGCACGGGCCTGCCCACTGGCTCAAGCTGAGCCACAATCGCTGCCACATGCCGACAGTAGGAGGGTTAAAATAGATATGAGAGGAAAGATTGAAAGAAAGGTACGCGCGTCGCAGCAACCGCGCCGTCTGAAGCGACGAAGACGGTTTAGCAGCAGATACCCCTGGTGTCAACTTACAAGGAGCCCTCGCCAAATATGCGAGAGCCCCTAGATCCCAGCTCCGTTAAGTCCAGGAAGCCACCGCACCCCTCCTCCCTTGGGGGCGAATCAATAGGCAGGTCTATTCACTTTTCTTGCGCCGACGGCTGCTTCGTCGTCGTCCTGGCTAAGCGCGGAGGCCAGGCACCCTTCTCGAAAGGAAAACATCACCTGGATGCGAAATGAGCTATGTAGAAATGAAGAACAGAGAAATCTAGGGGTGAGGTGAAATATGCAATCCGTGGTATTAAAGAGGCGGGGAAAGCTAGGGGATGAAGAGATGACATCCTGGCCTCACGGGGCTGGTATCTAGAGACTCTCACACATGTGAGAGTTCCATTTGTCACCGTGGGTATCTGTTGCAAAACCGTCGTTATCGTGTAAGATGACGCGATTGTTAATTGCGACGCGCGTCCTTTAATTCTTTCAATCGTTCCTCTCCTATTTCTTTCAACTCTCCTACTTTCTGCACGTGGCAACGATTGTGGCTCAGCCTGAGCCAGCGGGCAGGCCCGTCCACTTACCTTTTCATTCTCCCTTCAGTCGCAACATGCCCGCACTAGCGGGACGGTGATTCAAAGTGCAAAGCACTACATGAACAGAGCTTAGGCCCACGAAGAGCGGGGCTTTAAACGCACCACACGGACTTTTTCAGGGTGCTGACGCCGTTGGCCGACGGTCATAGTTCCGTCAGAAACAACTTAGTTGACGCTGTTGAGGCGGCGCAGCACTTTGTACGCTCTTAAATACAGATGAAGGAGCTTTTCACACAACCCCTTGCGGACCACGGGTGTCCACACCCACATCTGGGCTCCCGGTTTGTAGTGCACATCGCTGTGCCGGTGGTTATAGTATCGGGCATCGGCGGATTTCTGGTCCTTGATGAACGAAGGGGCCAGCTGATGGACTTGCTCTGCTTGTTCCAAGATATGGCCTGCGTCTTGTCCATGGGACCGCTTCATCCCCGCACGGGAGCACTGAGTTCAACATGCGGTTCCCTGCCGTAGACGTGGCGGTACGGGGTGAACTCAGTGGTTTCCTGCATCGGGGCATTGTGCGCGAACGTGACGTACGGCAGGATGTCTTCCCACGTTTTATGTTCCACGTCAACGAACATCGAGACTATTCCGCCAACGTTTTGTGTAGCCGTTCCGTTAGGCCATTTGTTTGCTGATGATATTAGCTGTATGGCTAAGAGCAAAGATGTCCTATATAGGAGCATATAGCTGTAAACTCCTTGCCGTTGTCAGTAACGATGATTGACGGGGCACTGCGTTTAAGCACAACGCCGTGCATAAAAAAGAGAGAAACTTCATGGTTTGTGACTACTTGGTTATTTTGCGAACTGCTGCAAACACACATTTTTTGGCGAAATTTATACAGACTGCTATATTAACTCCGAACATCTGCTGAACCACTGCCATCATGCACCGTATTGTTCACACCGCATCAATCTTCTTATTTTGTTGCTTTTATTCACGAACAGTGCGGTGTTTCAGACACGCCATCTTTTTCCCATATTGCCTGGTCCACGTTTGGCGCCAGGCCGATGCGACTGTGCGACGCACGGAGGTTTTATAGGTGTGCGCGCTGTAGCTTTCCATGATGTCAGCGGAGGCGGAGTTGGTAAACGTCATCCACCGTCTGTTCGCTCACGCTACCTAAGATGACGTCATGGATTGTTCCAACGTAACTGCTGCTGCCTTGCCGCCTATGGACCTCCTGCATGTTTGTAAACAAACGAGGTGGCGCTGCAGTCGCTAGCGAGCTCGTGGTAGGCAAAAGGTCGGGGAGTGGCGTCGCGGATAGGTGTTGTGCGCGGGTTTTCAAGGCTTGTAGGCGCGTTTCCAGTTTCTGCGAATCACAGCAATGGTCGATGCTTCCAACTTAGTAATTTGTCGAAGTACACGAGCTCGCGTTGTCCACGTGCGGCCTATAAAGAGAAATAGTTTGCCACTGTGTATTGTATATATGGTTAGTAGTAAACATGTAGAAAGCGTTCCTGCTGTTTATTTATGCGCTAGGCATTGAATAAAACAAGTTTTGACACTCTGCACTAGCCGGAATGATTTTACTTCGGGACAGTAGTGAGGGGAAGTGCTGGCGTTGTTTCGCCGGAGCAGACATGCGCTCATCGTCTGCTGACATACGTACGTGTCGCGCTGCGCGAAAAGTGGGGACAGCGTCGTGTCCCCTATCTCCTGTCTCGCTTAGCGCTGTTTTTAGCCGCATGACCACGCACCAGCCAGGCCGACTTGTCCTCTTGTTAAGCTGGTCGATTTGGTGAAAATTTTTGATTTCTAGAATTATTTCCTTTCCTAGCCCTGAAGTGTAGTTTCGTGACGAAAAATTATAGCAAAATATTGAGTACAAATTTATAAATTACGCTTTTTAGAAGTGTGGTCGTCAAAAATTGTGAGGTAATTTCTTTGATTTCAGTGCCGCATTTCTTTGACCAAAGCGAAAGCGAAGATGCCATAAACGAGGGAATAAACTTTAAGGTTCGTTTTCTTACTTCTCACATTTTCTGCGACTGGATCACTCACCTTCGTAATTCGCGTGAAAATCAAATGATTCCATTTGTCGCAAACTATTCCTGAGACGTTGAGGAGCGTAATAAATCTCTCGATTTTTTTCCCTACACGTGCAGTATTGTGTTAGTTATTTTTTGTAAGAAACGTTTTTATGTAACTATGCATGCATAAGTACTGATCATATAGAAAAACAACTAATCGCGTCATCATACAGAACAGGGCTTTATGCACATGCTGGCATAAAAAAAAACTGCGCACTATCTACTCAATTATTTGAGACCTAGCTTGGGGGGACTTGACGATGGTGTTAATTATAATTACCCAGAACTGCGCCAGGTATAGCTATAAATAAAAGGAATGACTGAAACTATCGTAGGAATTTCATATTTGCACCAAGTTTAGTTACATATCGCATGCATGAATAACGAAAACACTTTTCATGCCGCGTCCCCTCTCAATCTCGCCACGTGTCTGTTAGTAGCACGCCTGCGGCTGCTTCTTTCCAAACAAGCTTCGCGATCATGTATTACCTCATGAAACATGACACATGCATGATGCAATGAAAAAGCATATGGCGTTTAGCACACTTAAGGTACGCTATTCTAAGCACACCAACGCGATCGCGCAAGATTGACACAACTTACCAGAGTTCTTTCTACTCGAATGAAATAATTATGTCGTCATATCAAGAAACAGTTTCAAGTAACTATTAAATGTCACAAAACGCGCCATTTAAACATGGTGTGCTATTAACAAAAAAACGCATTCCTTGGGGGCGAGTGAACCTGTCGGCGCCCCGTGCACTCCGGCTCAAGGTGATAAGTACGCATGCAGCTACATATGTCTTTTTTTTTCCTTGAGCAATTATCAGCATACTATCCTGAAGTTCAGGTGAATGAACGCAGTAACTTACATGCTATTAAGTGCATTGAGTGGCAGTGTCCATCGACTCCCAGACTTCGCGCTTTACTACCGTGGCCCAATGCCTGTTAGCCAGTTTCCGAATGTGGCATTTATGCGGCAGAAACCTATCGAGGCTAATTTAATATTTTTATGCTACTACGCGGATCCAGCAGTGACGCAGCTGGTCAATATATGCTGCTTCTGCAGTGCACAGGCTTGAAGCAGCCGCCGGTAACTGCGGCAGCTGCGGTAGGCACGGGCAAGCGGAACCTGTTTTGCCTACCATGCGAAAGTCGCTGCTAACATCAGCGCCACCGCATCATCGTGACGTCGCGGGGTGAAGGAGGTCCATAGAGTGTGTTCACATCTATCTAGTACACAATGCCCAGTAACCAGTATGCGATGCTAGCTTTTAGCGATCGCAGGATTGCCCGAGACAACATTTTCAGGTTGTTTGGCGTTTCACTAGAATACTACACGATGCAGTGGTTGTCTAACGCAGACCGGCGGTTAAGGTAGGTAGGTTGGTGAAAACTTTATTGATGAGCCTTATGGATGTGTCACTGCCTATAGGGTTGGTCTGGCTATTGATCCTTCCAGTGCTTGTCGAAAAGTTTTTAGGGCTTGGACGGAGTTCTCGTCCAAATATCGTATCTTTTTGTTTGTGATCCTGTCTGCTCCTGGTGCAGACGTGGTGCGAAGTTTGAACCCAACAAACACAAAACCTCCTCAAAATCTCCCAGAAATATCCCATCAGGACATTTAGAATCTCCCAGGAGGTCCTCATTTTTCCCGAAGACATCCAAAAAACGTTGTGCGTCCCAGGGACAGCCCCAAAAGGTTAATGCTAGATTTCTCGGCCCTGGCTCAATAAAATTATTTCTTCTTTTTCATGCAGACTTCAGGCATCTAAGCGCACATATGTGTCAAATTTCAGGCACATGCTTACATTACAGGTGGTGTTATATGTCCACTCGCGTGAATGCTTGCTGGCTAGGCCATTCAGACTTACCTGTTTACATGAAATGTACTTTAACAAGGTGAAAATTTGGGCTGGTTGGTGCATGATCTTGTGACGGGAGCAGCGCAGCACGAGACAAAGAGAGAGGCGGGACACGACGCTGAATAACAACCAGATTTTAATGCACGTTCGTCGAATATATACATCTCGCTCGTATAAGAAGGAAAAGCAAAAAGCATGAAAAACGCACAAGATGTACACGTGGTGAAATATTAAGACATCGCAAGCAGATAATCAATTTCTCTGTCACGAAGCGCTATCGAAGGTATGCAGACGCATACGTCGCTCTTTGGTCGGATGTTGAAGGCTTCTTCAATCTCCCTGGTCCGTTGATCAAAATATGACGGGATGACCATTGTTTTGATTAGCTGCAGAGCGCATTCATGCTCTCTGCAATGTTTTTCTAATTCACTGCTGATGGCGCCCTTTAGGGATCTTTTGTGCTCTCGCAGCCTTTTATTCAAACGGCGCCCTGTTTGACTAATGTAGGTGCGTCCGCGTGACAGAGGTATTTCATAAACACCGCTTTTCACACATTTCACATGTTTTATTTGGTGTTCTTTCTTGCACTGATTTTTTTCTTTGCTGGCTGTTGACTTTGGCGCACAGGCTTCTTCATTTGTTGGGTGCTGACATGAGCACTTTTACACCAGCTCTTGCTCACCACATTTTTGAGACCGTGGGAAATGCCATTAATCTAAGGAATGACCGCGTACGGCTTCCTTTATTCTGATGTGTGTGTTGTGACATATTTTCTGTATCTAAGTGCTTGCAGAATCCCTTCTGCGACACTGGATAGCAGTCTCGTCGGGCAACCTGCTGCTTTCAGCCGAAGGTTCTGGGGTGTCAAAACTGCCTTGAACCTCATGATGACAGGATCTCGGCAATGCGGGGCTCTCATTGCTGTTTTTTTTTCTACCCCCGCTTGATGATCTTGGAGTGCGCAGGTGCGTAGGGGAGCAGTCCCTTCTAGCTTCGTGGTCCGTACCGCCAGCATATGTGAGCGCCTAGAAAGGCTAGCGTCAAGTCAAGAAATCGCATAACGTTGTTTTTCTGGGAGTTAACTTGTTATTTCTAGTCCTAGTTCTTCCAGTCCTTAGCAAAAGCAGCAATGAGAGCACAATTGACGAGATCCTGTCATCATGAAGTTCAAGGCAGTTTTAACGTCCAGAACAGTCGGCTGAAAGCAGCAGGTTTCCCGGTCGACGAGACTGCTATCCAGTGTCGCAGGAAGGATTCTGCAAGCACTTAGAGGCAGAAAATATGTCACAACCATGCACATCAAAATAAAGAAAGCCGTATGCGGTCATTCCTTACATTAATGGCATTTCCCACGGTCTCAAAAATGTAGGAGCAAGAGCTGGTGTCAAAGTGCTCATGTCAGCACCCAACAAATTAAGATTGCTGTGCGCCGAAGTCAACAGCGAGCAAAGAAAAAATCACCGGAAAAACATGTGAAATGTGTGAAGAGGGGGTTTATAAAATACCTGTCATGCGGACGCACCTACATTGGTCAAACAGGGCGCTGTTTGAATGAACGGCTTCGAGAGAGCAAAAGATCCCTAAAGGGCGCCATCAGCAGTGAATTAGCAAAACATTGCAGAGAGCATGAATGTGACCTGCAGCTTAGCAACACAATGGTCATCACGTCATATTTTGATCAACGGACCAGGGAGATTGAAGAAGCCTTCAAAATCCGACAAAAGAGCGATGTATCCGTCAGTATACTTTCGATTGCGTGTCGTGACAGTGAAATTGATTTTCTGCGCGCGTTTCCCTAATATTTTACCACGTGTACATCTGATGCCTTTGTCATGCTTGTCCTTTCCTTATTGCATGAGCGAGATGTATATATTCGACGAACGTGCATTAAAAATGTGGTTGTTAGCGTCGATTCCCGCCTCTCTCTAATTTGTTTTGTGCTGCGCTGCTCCCGCCACAAGAATATGAAATGTGCTAGAATTTTACACCACAAAGGAAATACAAATTCAAAAAGTTGCCCGATCCCGCCCATATAACAGGAAATAGCAATGCAATACAGATGTAATTGTAGTTTATTAGATGTGCTCTTTGCATTTAAATGAATACAAACAGGAGACGCATATGTATGCACCATTTAACACACAATGTACGGAGCACTACGGCACCAGCATATAATAATTCCTTTGTCCTTGTTGCTTAGCGCTGTTTTAACATTATGGATATAATAATGGCCAAATTTTTTCGCTAGCTCTGAGAAATATGAAGGAATGAAGCAACATTACATAATACAGGCTGAAAGTTGATGCACCTTAAGGAAACATTCTAAAGGGTACGAAAGCATATATGCACACGCAAAAGCAAACGCATATAAAGAGCAACCTGGGTGCCAAAGAAAAGACTATATGGGCGTACGATACAGATACGCGGTTTCAGGTCACGGATATTCTGCAGGGTGAAACCTCCCTCTGGTTCAGGTGTCCAACGATATATGAGACAGATACTGCGCCATTTCCTTTCCCCCAAAAAAACCATTATTATTATTATTAACCTCCCTCTCGCTTTGCCTCTCGCACAAGCCTCGGAGTAAGCTTGAGCGTGTTATCAAAACAGAAAAAAAAAATAATTCTACGAGGCGAAAATAAATAACGAGCATAAACCAACATACCTTGACGACGCTGCCAACGGAAACCCGGAGATGAAACAAAATGCTGCAACCATATATATAAAATTCAACGCAGCCTTCTGTCCTGCGCCTTCTCACGGCACAACGAATTAACGCTCAAGCATACGTACGCGTTACATCCTTGTTACACCCCCGTTTTATTTTCTTGTGACTAAGAGCGGAGATAAGACTGCTTGGAACCGGATGGAAAGGGTCTTGAGGTAGGAGCCCTGGCGCGCCGCACCTATGGTACAGCAGACCGTGCGTGTGGCACAATACGGCGTGGGAGGCGAGATCAAGGTGATCAAGGCACAAGTAATTCGGTGGGGTTGGGTTGGGAGTCAGCGACGTGAACACAACACAAACTATATCGCTGCGACAGGACGGCAATGCAGGTAGAGCAGGTTAATTAATCCATGGGCACTCGCAGCAAGAGTCCGCATGGTGGGCCTCCGAAGATCTCTCCCGCTTATGACCGCAGTGGACGGCCACGCTGCCACAACACGCCACAGTCGTCGGAGGCGCTGAAGGATGCAGAGTGCGCGCTAGGAGTCGCCCATTGCCTTGAAATCCGCTGCCGCGAACGACGTCTGGAAGAGCGCCATTATGGTGTAGGGGCGTGAAGCTGCACAAGACTGACTTGCGATGCGCCGTGCCGCTGCACCAGTTCCAAAAGGAATTATGTGGGCACGCCGAGGTGCGCGGGAAAGCTGCCATGAATCCGTAGCTACGAAGTTCATGACAGCCCAGTGATGAGAGCAAGAACTCCCGCGCGCTGGTGCTTGCGCGCGAGCGGCTAGGGGCTGCGCGAATACGTGTGCGCAAGATGGCTTCCGTACAGCGAGAAAGCTGGGCGAGCGACGGGAGGCCATTACTGCGCCTCTGCTAGACAGTGGCGCAACGAGGACTGCTGGTAGTTGGAGATGCCTGCAGGGACCGCCGCACCGTGCTGAAGTTGGAAACACTATAGAAGACGGGCACGTTGGTGACCGCCGCTCCCGGCAGTGCGATGAAAAGGGAGACCGCCGTCGCCTGCCTGCCCTCCAGCATGGAGCCGACGGCCCACGAGAGAGATGCGGGGTGAACTGCGCTTCCTTCGGCTGTTCGAACAAAACTGCTTGATATCTCAAAACGGCGAGTGCAGGAGCAAAACCTTCTCTCCCCGTAGCTTTTGGCGCGAGGGAGAGAGAAAAGGGAGCGAGGAGTCAATTTGTATTTTTTGTTGAAAAGCATTGGTCCCAAAAACGTTCTCCCAGTTACCTTTCTGGGACCAATATGCTATGATTTGTTTTTGTTTCTGCTTAGCACCCTCGAAAAAACGTTTCTATGCCATTAGTGGGCGCACTGTCCTTTTGCTTGTGCTTCTGTGTCCTGCCTCTACGGCCTGGAAATGTTCTGTTGTACTGGGACTGGGACATTCCATCCTTTCTGGGCGCTCCTGGGGAGGTACGTTGTTTGCTGGGAATATTACTGCTCAAACCTCCCACGTTGTTATGTCCGCGTCGAGCTCTGGGTTTTCTACGCTGTTACGTTTCGCCTACGACGCGCGGTATAGCCGGCGCGGATGCAACGGACGCCGCGGCTTCGTTCAAAGTGGCGGTCATTTTGGGCCCGTTCAGTGCTGCCGTAACGCCTCTCGCCAAGCGCGTCCAGGCAGGTTTCAATGCCACGTGTCGTCGTGTGTGCGTGTGTGTGTGTGCATGTTGGTGCCCACGCTTGTCAAAGCGCGGCAGCCGGGGAGAGGAGCTCCCCAACTGGGAGGCGAGGAGGTCTGACCGGCGCCGGCCCGGCGGACGCGCACGTCACGTCTGAACATGTCTGAGCGTCGCCGTATCGGGCGCCTCATCCCAAGCCGTTCCTTCTTGCCCTCGACTCCGAGGGTATAAAAAGCCGCTGCCCCGGACGCAAGAGAGACTTCGATTTCTTCCTCCGAGTAACGTGGTCGTCCTGACCGGCTGCTCTTTTGCGATGCCAGAATAAACAAGTTGTTCTGTTGCCAGTCGACTCATCCTTTGCCGGGACCTTCGGATGTTTCCAGCTGTGCCCCAGGCCGCCAGGCCAACGCTACCCTTGGGGCTTGCAACCCATTTGCAACAACGCCCAAGTAGGAAGGGAGCAGGGCGGTTAAATTATTTTGCGGAATGGGCCACACAGCTGACCTGGAAACTCATGCATCAGCGTGTGTTTGTTGGTTGTAAGTCTGTAAAGAAGCCTTTTTTCCACTTCGACGCCACTTATCTCAAAATATCAATTTTCGCAACATTTGGCCAAAGCTCCTTTTTGTTTTCGCTTGAAAGCCGCTTTTATCAAATCATCAATTTTCGACGCATTTGACCTTTTTTCTCAGGAACGGCAAGAGGTACATAACAAACACACCCTCAAATAGCAGAGATAAGGAGTAGATGACTCAAGCACGCGGTTATGAAAATCGATGCAGGGAATTAGTTTCATAGGATCTTTATTGCCCAATCGGACTTGAAGATTTCAAGGGCACAAAAAAAATTAACAGTAATGCATATTGGTAATAAACTAGGCCTTGCTTTCATCAATGACAGTAAGAAAATCTGGCCATCATTTTAGTGGTATTGCTCTAGCTCCGGCAGACAGCAGTATAAGACGTTCATTTAGCCAACAATTACAGGCCGAGCATATTCCTGGTAGGGCCGCCAACCCTCATGGATTGGCTTCCTTTCAGGGTGTTTGAAAACCAGTGTTGGCGGTAACGCGTTACTTTTTTCGGTAACTTCGTAGCGAACTCGTTACTATATTTCGGAACTGTAACGGGTAACGTACTTGCGTTAACATTTTTCGGTAACGTGAGGTGTCACGTTACTAGTTACTTTTTGTTCCAATTGTCCACCACTGCGCCCCTTTTTTATAAAAAAAAAGTGTAGAGGACCTAAAGTGATGTTGCAAATGAGCAAAATGTACAGGTGCTCTCGACGACCCTTGTTGCGGCTCGCATGCGTGCCGGAAAAAACCTGCCTTTGATGATGCAGGCAGCTAAAAAAAAAAAAGACAGATTAGCCATAAAGCACGAAACACGTGCGCGAAGACGGATTCACACCCTTGCCTTCACCTACCTCCCCTTCCCAAACCACACACACAGAGACACACACACACAAGTCTCTAAAGAGTGGAAGCATGCAGATCTAGCTTTTTGTAACATCACATTTTTCAGAATTACTGTAAATTTGTTGAGAATTCAGCTATGTTTTCTTTGTAAAGTTAGAATTGATGGCGAAGTGTCATTTTGTGCTTAATGTCACGTTCAGGAAATGGCATCACCATGTGCCACAGAGTTAGAAGTCATCACATGTAACTCTACAGGCAACTGTACGCCACTATAACACGGCTAAGCTCCTGCACATTTGTGCAATGTAATCTCGTTAAATTAGGATTTCGTGTAAAATCGTTGTTTGGGCTATAAGTTTTATGTGAAATATGATCGAACTTTATAAATTTATCGCGAGTTCTTAAAGCGAAGCACTTATTAAAATTTCTGGCCATCAAGTAATGGCAGACGTGCGGTACATTTTGTCGGTAATGGTAACGGAAACTCGTTACCTTTTCTGTAGGTAACGTGGGGTGGTAACGCGTTTCTTTCTTTAGCGTAACAAGTAACGTATTTAGTTACTTTTTTTCAGTAACGCCTACAACACTGTTGAAAACTAGCAATGAAAAGAGAGCCGCCTGAACTAAAATGCTGAGACGAGGCATTACTGACATAATTGTATTGTAGCATATGCCATTGTGATACGGCCGCAAAAGACGATAACACGGCCCAGCACGCCTGCACAGCGCTAGCAGATTCGATTTTCATGGCTGCACATAAAAATGGCGGCGGCGAGCTGTCCCACTCCATCGGAATCCCCAATACAAGTTCCTACTCTCGAGCAATGGAAGGCCGTGTTGGTCAGCTCAGCGTTTGAATACCCGCCGGCCATTGAATGGGCATACTCAGGTCTCTGTTGTCAAATATTATGCCAAATATGTTAAGACCCCACAACGACTTCTCCAAGTATAAACGGCTAGAAACTCAATGGCGTCTTGCTGTTATGCTGTTCCATGTTAGAATGAGAACTACGCTGTAGAATGCTCTTTCAGCGAATGTGCGCGAACTTCTATAAATGCAGCATCATCAAGTTATATGACAAATTAAAAAAAAATGAAAACAAAGCAGCAAAGGCACAACCCGCCGGAAAAGCACCAAGTCTGTTTTCCTAAGCTTATTCGTCTTTTTATGTGCTTCTCTTAGCTTTCAAATTAGTGATGTTATATAAAGATATGCCTTACTTTTGTTTGTTGCCACTGTTAAGCAGCGTGAAAAGTTACGCATCACATTCATCCGTAAGTACGGCATCTACACAAGCTAAGAAAAATTGCTGGTGGTTTAGCTCCCGTGGTTAACCTTGGTCGAAAGCGAAGAGCTGCATCTCCCTCCCTGGCTACATTTGTGGTCGGAACGACTGGCGGTTTGCATAGATAGCCATACTGACACACACACACACACAGTAGTAGGAATTTTTTTATTTGTTAAACATGTTGCTTTCTTCGAAACGACATTAAATGCGCTCACACAAGACAGCTATATATTTAATATAGCTTCGGTGACACTTACAACTGTATTATTGCTCTTTGTATGCGGAGATATGGAACCAAATCTTGTTCCAAAACCCGCCGCGGTGGCTCAGTGGTTAGCGCACTCGGCTACTGATTCGGAGTTCCCGGGTTAGAACCCGGCTGCGGCGGCTGCGTTTTTATGGAGGTAAAACGCTAAGGCGCCCGTGTGCTGTGCGATGTCAGTGCACGTTAAAGATCTCCAGGTGGTCGCAATTATCCCGGAGCCCTCCACTAGGGCACCTTTTTCTTCCTTTCTTCTTTCACTCCCTTCTTTATCCCTTCCGTTACGGCGTGGTTCAGGTGTTCAATGATATATGAGACATACTGCTCCATTTCATTTCCCCCAAAACCAATTATTAATATTATTATTAACGACGCGCGAGCCCTCCAGATAATTTCACAAAGGAATATTGAAAAAGAATTTGTTTTTTGAAAAGGAAATGGCGCAGGCGTCATTTCCTTTTCTTAAAACCAACCTTCATATTTCGCTTACGGCGCGGTTCGGGTGTCCACCGAGATATGCGAGACAGTCGTAATTTCCTTTCCTTAAAACCAACTTTCAATTCACTCTCCTTCCATTACGGCGCGGCTCAGGTGTCCGCTGATATGTGAGACAGATACTGCGCAATTTCATTTCCCCAACAAGCAATTGTCGTTTCAGTTCATTTTTCCGTTGCAACACCTCTCTATTCTTACACCGTTCCCGCCACTACGGCACCTTTTTCTTCCTTCTCTCAGTCGCTCCTTTATCCCTTCTCTTACGGCGAGGTTCAGGTGTCGGCCGGGGAGGCGGCTAGAGCCGATCGGACGTGTTCCACATGGGCTGCGTCGAAAACATCGACGGAGCCCACCTCCCTCACATCGTGTCTATCAGAAGAGTGTCCCTCAAAAACAGGGAACTCTAAGAAAAGAGCTTACTAAGGCTAGTACAGGCATACATAATCAGCAGAGTTTGCTATGCAACAGCTAGGCCTACCTGAACTTAACAGCAAGAGAAAGAGAACAAATCGATGCCGTAATAAGAAAAAGAGTAAAAAGCGCGCTCAGCCTCCCCAACAGTACATCCACAGCCAGATTAATGGGAATGGGAGTACACAACACGTGGGAGGAAGTGGCGGAAGCCACGCGAGTCGCACAAGTAGAAAGACTCAGCCAGTCCGAAACAGGGCGACAAATGCTAGAATGGGTCGGCCTCCAGCACGACAGAGGGCTAAATCCCGAAACCAGGCTAAGCCAAGGTTGCAGAGCCAACTTACGAATCTCACCCATGCCAAGAAAAGACAGGGCCAAGGCCATCGAAAGAGAAATTAATGGACTAGGGCCAAACACTGTATCATACACAGACGCAGCCACTGGCAAGTCAGGAACTGCACTCGCGGCAGTGGTAATTAAACGGCAGTGGCACCCCCTTGATCACGGCGTCGGTAAAGACAAAAGATGCAGACGTCGCTGAGGAAGTGGCGATCGCACTAGCCTGCATCGGCACGAAGGCAAATATAATAATTAGTGACAGCAAAACGGCTATATGGAACCTAGCGAAAGGAAGAGTCTCTGTCGAGGCGAAGAAAATCCTCGAATCAAGAGAGATCACACGTAAGATCACAATCAAATGGACCGCAGGCCACGAATCGGTGTCTGGAAACGAAGCCGCTCACGCGCTCGCCAGAGATATCTAATACCGGACGAGCGTAGAAAGGCTCGACAACCCAGAACACGAGGAGACGCTAATCACATACAACGACATCTGCGAATATTACAACCTCAGCAGGAAAATATTCCCAACACCACACAAACAACTAAACAACGGAGAGGCCAAAAGCCTTCGAAAGCTGCAGGCTGGAAACTACCCCAACCCCGTATGGCTACACCACCTCAAGACCGATGACAGAGACCACGATAAATGTAAACATTGTGGACAGAGAAGCACACTAGACCACATCATATGGGAATGCCCCTTTTCCCCTGGGGCTATGGCCAACATCCTAGATAGAAGCTTGGGAGTCCTTCGATCCTTCAAAGCGCAAACCCTGAAGACCAAAAAGAAGCCATCCGCATGGCGGCTGAAGCCGCGAAGAATCAATGTATTCTCGCGCGCTTTTAGTTGCGGAGTCCCGGCTCCCTGCTCGGGCCTGCGTACCTGAGTAGGGGAGCCTCCTATATTGGTGGAAACAAAGTTTTCAATCAATCAATCAGGTGTCAGCCGAGATGTGAGACAGATATACTGAGCCATTTCCTTTCCCCAAAAACCAATTTTCATTAAATTCATTTTCAATATTTAGTAACTCTATGCTGACGATACCTGAGATACACAGGCGTTTTCAACGACAGTTCAGGTAATAATAATAATTGGTTTTTTGTGGAAAGGAAATGGCGCAGTATCTGTCTCATATATGGTTGGACACCTGAACCGTGCCTTAACGAAAGGAATAAAGGAGGGAGTGAAAGAAGAAAGGAATAGGTGCCGTAGTGGAAGGCTCCGGAATAATTTTGACCATCTGGTGATCTTTAACGTACACTGACATCGCACAGCACACGGGCGCCTTAGCGTTTTTCCTCCATAAAAACGCAGCCTCCGCGGTCGGGTTCGAACCCGGGAACTCCGGATCAGTAGTCGAGCGCCCTAACCACTGTGCCACCGCGGCGGGTTTCAGGTAACCGCCAGTTGAGGATTTCAACTGCCGTTGAACTCAACTGGAATCGCCAGCTGTTACACGAGCACTTCGCGTTCAGTTAGCACTCTAACCACATGACCTCGCGTCTAGAGCGAAGCGTAAATAAGAAAAAAGCAGTGTGTGCATTTTTTCTTGTTGTAAATGATCGTATAAAGTCGGATACAACTTAAGTCTGCAGTGAAGCTCCGCCCACATTCAGGACCGGCGCACAAAATTCCTCCACGACAAAAAAGTAGTCCATTGTTAAAACTTCTCTTGTCACCTAAACAAGAAGCTAATCAGGAGAAAAAGTTATGAGCTCTAAACTTCTGATACCTGGCTTGATTAATTAAGTCAAACATTAAAAAGCTGATTTCGTTTACTTTTGTGACTGGCAAGCGGAGTGGTACAGTGCGCAGCGGACCGTGGCCCAGTGTTAACAACTGCTGTTTTTTTTAAGTTGTTTCCTACTTAGTGTATATATTCTTTACTATAGTGACAATTCTTTTTGTGTATTTTTGCTTTGCGGTAGAAATTTGCGGGTGCGAAGCACACTGAGCCAAGACAATCCAGTAAGAGGGCAAGTTTTTCGGTTCGTAGGTCGCCATCTTGTCAGTTGGCCGTTCAACTGGGATCCCCTATCTCAGTCGAACTCAACTACCGTTGAGTTGTTACACGGCAGTTAGCACTGCCGTGTAACACCGCTAACTGCCGTTGACTTCAACTGAGAGTCAACTGAACTGTCGAGATGTGATACAGATACTGCGCCATTTTCTTTCCCCAATAACCAATTTAATTTAGCCCAATGTAGCTCTCGCTACAATAAAATTTTGCCTACCCAACGCCAGCTTAGTTACACCAGTAGTACCGTATACACTACAGACAAGCGTCATGTTTGTAAACAAAGGTGGCGCTGTGGTCGGCAGCGATGCGGGGTGTAGGCAAAACGCAGCATGCCTACACTGCGCCAAGCGACGCTGCCTTCGAAACCAACAGTGCATGCGAATATTTCAAAGCGTGCGCGTCGCTTGTGGTTATAAACATTTTATTGCGAAGCAACACTACTTTAGGTCGCACTTCAGCCCGTTCCGTGGCGAGGCGGTGGTAGGCACCATTGACCTTTAGCGTGACGTCACACCACGTGACCTAGAGTGGCGTCACACCAGCTGTGTAAAAACGGGGCCCCATCTCACGCCGTCCCGAGGCGAGGCGGTAGCCACTAACGGCGGCCTAACTCCCGTTCCTCTCACCAGGGGCGCTACTGTCGGTGTGACGTCACACCAGCTGTGTAAAAACGGGGCCCCATCTCACGCCGTCGCGAGGTGAGGCGGTAGCCACCAACGGCGGCCTAACTCCCGCTCCTCTCACCAGGGGCGCTACGGTCAGAGTGACGTCACACCAGCTGTATAAAACAGCTCCGCTCCTCTCGCCAAGGCAGTCATACAGCCAGATGTTACGATGGTGCATACGAACAAGGCAGCTCGGCAGAGTGCAAAGAGGAAGCATCAGCGAGCTACGGAGACGGAAGAAGAACGACTTTCTAAGCGGCGTACCCAGTATGCAGCTCGGCGACAACGTGCAACCTCCTCTGTGGAAACAGCAGAAGCAAAGGAAGAAATTATGAGTTTGCCCGATCCGAGAATAACACACTATTGCTTCGCAATCACCAGGCTTAACCAAGCTAAGCCACGGCCTTTTTTGTTGATGCTCGGAGAGTAGTTCTGCACTTTTTCAGCCTGTTCGCCAGACGCAATTATTAGGCGGAGTGCTACGGCGGGTGAAAGCGCCAGGTATGGGGAGGAACCAATTCGTCCACAGTTCTCAACTTATGGGCCGATAAAGCATATCCGATTGCTAGTGCAAGATAGGACGACGTGATGCACGACGCGAATGAGTTTTCTCACACGACAAACCTTGTAATGTGCTTCCTATTTTCACCGAGCCGCTTCACTCCGGAGACCTTAATGAACAATAGCTGCTTTGAATAAGGCAAATGCGATCCGAGAGCTCCACGAGCGCATGCATAGACGTTTTCCTCGAGCTCCAAACGAAATTTACGCTCACTCCGCTAAGCTATAACATTTTTCTTCTTATTTGATAACTTATTCATGTACGTGTGCGCAATCTGCTTGATCGGAGTAGCTTTTGGCGCGGAATTTGCTGTGTTCGCTGCAGGTTCTGATCGACCTACAATGTGAAAATTCAAATACTTTGGGAAATAACACTGCCCAACTTTGTCCAGATTCTATAGCGTCGTTGGACCGGTGTTGTATGAAACGACACGCTTGTTGAAATTCGCGAAAATGAAAACAGAAAAAAACCGTCGTGCGTGCTACTACCCGATCGAGTCCGGTGCTTCTTCTAGCTCGGCACGGTGTGAACGCTGAAGGCGACTGGCGGCAGCTTTTTTTTTTTGTCTTTTTTTGCGTGATGTGGTGCTCGGGGCGTTGTCCGGGTTAAACATCTGGAAATGGCCTCCTGCGTTAAACTTACGATCCCAAGTACACGGAATATCGCGCCTAAACTTACGCTGAGAGCACGATAGAATGAGAACGAGTTGAAAGCGTTACTTGATTTTTGCACTGTTCACCACGCGACCGAGCAGCAGTCAGATGCGAAGTCAGAGACACAAACCAACTTATTAGATTTGAATGCAAAAACGCAATGTAATAGCCCAAGGGGTGAAACGAGCTCGGCGGTAATAATCAGTCGCGAAGCCGATCCGTCGCCGAACTTGTTTTTTTCCTCGGCCCCTGCCCGTCGCTTTCGCACCTGACTGTAATAAACTCGTGGAAACTTATGCCGCTTCCTTTCTTCTGCATTGCGGCTCAACCAACCGCACCACAATTTCTCGGCACGCCGTGATTCGTGCCCAAAAACACGCAAGCGTGACACACCCTATGCGGAAGGTCCCGCTTTTTGCCTACACAACGAAAGTCACTGCTGACGCCAGCGCCGCCGCATCTCTTTGGCGTCACGGCCTGGGCTCCGTGCGCTGCAGTTTGGCGCGCGCGAGTGGCGCCACCTGGTTAAAAGCCGTGGCGAAAGGCGGACGCAGCCAACTGCAGCTCTGGTTAGGTTTGCAGGGAGCGAGGCGAGCGGTTAGGTGTTTCGGCCGAAGGCGAAAACAAACTTGAATAATTATTGGTGCTCGACCTACTGCTGTCTTTACCAATGTCATAACAGCTATAAAAACACTGCAGTGAAGGTACCGAATATATTTTAATGCTTTCCTTGAACACCATGCATGCTCGCTCATGCGCAGAGGGTCTGCAGGAAATGAGTGCACTTTGGAATTAAATTCATGAGTGTGAGCTGGGAGAGGGAACACTGACTGGGGTGTTTTGAACGTGCCATCATTGGTAGGAGTTGCTTTATGTCTTTATGTAGACGGGAAGAATGCGCTCAGTCAGTCACAGGAAATGGTCTACGGTGAAGTTTTTGGAGCTAGCATCTGAAGTTTAAGTCTTCGTTTGTAATGCTGACCTGTGGTTCAGCGTGTCAATTTTGTTTCTAGTTTTTTTTTCGTGCGTTTGTGTATGCTGTGGATGCGACGTCGTACTCCTGAGAGTGCTTATGTCGTTTTTCACATTGTTTAACCTAAGCTTTTGTGTATTTATTTGCATCATTTTATTTCCTACAGTGGTTTAAAATTTACTATTTTTATTTGTTGTATTCGTGAGATCTAAAATCCTGTTGTGGACGAATAAGTAGAAAAATAGAGAGTGGTTCAAATTTCTCTGTATATGCTCCTTAGATTTCGCAACATCGCTAAACCCTTAATTTCTGGAATTAATCTTTTGATATTAATAGGGTTTATCGTCCCAATGCAACTCAGACAATAAGGGGCGCCATAGTAGAAGGTTCCAAATAATTTCAACCACTTGGGGTTCTTTAACGTGCACTGACATCACGCAGTACGCGGGCCTCTAGCCTTTCGCCTCCATCGAAATAGGCCCGCCGCAACCAGGATAGAACCCGAGTCATTTGGGTCAGCAGCTGAGCACCATAACCACTGAGCCACCGCGGCGGCCTTTTTATAGTTAAGTATTTGCAAAAAGAAAAATACGATCAAAATAATTCATTAAATTGGTGTCTTCGTGAAATTTCTAAAATGAAAGTCCTCTAACTTTGGAAGATGCTTAGCAAAAAACCCATCGCGTTTTTGTATGCTTAGAGCTATGCTTCTCTGAGGGGAATACACAAAGTAAAGCAGTGTCAATCCTGCAGGAAGTAGAGCACTATCATCTGATATGTGTAGTAAGTTTGCGTTCTTCGGAATTCTAGCCTACCATTCACAAAGTGGATGTCACACTGGATGTAAATTACATTGCTGATTTCATCATATGAGTCAATCAGAGACTTGTTTCTCAATTATAAAGGTACTTAATTAATCTCAATAAGCTCAACTGTGCTACCGGATATTGCAGTGCCATCGGGACTGCAAAACTATCATGGTTGCTCGGAATCGGTGATAAGCCCAACCTAAACGTAGCAGCGGTGGCGTCAAGGCTTTTAATGCTCGAAAACAAGCAGGCGTTGACTCAGAATGGCATCGCGGTCAGTGCGCGTCTGCTATGCGGCCGGGCTGACGCGAACGCATCGGGCATGGAGGAAGGCGTAGGGCCATCACGGCCAGTCTCGAGAAGGGCGCGTGCTCACCCCTCGAGAGACCGGCCGTGACTGAGCGTCCGGTTAAAGCAGCAAGTGCCATGAGGCGGCGCTGGCGCTGTGGTCGCTGCTGGCGTCACCATACCAGCGCACGGAGCCTAATGCGAGTCCTTAGAATTTTTTCTAAGATTATTTTATTAGGACGATTGTTGTCTCCATTCCAAACCCCTCAGAGGAGCAGTGGGAGGCTATTCTGCTCAGCGGTTATCCTGACCGTCAACACTGGCTGGTTGGGAGGGCCAGCGCAGCAGCAATAATCAGTGGACTACCTGAACTAGGCGGCCCACCCACTTGTTCTACGAATATTCTGTAAATAAAGATGTTTTCAATCAATGCCTACACCGCCTTGTGTCCGCGGCAGTAGCTTGGTTTGAACTAGTTGGTAACCGTCTTTTTTTTTTTAAACATAGCGCAAAAAAAAGACACGGACGTCACAGATGTGGACGGGGGTGTCCCGTCCACATCTGTGTTGTCCGTGTCTTTTTTTGCGCTATGTTTTCATACAATTGTGTCCGCGCCTTTCGAATCTGCCAGCGACGTTCAAATCTAGCGCCCCTCGAAGAGGTCATGGGTAAAAAAAAAAAGTAGAACATTTATGAATCTTTACTGTATTAAAAAAACTTGTATGCAATCGTTTTTACTGAAACTATATTATCTTAATTTTTGTGAGTATATAATTGTACTTTTAATAAGACATTTCTTTTTTTCCTCGGAGCTACTGTCGCTACTGTGACGTCCTTTTGATTTGAACAGCGGCGGTGGGCCGGAGCTGTCGGAGCACCGGTTCAATTTTCTTGTGTTCATTGGGGTGTGCTAATGGTGCTATAATACCGTTTGGCCCTGTTTTTACTGCTTCGGACAAGTGGGCGCGTTGGGTGACGGCATAAAAGCTCGGTTCCGGCGCAGTAACAATGTCTAATATCAAGGTTGCCGTTAGAGTGAGGCCGCCGATTGAAAGGTGAGCGCGAGCTGTGCCACTCGGCGCCCTCGTTAGCATCTTGCGTTTGACATATTCCGTGCTGCCACTTTGAATACCTTGAGCACCCTGTGAAACTGACTTTAAAAACAGTGGTTGCTGTATGTGTACACAGCAATTCACGAAGTAATACTTACCGAGCTTAATTGGGTTGCCGAGGAAAGTATTGCTATAAAAACGCCGACTTTTATTTTAGTTTGCCTTTAAAACAGTCGGCGCTACAGTTAGCATATTGCGTGATGCAAACCGCTACCCACTTTGCCTTTTACAGTTACAGGTGATAGTTGCGTTAGAAAGCACATGCAGCTGGCCCAAGTGTGCACTTGTAGATAACGATATGGGTGCATTGAACCGGAAGAAGGAAATTATATATAAAAAAACACTAGTTTGTAGACAGCTGTCTAGGCGCACTTGTAGAAGGGTCCTGGTCCGTATGTTTGTTTTCGAGCACCTTAATGGCCGTTGTGACATTGTTGGAAAGGTATAATCAGTTCTATTAAATGTGTCTAGTTTTCCGCGCATTTTTTTTTCTTTTCCACTCGCAAAGTGCAGTTTGCCTGCCAGCCATTTTCTTTACCCGCGGATAAAAACGTCCGAACAAATCTGCGATATTTTTCTTTCAGTGTACAGCGCAGCGGAGATCAGCCCTCCTGGATTACGCGCGAGAACACTATTTACATGGAGTCGGGAAAGATCAATACATTCTACACGTTTGGTTTGTATATTTTTAATTTCAGTACCGGAACTTGCTGTCCTAGCATTAGCTAAACGTATTTATAAAAGTGTGTAAACCTTTAAGGGCTTAACTTTTCTTTTCATGAACGTTAACCGTTTAAAGTCCAATGACGGGAGCTCGTGACGTACTGATTGATCCCATGCTGTGCCCTCGTTTCTGCATAAAGCTTCGTATCAATTTTAATGTCAATGTGTTCCCAGTAGCCAGCGTTTTCCGGCTGCAATATTTGGCTCCACTGTGAGGAAACCGTGTAAAGGAAAAATTATTGCGAATGTGCGACTTCCAGTCAACACTCCTGGTATCGTGTTTTGTGCCCGTAAGGGCACCTTGAGTCTCAAAGTGATGGTGCACGGCGCCACCATGGAGCCTTAGCCCTTATACCGAAGCTGTCATCCGTACCGTGGCGAAATGTTTTAAGGTGAAGGGTAGGAACCATGAACTGTGGCGGTCGGGGCCATAGTCAAGCTCTGGCTGATGGGCTTCCTGTCTGTTTACCAGTCTGGGGGGCTCCGGGACCTCCCTGTGAATAAGACTGTGTAACACAGGCGACATTTTAGGAACAGTCAGCACGCCCATATCATATGAGTACTTCTTTTTCCAAAAAGCCTGATCGGTCCCTGAAAAGGGGCCGCACTGATGAAAGCTCTACCAGACACGACACTGACCACTTTTCTTGTTTGTTTCCTGATCATCCACTCTTATAGATCATAACCCAGTTGCTGCAATGTCTGTCTTTCTTATTGCTAGTGCCCTGGATTGAAATGATGGGTAAAAACTGCAAAACAAAAGCTCTCATCCGGTGACCTTCTTTTTGAAGTGTCACAGAAAGATCACTCGGACACCCTGCTCAAGCAAAAACAGTTTGGCCCACCTCCTGGTACCCATCTCCCCCCACTGCAGTTTAAATGTGATGTCATCTGTGAAACAGATTCTGATCTGCTTGAATGCTTCTGAGATTGCCCTTCGCCATAAGGCAGAATGATGAAGAGGTGGTGACACACCTCACTGTCCTGACATTTTGAAAAGTCCTGTCTACCAGATTCTGTGAAAGCAGAATTCATCCACTGTAAAGTCTGTCCATATGTTCCCAACCTGAGAAGATGTTTTAACTGCCAAAAATATGGGCATAGTTCCAAAACCTGTTGTGGAAAGCTCACCTGTGTAAAGTGCAGTGCCCATGAGCACCCAACTGAAAATTGCAGTGCCAGTCAAACAATGTCCCAACCGCCACGGGCCACATGCTGCATACTCGCAAACATGTCAGGCCTTCCAGAATGAGAAAAAAATAACTTAAATGAAAGTTAAAAAAAACATAACATTCTCTGAAGCCCGGAAGAAGTTCTCGCTTCTCTCCGGAAGATCCCATGCTCACACAGCACGCCAGGGGGCCGGGTGGCGTCTCGTCACAGTGGCACGCAATACTGCATCGCTGATGCGCACCCATCTCGGCCCCCCAGCAAGCAGCCATCGGCTGCACCAACATTCCCATGTCCCAGAGGCAGGCACGTAGCCAGCATTTTTTGGGAAGGTGGGGGTGGGGGGGTGAGGGGAGGGCAGCTGAACAAAGTATTCTTTTTTCTAATACTGAGGTAGACGAAGATTTTCGCTAATGCAAGTGTGAATAAAATAAAGTTTATCTGGTGTGCATGTGAGGTATGTGTCCCACTATAATAACTCACACAGACGAATTATCATACTCTGCAACTGTTTAATACAACATGGTCATATATACAGTTAGATGAAAAAAGCGGTAAAGTAAATACGAAAACGTCAACTACAAAACACGCCTTCCTATTCTATTTCACGCATAATCGTAACCAAATTGTCTAATCTGGCTTCATTAAATTTATAACGGTACAGGAAAGAAACAAGAAACAGAGCTTCATTTCAGTGTGGCATTGTATGCACCTTCTTTACTGCCAATGCTAGCTACACAAAAGCAGCTGGTACAAAGCATATACGCACCGCGAAAACTAAACACACAGCTTACAATTTAAACGACGAAAAAATGCACAGCATTGCACACATAACAGGTAATATTTGCCCCACAGGAGGGACACCGTAGCGATGTATGCACTGCTACAAATAAGCATTAGCATCAGCACTACTACATCCTTATGTGAGTAGCATAATATAGATCACAAAAAACCGCTATATATGAGTTTTTTTTTTCTTCATCCAATTCTACTTTTGGTTTAGATTGCAATATCAGTTTTGTTGCGCTGTAATCCAAAGTCGTCTTGGTTTCGCCATAAAGGCCCAAATAATTTCGTGGACGCTAACTAGAGTTTGATGAATTGACATCACGGCTAACCCGTTAAGGCGGTAATCACTGGCATCATTGCTAAAATCTTGAGGAGTGTATGAACATTTGGAAATAGGACATTGTCGCAGTTCATTAACGTGTTAGTGACGTAGCGCTGCGTCTGCTCTACCCCTGTTGCTTCCCATTTTGCTTTCCACATCTTCCACTCTCCGTTTAGTGCAGGGATGGGTGTTGTCTGCATGTCCTGTATGTAAAGTTCAAAAGCCGGCTGCACAGACTCAAAGTTCTCTTTAGAGACGTGTGTTGGTATAACAAACGGAAAACTACTTAAAGTTGCCCTGTGGTTTTCAAAGCGGCACTCAAGAGAAGCTCTGAGATCGTCCATGCAAGGAATAAACATCGCTCGCCTATAATATTTCTCAGTTGAAGTCGAAGAGTAGTTAGCCCATTGCTTCTGAGTACCAACCACTTGTGGCATTTCTGAGCTTACGTCGAAATCAGCTGCTGTCTTTTGACATGCAGAGAATATTTTGTGAAACTCCTCCGCAGAATTAGCAGCCATTCTTTCCAGCCTACACAAAACGAGGTCTACGTAGTCTAACGTGACGTTCATGTCAACCGACGTGTTCTGCAAATACTCGGATAAGTGACGCGTTAGGCTTAAGAAAGCGTCACGAACAGCTGACTCGGTGGATGCCATGTTTATGAATGTGGCCACCATTATTTTTAACTGGGAGTATCACTCTCATTCACGCCGCCAGTTCTGTGTCATTCCCTTTCAAGAATTCTGTTTTGGTCTCTGTCTCTTACACGCTAGCTGTACTGTACGCACGTACTGCATGTAAAGAAAACATATAAGAAACGTTGACAGCACAAAGAAGCAGCAACAGGAAACACAGTGGCTTGACTTAGGGAAAAAAAAAGGGAAAATCCCAATGAAGATAGAGAACAGAAGCCAGAGCTCTCTCGCAAGAAAACAGCTGCATCCGAGGGAACCTCAAAGAGACGCCAACGGAAGTGACTGGGTTATTAATTGGCAGCGACACAAAGGGTAGCCACTGGGTCAACACCATAGCCTACTCTGCAAGTTGAAGCCAGTGAGCGCATCCTCTCTCCGAGCCCGGAGGCGCTGGCCAAGATGCACTTGTGGGGTTGGGACGCGGACAGTGCCAGGCAAGGGCGAGGGGAGAAAGAGCTTCGGTGTGTGTGTGTGTGTGTGAAAAGGACAGTCAATGGAGCAGCCAGTGCTCAACGAAAAGTTGTCGGAAGAAGACTTGTGTAATCTTGTCTGTTGAACATACCCACTGCTTTTCTTATCGTTCTTCAGTCTTGTCACCGTGTGATTTATCCGTTTTTATTCAAACCCAAAAGTTTGAAGTGAGTTAATTTAGTATTATTATTAACAGTGCTGTTTTCTGGGAGCTGGCGGCTCGATTAGCGATAGCTTTCAAGCCTTCAGGCTTCCAAGCCTTCAAGCATCGAAGCCTTCAAGCTTCAAGTCTTGCAAGCTGCCAAGCTGTCAAGTGTGGAGATTGATGTGGCGGTGGTTTAGAAATCCGTGCGAGGTTAGCGGGGGTCTGAAAAAAATTACTGTTGGACTCCGTA
Source organism: Amblyomma americanum (assembly GCF_052857255.1). Classification (NCBI taxonomy): domain Eukaryota; kingdom Metazoa; phylum Arthropoda; class Arachnida; order Ixodida; family Ixodidae; genus Amblyomma; species Amblyomma americanum. The sequence goes on from NC_135499.1 coordinate 176,037,269, forward strand.
AAAACGCAGTATTGTGCGAATGCTTCGAAATCTTGACTGTCCATCTCATTTAAGGATTTTCCGGCCTTATTTTGGGGGAGAGCCACCGAAATTTCGAGGGTGAGCCAAGTCTGTTTTGACTCATCCCATGGCCCTCCCGGCCATGTCACCTGCCAGAGGCATGCTTCTGAGGAGGACCAGGACTGTGATGTATGCTGTCCAAGTTAGCAGGAGCGACACAGATATAAAGCCCCGCTTTATAACCAAGCCGCATGGACATTCTTGCATGGACTATAGGAGTAGCGCTTCTGACTCGGGTCCTGGTGGATTCGATTCCGATCTCAGTGTTGGTAGCCGGAGTTGCCAGCTCCGGCCAATTCCTGCCAGGAGGCTTCAGATACACATCCGCCAAATCCGATTCCCGATCAGTTTGATTCCCATTTCAAAATTGGTAGCCTGAGTTTTCAGCTTCTGCCACTTGGTTAAGTGATGGTGACAAAAAATTTTATAATCCCGGTTAGACCTAGTGATGGAGTGCTTTCGCACCTAAATTTCAGGGGGCCGCTGGGCTCCCCTTTGCTACGTGCCTGCCCAATGGTCAGCTTTTCACAAACCTCTGAGAAAACAGACAAGTGAGAGGGAGTCTCTCCCTCTTGTCAAATCCTCATCTGCTTCTGTATCTGCACCGGAAGCAGTGGAGGTGACACAGAGATCTTCAGCTTCGGAGATACTGAGGGAGTCCCCCAAAGAGAGGCGGCGTTTTCTAGACCGCCTTAAACCGAAAAGACATCTGCCAGTCAAGGCACCTGATAAAAAGGCGATATCTGAATAACTCCCGCTAGTCTTCGCTTTCTTACTAAGAACTACTGCTGTTGAGAGCATTATTCACTGGAACTGCCGAGGGCTACTTAAGAACCTGGATGACATATATGAAATACTTGTGCAATATCTACCACACATACTTTGCCTACAGGAAATGTGCTTAAACCTAGCACATACAAACTTTCTAAACGAATATGTAGTACACCTGAAGGACAGGCAAGGCAGTGCCCACTCATTAGGTGGCAATGCTATTGTGGTCCACAATCAAATTCCCTTTCAATGTCTTCCACTGGCTACTGATTTAGAGGCAGTGGCAGTGCGAGCAGTAACTTTTGGCAGAGTAATAACTATGCTCCCCGTATATCCCACCATATGATCGACTATCCAGTAATGAACTTGAAAAACATATTGACTAGCTTCTGGTGCTGTTCCTATTGGTCGGCGATTTTAACGCATGCCACCCATTATGGGGAGGCACTAAAACCGATTCTTGAGGTGCACTAATTTAAATATTCCTCTTGTCGTCTGGCTCATGCTTATTCAATAGAAGTGAACCAACACACTTAATGCAACACACAACAAATATTTTATATCGGTAACTTCAGAAGGGGTCAACGAAGCTGCATAATCTATGCAGTTGTGAATAAAGCTGACTTTTTATAATGCCATATTGATGTGTTAGCATTAGAAGCGTTTGTGCAAGCATAAATGGCGAGTGGCTGGTGGCCCTTCGTGCCACGAACGAAGTAAGGATACTGTCTATACAAACTGAGCACATTACCTCGTATATAACTAACCTTAGTATACCACCTTAGTTACAACGACCATTCATGTGTTAAACTGATAAAACGACCCTTAGTATGCCACCTTGGATATAACTAATCTAAGTGTGTATGGTAAACTTCAGTGTGTTAACCTGGGATAAAACAAACATTTTTCTGCTAACGCATTCAAACAATTCACTGAGGATCGCCTAAGAGTTTTTTATTTCCTTGTATACTGTAAATTATTTGCAGCTTTCAGCTGCTTGAAAAAATGTAATATTTTGAGCATCAAAGGCTTAGTTCCTGTGTGACTGTTATTTTGATTCCATCGGACAGTGTTTTAAATGCCAGTTCGATTTAGTAGAAGGGTTAGTGGGGAAGTTGGTATGGAGATGGGGCTTGTGTTGTCTATTCCTTTTTCTGCAACCCCTGTTGTTTTCATGCAGTGTTTTTTTGCTCTGCTGCACTACTATACATGATTTGTGCGGGTCCTTGAGAGCATTGAAAGCCCCTGAATTTCTGGTGTACCAAAGGAGGCGGCCACGAAGGAACTCTGGCATGCACAAAATTTTGGTTCTTATTTCTGAAAATGTGCATCTTTTGTGGTATTCCACTGTTAGTTTAGGAGCAGGACGTTGAATCTGTGCCACAGCTACTGCATCCACCACTGAGCATCTCAGCACTGGAAATTAATGCCTGTGCCCGCATACATCATAATGCACATTTGTATTTTACGGGATCCTTAAAAAATGCATCACTCTTGCCGCCTATGCGCAGATGGAAGTGAGGGAGGACTCACTGCGCTACCACGTATTCAAAAAGTGTGAAACGACTGGCGAGCTCTCGGCAGCCTCTCTCCCGAGTTTGTTGATTTTTCTATGCGAAATTTCTGCTCCCAGTAGCCAAGCAATTACCAAGTTGCACGTGCTTTTCTGTTAGGTTTATTATTATTTTAATTAAAAGACAGTCTGTTGCATGTGCATTTAACTGAATATACGCCATAAAACATTTTTGCATTTCTATCTAGACCCAGAGGCCCTTTGCAGAGAGCATTGAGAAAACTCACAAGGAAAGAACGGTTGCAACTACGGCTCCCAGATTTTGTGTGCACATTCACGAGACTGCCGAGGCTTCATATATGCATTTGGATTAACGCTGACTTGCCGAAGTTTTGCTCGGGTCTGACGAGGTTGAATTCATACCACTTAGTACAAATAAGTTGCATACTGCGGACGGTGTCGAGGCAGCTTTTCAATTTTGTGCTCTTTGCTAGGCTGTTCAGGAAACATACTTTTATTATAAACCATCTCATAGGAATATACATTCTTTTCATCGTTGTTGCTGCTGCTCTCTCATCTACCTCAGACACTGTCTGAATAAATCAGTGATAAGCAAAGCTCTTCTCATGACGCCCCATAAGTAGTAATGTGAGAAAATGCGCCCATGGTTATCCTGTCATTGTAATGGATTCCCAAACCAAAGTGTTACTTGATCGTATTACCTAGTTATGTTTCAAACCATTATAAAAATTGCAAAGTTGGCCTGGTCAGCTCGAGAGTGGTGATACAGCACCCTTGGGGCTCACAAAATCCCCCTCTGCTTTAGCGCATGATTATGGCGGTATAGTATGTGGGGTTTAATGTCCCTAAGCTGCCTATAGACTTATAGACTATGAGAGATGGAGTGGTGGAGGCCAGATGGCTTCAGATTAATTTAGGTCAACTGGAGTTCTTTTACATGCACTTGCAGTGAATAGCACTGGGACATCTTCCGCATTTCACCAGCACCACAATGCAGACACTGTGGCTGGGATTTGATTACGCCTCCTGGCGGATGTTTATGAACTCCCAAAGATAAGATCATTGTACAGGGAGCTCTGGAGAGTTGTTAAACTGTTAAGAGAGATAGCATGGGAGAGACAGAACACAGGGATAGTCCACGCTGTATCTCTTTGCTATGTCACACCAACTAGTGCAAAATGCCACCTTGGTGTTTAACTGTTGCAGATCTCAGCCATGGGCAGTGAAGTGTGAATTGCCAAGTAGCTGTTGAAAACTTGAAAGAAATTTCTTGCGTATTATAGCCGATTGTGTATGCTGTGGACACAGCAGATGCCAACCTTAACCTTCTGATCATAAAAGAATTGTTGACAGCTGTGGCTTCTGCAAGGCTAAATTACCACACATTTTTGGAAGCTGTAAAGAAGCAAGAGGCCGGAGGTCCAAAGTAGCGGAAGCATAAATAGCATCGTTGAATTAGAGAAAGTCTAGCGCAAAAACATGCAACCACAAAGACAGAACAGACGAGACACAAGCGCTAATATCGTCTTGGAGAAGAAACAACATTTGAGGAGAAAAAAAGAATGTTGGAAGCACCTTTTGCTGGTTTGAGCTCTTCAGCAGGGCCTTATCATAAAGCAGAAGCTACGAATCAACTGAAATGGCTACTAAAGGCCAGTAGTTTCGGGATCTTGGGAAGGCTGCTAAACAATCGGCACAAGACATTGTCAGTGTGAGTGTAGAGTTTGAAAAAGTGAAAGCCGACAAAAACAGCGGTCTAGCTTGTGTGTTTTTGCTGGTGGAAGTTTTTTGTGAAATAAAAGTTACAACTGTTATGTTGAACATGTTGCTTTAATAACCCACTGTGTTCTCCCTTGCAAAAATATTAGCGAGGCCTTGAAAGTCCTTATAGCAATGAAAACAAATACTTAGTGCAATGAAGACAAGTTTTAAATAGACACTGAGGAAAACTCCATCCAGTGGTGCTTTCTGGGTATGTTGATGTTTGTCTGGCAGCAAAACGCACATTTATTGCTGAGAAAATTGGCGTAAAAAATTTTCCTGCCACTCAATTTAAACTCGTGATATGTACACCGAAAAGGACTCGATGATACCCGTATTGAAGCGAATAGCAGTGAACGTTAGCCGCTGGAATCTGCTCCAAAAAAACTCTATGCACTGCAGTTAACATTGAAATCGGCTGGCTGTGGCAACATCTGTTTCATATTTTGGCCTTTTTGTGCTTATAAAAGGTTCATTTTTAGTGAAAGTAACACCTTTGCCATTAGAAGGCAGTAATCTATCTATCAATATAGGCAAATTTCAGTTTGTCTTTAATGTTGGTGGTTTTGATTTGTATGACAAACAAAGTTATCGATAGTTGGGAATCTGCTTATCACAAAAATGCTAGTATGACATGCATTCTTTCCACATGTGACCACTGTTTCCATTCACAGATCATGTTTTCGACAGCACCAGCACCAACCGTGATGTGTATGACAAGTATTGCCACCCCATTGTGGAGTCGGTGATGCAAGGCTTCAATGGTGAGATTTTTCTGGCAGTTGTTCCTTGAGGTAGCTTTTGGCATTTTTGTGTGTATCTGCTGTTGTGTGTCTGAGATTAAGTTAGTGGCTATATATATATTTTGCTTCTTGCCGCCGCGGTGGCTGAGTGGTTATGGTGCTCGTCTGCTGGCCCGAAAGACGCAGGTTCGATCCCGGCCGTGGTGGTCGAATTTCGATGGAGGCGAAATTCTTGAGGCTTGTGCACTGTGTGATGTCAGTGCACGTTAAAGAACCCCAGGTGGTCGAAATTTCCGGAGCCCTTCATTACGGCGTCTCTCATAGCCTGAGTCGCTCTGGGACGTTAAACCCCCTTAAACCTAAACCAATATTTTGCTTCTTGATCAATGCACACTCTAAAAACATGCCAACATCAGCAGTTACTGATTACAAGTTTGGCAGTCTACTTAGTGACACCATTTTGTTTAGAACATATCCTTTTTTTTGCACGTATATCTTCTGTCTACACATGTTTATCACATGAGGTTAAAAAAATATGTGTAGTTGCGGAAATATATTCAATAATGACATGTGTGTTCACTGGTGTTTACAAATTGCATTCTCCAGATTCAGCTTTTTGCATGCTATGTCTGAAATACAATAGAGAAAGTGCAACATATAGGACATACAGGGCCTAGGACCATGGAGTGCTGGATGATGTTTTTCTATGTTGGGTTTACTTTTTTTATTTCAGCCTTATTTAGGAGAGTCCTGATATTGGAAATATTATACTCGGTTTCATACATAACAAGCAACGCTGCCAAAGCTGGTGCCCCTGTTTGCTCAGGCTAAGGCCGCATCAAAAAAAGTAATTCCCCGTGCAACCAAAGTGAACACAGGCATATTTCGTTTCCACAAATCTCGGTTGCCATGACTGGAAACCTCCTGGCACTTCATTTTTACTCTTACCACATTTTCTTCCTGCAACTAATTGAGACTTCCAAGAATTAAGAATGGCGTGTGGCGGTATGATGCATGGCTGGCAGGGTAATCACCGTTTCCATCCACGCCTAAAAAGTAGTACACACTCAGTGAAATTTGTAGCCAGAGAGCCCGGACGCTGAGCACCTCACAGCTCTGACTGTGAATCTCAATGCTAGCTCTTCGTTTATACCGCTCTTTTCTTTTTTTTTTTTTTCAAACACTCACTGAGGCTTCGAGAGGAAGATTGATACATGCTGGAGTAATATTGTTTTGCGGGTGCACCACTTCTGCAGCCTCCGCTGCATTGCCTGCTACGTATGAAACAGAGTATAGTTCTACTTTCACATTGGAGTTAGGATATGTTATGTTCACTAAAAACAAAATATGAACCAATTTGTAAGCTTGCAGGTCTGAAAGGACTACAGGCTTTTCGGCATCATTTACTAGGTTTTCTCAAGGGCAGTGTCTACAAGACTGTTGAAGCTGCAGAAAACTTGTGGTAGCGTGTGCATGTAGCTTCTCATCAGAGAGCCCTGCAGCAGCTAAGGGGGAGGTCGCATCATTTAGCAGTTTTGTGCAAACATATTAAAGGCAAATATGAATCTGTATCGTATGATAGTTTGTTTCCATTGACCTTCAGGAAGACTACCAGTTCATTTTCTGCTTGAAAAGATGCCTGTGTTGCTGAAAAAATTGCTAAGAAAGTTCCTGATTTCATTTCTCATTTACATCTTTAAATCCGTGTGCAGCTTGGGGCAGTAATAATTTTTAGCAGCGGGAAACTCTGAGCTGCGAGTGAAAATGAACAGAAACAAAACTGCATGGTCTGCAAAGTGGACAACCCTTTGTTAACGTTTATCAACAGATGGTGTTACTGTGCTGTTTACCATGAAGTGCCTTCACTCCAGTGTGCAGATCGAGCCACCCTAATTTGCCACTTCCCTGTGAATACAAGGTGGTTTCACCGCTTGGAAAGAGTGGGAATAATTCGGGGCACTTGTGCTTGGCTTGTGAAGTTGCTGTGCATAACTGTTTCATGCAGGCCAACTGAGTGGCATGTGAAGCGAGCTGCACTTTTACCTCAGCAGCACCTGCCGCCTGTTCTGCTTCTGTTCTGACAGTTCATTCAAATATTGCACATAAGGAGCAATCGTGGGGACAGAAAATTCACTTGAACAAGAGCAGTTACCGGTATCCTTGAAAGGAATTGCTAATGTCTTTCACTATTATGGAATTTTCTGGCTTCCATTTGTGGTAAAAATGATATATTTGGGATCCTAATCTCTCAATTTAGCTGGACCTAGCACTGATCTTAGTGTTCCTATAGAGCATCCTTTGTCCTCTCCGTTGACGCGTGTGCCAACTGCCCTAGATATATCAAACATATCTTTTCTCTGTGGACGGAAGCTCGTAGAAACCTATTCTTTTCACTTTAAATTATTTTTTAATATGGTCTTGTTCATGTGTTTGTTTTTTCAGCTCAAGCTGAAAATTTGTTACTATACGACTGGCTTCAGTAAATTTTATGTTACTGTTGATAGTCATTGCTTGTATGGAGGCTCTGGTGCTCATATTTTTTGCTGGGTGAAATTGTGGTGCTGTTACTGAAACTATGCCATGGCTACATTGTTTCACTTTATTACATTGTTTGTGTTGATGATCTCTGCTGCACTATTTGTGAGGTGTGTTCGGATTTCGCGTGTAACCCGGCACTATGTGCAGGTACCATATTTGCCTTTGGGCAAACGTCATCTGGCAAGACACACACTATGATGGGGACCACCAGCCAGCCCGGACTCATTCCTCTGGCCATCAATGCCATATTTAACATTATTGAAAATGTGAGATGCGTTCAAACAGGTTCTCACTGTTTTGGAATGCCGAATGGCAGCAGGGTGTCGTTGGGTAGCATATATAGGTGTGTGTTGCATGAATGGTGATGATTTCACACTAAGTCAACAGTGTTTTCAGTTAACTGGTATCTTTCTCAACCTCGTTTTGCTGCATTTAACTAAAATATTTCATTCAGGTAGAAAAGGGCCCTTAAATGATTTGCAAAGGTGCTAGATAAACTTTCCCAATCTATGGACCATAGTGTTGCAAATATCTCAGCGAAATCTTGAACCACATCTCTAGTGGAGCATGTGCTGCTTGTTTAGAAAGATAGTTTTTTTTTTTTTTATCCATCTGTGAGCATGGGCTCCGAATGTCTATTGGGTGGCTGCCTCAAAGTGTCGTGAACATGCTTGTGGATTGCAGCAGCCATAGTCAATTGAAGTTGGCCTGTGTCGGCAGATTACCGCATCCTAACAATAAATATGCTAATTTTGCTGAAAACAAGTTTTTCTGCGCTAGAAAAAACAACTTGCAGTGTAGGTGTTTCCATCACCGGCCAATTTCGCTAGTAAACTGCATGTGTCGACAGTTTTTCTTAGCGCAGTTCACAAGGGCTAAGCTACATTGCCAATCAGTTTGAAATGGTGATCACTGAGTCCTTTTCGGTCTAACCTTTACAAGTGCGAATCGAGGAGAGAGAAAGTTTTTAAATTCATTTTTCTCAGCAATGAATAGGCCTTTTTCTGCCAGATAAAACACCAACGTACCCGGAAAGAGCCGTTGAGCCAGTTTTTACAAAGAACGGAAACTGGGGGGAGTCATTCCTCAGTGTCCCTTTAAAAAGGCGCAAAGGCAAAGACACATTTGAAGACTGGCAGAGATGGTCTGAGTGCGTTGAGCTGCATATTACATGATTTGCATAAAAACAGTGCAGCAGACGGGACCCATCCCATGTTTATGTCTTCTTTTCTTGGTCCCGTCTGCTGCGCTGTTTTTATGCAACGAATGTACCAACTAGCCCGGCTTACTCCTTTGTTGGATATTACATGAGGTAGTAAAAAGCTAAATATAGTGCAGCATTTGTCATTAGGTGAAGCGTTGCCTTGGTGTAGTCGCTTGCTCCAGCATGCTAAAGTGACAAAAGGAAGGGGACAGCTTTTGGCTAATCATAACTCAGTTGAAACAAAGCGCTTTGGGAAAATTCTTGCAGGAAGACATTTTTCACGTGCCTATTTACACCCAACATTTCTTAGCTTTTAATCCCGCAGACAGGTTCTTGGAGAGGTTTTGTATCCATCTTTTTTGAAATCTATTTGGGGGGTACATGTTTTTTGCCATTTTCCAGACATCATAGCGTGATTTAAATGAATTGACCTTTGTGTGGACTTCAATCTTGCCAATTCTCACTATTAATGTTCTAATTACAGAAATTTGGTTCCACGAGCAATTTGCTCTTTGACTCGAATAAAATATGGGCATCCAAACGTTATTTTTCTTTGCATTTTCTCACTTTGCTAAGCCTCTATTAGAGGCTCTCGCATTACAACAATGCAATTGCCATCATAGCATGTCTAATGCAGGAATGGATTGGCATAGGTATTGTTTTCTCATCATATTCAAGGCCTGCTAAAGGGTAGATTGTTTTCATCGCATCTTAGCAGGCCTCCAGCTCCAGGAGCGAGTCAGTAAGTCATGCTGTGCAGCACACTTTGCTGCACTAGCTCCTAAATGCACCTCTTGATGTTGGTTGGTTTATCCTTACGCGCCGCTCTCTTGCACGTGTATACTGCAGACCAGTGAATGAAATGCTTCATCATGGCTGTCTTCCACATGCTGCTGACGTTAAGACGATTGGCAGCAAAAGTCCTGTGCACTTGGGGGGTGTGAAAAGGAAACTCGTTTTGTTGACGGCTGGTTGCTAAAGAAGGCACAGCCAGTTTGTGATACTCATTCCAGGCATCTGCCAAGATTTCAGATTCATGAATTCTGAGACTTCAGATTGGAATGAAAGTGAAAATTCGAGCCTGTGATTATGGTTGTTTGTGCTATTAGTTCAATAGGAAAAGCTTCTGTGTATGATTCTTGCCTGGCAGAGTATTAAAAAATTTCCAGAGGGCAAAGCTGTTGCAATAGTCAGACAGCTCCAGTCCTAAATAGTGAGTGTCGTTCTGGGCTACTTTCATTGAACCATTCAGCTCACCCGTTTACACCCTCTTATTTGCAAATGCCAAGCTGTACCCACCCCAATAATTTTGAGGAGTATGACGTGGTCCGCAATGTCTTTACTGTTTCCTACTTCAGATAACACTAGCAACCTGCAGAACATATTGATACCTGCACACCATCAATGATTTACCATCTCTGGTTAGGTAAACAAGTCTCCCAACTTTATGGAGTCTTGTTGTTAAACATAGTGAGGCCGTCCACTTATCCTACATGTCCTAATCAGTATATTCATCATCTAGGCAGTGTGATTTATCTTTTAGTTGTGCACTCGTAGTTCTCAAACCATATTTGTTAATAATGCATGTGAGTGCATGTTAACAGAAATGCTCAGTCAGCACTTGGTTTATTTCCTGATGCAGGTGCCGGAACGAGAGTATCTGATAAGAATCTCTTACATCGAGATATACAATGAGAACATCATGGATCTTCTGGACACAACCTGTGGGAAAAACCTCCAGATAAGGGATAATGCAGTCAGTAACTTGTTTATATGTTGTAGCGCTCTGCTTTTTGTGTTGATTCGCAGACTCTATGTTGCTGTGTATATCACAAGTTGCTGCTCGCTGGCTTGTTTCAATTTAAAGCTAGGCAAATTTTACTGTGATGCATGAACTTGTGTCAAGTTAACTCATATGTGAGCCACACTAACCTTGTGAAAATGATGCATTGGTCTGTTTACCTAGCTAACCAAGCTCTCGTGCTGTTGTGTGTAGTTTTTCTAGCTATCACATTAAATGCCCTTATATTTTCAGCAACCACAAAATTATCCTGTACGCGGGACAGTGGGCTTACTTATCATTTTGTTACTGTGTCTGACTAGTTGCATTCAGTGAATAGTCAACGAAATGATTCACTTGTAGCTGGGCGTGTTGGTGCATATTCCGGAAAGACATAGGAGTGCAGAAGGCAAATGCAGGCGCAGTGAGGGAACATGACGGGCACTTACGTCCGAAGTGATTGTTGTTTAAGTCTTGGCAGACTTTTGCTTTTTGTTTTTTCCTGTGTGCAGTGTTTTTGTTCTTTTCATGAATGCTTGTTACTTGTTATGCTACAGGTACATTTTACTTGAAAGCAGCTGCACTTTAAGAGAATTACAGGTATTGGCCCGCGGAACTGCAAAGTTAGTTGGCCTCAATTTTTTCTCTGAAGCACATGGTGCTGTTCTGGAAAATGTGCGGCCTCAATCTTTCATGCTATCAGCACAATGACGTTTATATTTCCTTCCCGAGTTGTAGTGCACCTTTCTTAATTTGTGATACTAGTCTTATATTAATTACAAATTTCTGTGCATTTGCGCTTTTACTATTGGCATTAACAGTTTTCTGTTCACTTACTTGGAAGGCTCTAGTGGTAGTGCATTTGCGCTTTTACTATTGGCATTAACAGTTTTCTGTTCACTTACTTGGAAGGCTCTAGTGGTTGTTCTAGGCTGAATGCTACTACTCGCAGCTTGATAGGGACCTGGTTCAAAGCAGTGATTGTGGATACATGCGTAATGCTAATACAGTGCAATAATTCAAGCGTATTGCAAAGCTTGGCAGGTACTAGCAGTCAGATTTGACTGTGTTGACATAAAGTGCAGGCTTTTCCATGCATTGGCCTTGTCTTCACTGTGTGGTATACCGTCCTGATACACTTCTTAATGGCTGCTGCTGTTTCCTTAGGATGGCCAGCCCATCATAGTAGATCTGACTGAACTCACGGTTGGGTCCAAAGAAGAAATTCAAACTGCGATGAATGCTGGTGAACGTAAGTAGTCATTGCTTCCAATGTATTCAATTTGCAACAAACTTTATACTCTGGCTTGTTGTACTGTTGATGAGAGTGTGTTTACACCAGTGAGTCACGAAGATCGTGTGACCTGTTCACAAGCAACAATGAGCAAGAACAAATGTTCACACTGGCAGCCTTTGCAAACAGTCATAGAGCCACTTAATATGGTTTCATAGACTGGCAGCCAGTGCTTGACTAGCTGGAGAGTAATGGTTAATGTACGACTGAAGAAAAATATTTTTGGCTGCACTAATGGTAGCTAGCAAGAGTGCACTGCAAGCTTGCATGGAATTTCAACCTTCTTTCATCACCTTCTAGTGGTAGTGCTTTGGTACCAATGGTAACAACTCATGAGTTTCACAATCTCAGTGAGGACACTAATTTAGTTTCTGTGGTGGAAGTAGTTCTGCAGTGTTTGTTTTTGAAGGCAAGAGTGCGTGTGAAGGCATTGGGCATGAATAGAGTGGACATTCCCATTTGTGTGCATGCTTCTATCCCGCTTTGTTTATCAGCTGTATTGCAGGGCCTAATTTGTAGTTAGCACAGGCATGCAAGACAAATGCTTTAACCCGTGCTCAAGAAGTGCATGTCTTACAGGTCTCCGTCACGTCGCGAGCACAGTGGCCAACCAGAGAAGTTCTCGATCACACACCATATTCAGAATGGTAAGCTTGTTGGCACTGAGCGTATGTACACTATGATGCGGCCAATTTAAACTTGTGGCACAAAAGGGGAGCTACTGACTATTCTTGCTTTGAAAAAGGTGAAATGCAGGACTAATGCAGAGTGCTGAAAACGTGCAGCACCGTTGGTATTGCCTAGTTCCTCTGCATGGGCAGGCAATAGCTTATAATAACCAGCCCAGGTGAAAATGTCCAAATGCGGTTCTCAACAGTCCCTGTTCAAAAGGTTTATTGACCCATTCTTTGTAGCTTCCGGGACCAGTAAGTGCCCCGCTAGCACTGAAACAATAACATTTCTTAGTATAAACCATTTGTATAATGTCCCTTCATTTTATAACCTTTCTGAAAAGTTACAAAGAAGTGTTACAATAAGTTTCTAAATGTTATATCCCATGCAAAAAATTAAGGAATATGCATGAAACCTATGCTAACTTCTAGCCACCCTGCAGAACCATGCAGATGGGCCTATGGTGTGAGCACAGCTGAAAACCCCACTCAATAAGCACCAGTAAAGAGCAGCAGCAAAGCTCTACAGTCTAACTTATATGTGGAACCTATACACTAACATTCAAACTAATACCGTGAACTCGTGCTTATATAGTATCTGCTCATTAATGTCCCACGGGTGTGAAAGGTAAATGGTTAATAAACGGCTTTCTCAGTAAATTGTGGCGCTGTTTTGTAATTTATAGCAGGCAAAATCCAAGAGAATAAGCTGAAAAATTCTTTTAGTTGAAGAACACCATTACCAAAATGTCTCCCGTTTGAACAGCAGAAAACTTTCTAGCCGAAACGATAAGCTCCCAGTTGAGACCAGCAGATCCCAACACCTAACTAGGTGGTGCCCTACAGGGGCTATAAATGCCAACAGAAAACCACTAGGCTTCTGGGGCCGGTAGATCCCAGCACAAAACCAGTTAGTGCCTTACTAGGACGATGTCAGCCAGCAGCAAACCCGATGAAATCACTGTGATGCCACTGCAGACAACACAAGAGTTCAAATGCAGCAGTGAAGAGGTGTGCTTGATGTGGACGGGAGATAGAACAAGGAGGATGGAATGGAAATTCTTAGGGGGCGTGCAGTTGAGCTGAGAAGGTGTGGAAGTTATGACCATGGAGATAGAGGCCGAAAAGGGTAGTGCAGTACATGGGACAGCTTGTTATTTCTAAAGAAGAGACTCCTTGGGCGGTGTTACAAACCACTGCTGACAGTTTGAGATCCAATGTGGTGTGTTGAACATGATGGACAGTCCTCATTGGGCACTCCAGACTTTCTCGGCGGGAAGGCTACCTTGGCATGATTGAAAATTGGGAACCTTGCACATGTGTGCTTCGTCTATTGAGCCAGTGGAGTTGAGCGTGTTATGGGAGAACTTTCAATACCATGCAGCACCTGTTGTCAACTTTAGCGGTGTGTCTGAGCTTGTTGTGAAAGCCTTGGGGCTTTGCTTTCTGCTTGCTTTTCTGTGTTAATTGTCCTGCCTGTGTTCTATCCCTGTGGTCTCGCTTTCACCACCGTCAGCGGGGACCCACTCGATAGCTTGAAAGCAATAACATCACCCAATTATAAACGAGCAGAATTTTGAGCCGAGGTGTTTATTTCTTGCCATAAATTGTTCATGTCAGGCATGCTTTTACTGTGGAGCGATATTTGTGTACAGAGCAATGGCTGCTTATGTTCTTAGTTTTTGCTTCTGTTCTTCCTGTGCTGAAGCTTGAATTTTGATTTGCTTGCTGTACTGCTGTGCAATCCTATGCAGGTTCTGTAATGTCCAGCACTTGTTGTATTTATGCAAGACAGTGTTTCTTTTTGGTGTGTGCAGGTTATTGAAAGTAGCTTAAGAGATGACGGTGGGGACAGAGCAGTCACAGTTGGCCAGTTGGTGAGTGTTTCACTTGTCATTCGCTTATTTTGTCGCATTTCTCAATGCAGCTGTGCAGCCTTTTCTAACATATATTCAAGTACATACACAAAATGAGTGAGACAGGGCAGCTGTCTTTTATTTCCTCTGAATTTTGCAAAGTGTGCATAAAGGCTGTGCATTGAGAGTATATTGTACCGGTGACAAATGAAATTGCTTAAAAGCTGTCAGAGATTGGTCCTGTAATCATGTTCGCAGTGTCGGCTGGGATTAGAGCATCTCAAGTTTTTTTGTGAATGCCTTGTATTTTGTCAGTTGTAGACAGAAAGTTGGTTTTGGTGCTTTATAATTTAATCGTGTAGCTGAGTGTATATGATGGTGGTATTGGCTAAAGGGACCACCAACTTGCCACAACATCTCATGAAATCATGGTGGAAATGAAAGGACCTTGTCTCATATAGTAAGAATTGAGCACTGTAATATCAAAGAAGCAAAGATTTATAACTTCAGTTTGGCATTGAAAATCATGTAAACAAACTGAAGTGACGTCTTGTGGTAAAACCTTGCAAATTTCAGTGTATCCCTCCATGTTACTAGACCTCGGTAAAATACTGCTCATAGTAGTTCAGTGCATCATGTTTTTCCCGTTCAGAATTTTTAGTCGCACTTTGTTACAGTTTGCACCCTTTCCAGTACACCATGGTCCCTTCAATGAAAAGTAACGCTCCCTTCAAATTGCTGATGCAGTGATTTCAGCTTTTGTTGCCAGATGGTGTCACGGTTTTCTGTATTTCTTGGTTGAAGTGGTAACCATAGTTCAATAAAGCTGTCATTAGCATAGTGTACATCACTGTTCCGTGGCAACTTTGGGTGTGGACACTCAAATTGACACTGCACTATACTAAAACTTTAATTACTGACCTGTGGCTGGGACTATATTAGTTATTAATTTATCGCTTTTGCTGGCATGCCATGGTTTCCCGTGTAGAGATACATAAAAATGGGTGCATGCACTGATAGAAAAATTATCCTCAAAAATCATCTTCAGCGGTTATTACAAAACAGCTGCAAAACAGCATCTTCAACACACAAGTTTCCATTAAAATGAAAAAAGTTGGGTCGTAAAACTCAATCTGCAATACCTTTAATATTGGCCGTTCAGAAAAAAATTTAGTTTTTCTCACAAAAGTTTGCAGAGTGATGCCCTGCATAGTGCTGGTCAAGGCCTGTTAAATTTTTTTTTTTTGAATTGGCAAATGCTTCATTGCAAGCACTCTTGCTAAACATTGTTAGCTTAATCGTTGTTTAGCATAGGTACTGTTTAGCATAGGTAAGTTTTTTCCTCATTTTGTCTTGAAGTGAAAGCCAAATTAATGCACTCTGACTTTAATGAGCTTAGGTTGATAATAGCTGTGGTGATGTTGGCCTGGTTTCTGATTTGTTAATTTTTCTTTCAGAACTTGGTGGATCTTGCAGGCTCGGAGCGTTCAGAGCAGTGTGGCGAGGCAGGGGAACGTTTTCGTGAGAGCACACGCATCAACCTTTCTCTCACATTTCTTACGCAAGTCATCTCAAAGCTCAGCCGAGGAGATAGGTAATCGGAGACGTGTTGCTTGTTTACCTTTCTGGTAAAACTTCTTGAGAAGTTGGACTCTACTCTAGCTTGGCTAGCAGTTTAATTTTTCTAGAGCTTCTTTTGCTTAAATTATAGCATCACAAGTATAGACAGAACCTTCTCAGTACTGTCTGTTTCTGGGGTTGAACTTTGCTTGCATCGTAGATACCAATAGTCTTTCGGTATCAGTTTTTCTCATAACTTTGTGAAGAAAAGTACTGACCCCATTGTAATGAAATAGTCTACAACAGAGTAATGAATTATTCTCCTTAACATATAATGTAAAGTGCAAACCAATCTCAGTGCTCTTTCAACAGTGTAATGAGCTTTACCTATGTACAGGGACCGAGGAAAATGTTCGATTGTCTCAAGGTGCTAATAAAGGATAAAGACCCCCCCCCCCCCCCCCAAAAAAAAAAAAAAAAAACTGCTAATAGTTGTCTACGAGGGTGTTGTTGCGGGCTAGTTGGTATAACATTGCTGAAAAAGGAACAGCGCGAACACAGGACGATGTGTTGAGCACCTGGGCGGTGGTTGTCTGCTTTTGAGATGAAAACTCTTCGGCAGCGGCATATTTTCGAAGTTTCGTTAAAAGCTTTACTAAATGCACATTGTCGGGAATGTCATCGCAGAATTGCTGCAAAATGAATTGGCCTTTGCAGCTTCCTTCATGGTGCGACACGCTAACAGTGGCGCCTCCTCTGGAGCAGCGTTGTTGCCTGTGAAAAGATTGAACTGCAAAAACTGCGAACAGCACGTGACGGGTGTGCAGCTTCCTAGCACAGAAAGAACGGAAGGACCATGGTAATGGAAGTGAGAAAAACATGCATCGGCGCTAGAACAGCGTGTTTTCTTGTAATGAGAAAAATCTTGCGACATGCCAGTAAGCATCCAAATGGAACGCAGCTGTGCTTAGTTGACTTAGTGATGTGCAGCCCATAGCCGCCATCCCAATGGGCCAGTGCAAAGCTCAAAAAAAGCAGAACTGAAACTATGCTGCTGGACTATTTTTAGGCGATGATGCCTTCCAGTCTTCATCACCCCCTATCACTGGGTGCATGTCAGAGGCTCACAGGCAAGATTACATTGTGCTATTCAGGCTTGAGGAAGACTGCGTGTACGGTCGCTGGTCTGTTTGGTTGGACCTTGACATGGTCCTCCATTGGAAGGCAGTCTGAATTAACTGGTGTGAGCCCAGGTGCACCTGAATTAATGAGCATCTGACACCATAGATGAACATGGAATAAACACAACGGCTTTCCAAATTGTGGTCAAAATAACGAAGTTTTAAAAGTACTATAACTTCACTGTTGGTATGCGTGCACCTCTTGGCTCATTCCTCTTCACGTGCTGAAATTTTACTCAACACTGAGCACAGCCAGCTATGGTACAGCCTAATGCTCGGCTGAAAGTGCAATGCCTTTTTGAAGTAGTTGTTCACAAGTCTGAATGCATGTCTTGGTTCACCCCTCCCTCCCACACCTTTCTTCACTTGCGTGTTTGCCTGGTTTCTTGAGTGATGCAGCTGTCTCTAGTGAGCAGGTGTTGTAGTGCTGCGTTTGTTTTGATATCCTGTTACATAGTTGCTGCACACCTTTTCTCTGTCTCCTTTGTTATTCACCCTCTCCCTTTGCTTTTCTTGTCCCGTTTTTTGCTTGAAATCTCATAGTGATTGGCCAGTGGTAGAAACTTGTCTTCATATGTTTGAAAGTACATTGGTCTGCAGCATTTATCCATTAATAGGACAAAGGGGTTGAATTCTCCCTGACTGGCCCACACTACAACTTTGCTGTGGCTGTATGGTGGTGTAGCTAAGTTCTGCAGGCAAAACGGTCAGTTTGATGGCCGAGGCAACAAATGAAACTGACGAGAGACGAACCTTGGAGACTCGCCTCCTGCAGTTTTATTAATCGTTCCTCCTAAAAACATGTACACTCGTAGCAGCATGTTCCTCTAGCACTGCCCACTGCCTTGCTCAACTACTGCTTAATTGACTCCCCAAGATACCGCAGGCACACCGAGACAGAACTGTGTCTAGAGATGCACGAAACTTCTCGTGTGCAAATGGCTGTGTGATGTCAGCATGCACTAAAAAACTTCAAGTGGTCTCAGTTATTTCATTGTGTTGTTTGAGAATGTTAAATCCCAGTTTTTTTCTGACGATGACCTTGGCTAGTCAATAGGCAATTTTTGCGCCCCTTTCTGTGATGAACAGAGACGGCATTCCTTTTGCACAAATTGCTCAAATTTTCTGTTTCTTCTAAATTTGCTTTCGTAATTTTAATCCCCAAGGAACTACATTTGTTTGGGAGTGCTTCCACAAGCTGTAGGTTTCTAAATTTACATCCAGCTTGACTATTCTTTTCCATAAAAAGGTAGACAAGGTGTCTGAGAAGTTGTTGATCATGCAGCCTATGTGGGTCACATGAAACTAAGTCTCTTTCTTGGAATGTGACTAGACTATGATCTGTAAAATGTGGTTTGAAACCAAGAAACTGATCTGTTTGGAATGGCTGCATTCCTAATACAGAACAAAAAAGCCATGCATGCTGAAAACCTGTTTGCTACTTTTAAAACCACATAGCATGGTTGTTGCCTGTTCTCCTGTGTGTGCATGTGTGTAATCGGCTAATAGGAATGAACACTTGAGCATGAGCTCAATGGCTGTGCATTTGGGACCAAATAGCAGGGCATAATGTTAATGTTAAGGTTTGGGATTTCAGCAGTGAAAATATAGTACGATAGCAAGTGTACGTACGTATGCAGGGCTTTGCCGCGTTGTTTGGCAGCTCCGTTTCTCATTTAATATGGTACGCACTTTTCTCCAGGGGCCACGTCAGCTTCAGGGACTCAAAGTTGACCCGGATTCTCAGGAACTCGCTTGGTGGCAATGCACACACTGCCATTGTCTGCACTGTCAATCCTTTCTGCGCAGACCAGACACTTCGCACGCTCCAGGTGACTTGATGAAGCAAAGATCTGCTTTTATAACAGACAGAGCACCATGCAGCGCTAATGCCCTTTGAGGGCTGGGTTTGATCACAGGCTGGTGTCCAGGAGATGCTGAGCTGTACAGAGCTTCACATGTTCACATGCAGGGCTTCCGTGGAAGGCCGCACTTAAACCTATCCCACCTCCCCTGCCCTGGCTAATTGCTGAGCCAACTTTATTGAATATATATTCTTGTCTTTCTTCATGTTCTGACACTTTGGTGGCAAATGGCACAGTTGCTTAATTTGAACTGTTGTAACGAACCTATAGCATTAGTGAGAACTTCTACAACGCAATTACAGCAATGCAGTCTCTCCAGTCCTTGGTTGCCCTTTCAATAAGTGCAGTTCTTAACGCAATAGCGTTCAGGGTCGTGTTAAAATCCCGCTTAGTCAATGTTGCCAGTTTGTGCGGAAAAGTCGGATTGGTCGAGAGGGTAATGACATCACACGTGGAGCTGTGGAATAAAAAATGATTAAAACAGAGAACTGGTGATTAGAACGTCGCAACATGACTCAAACGACATTAGGACATATAAGTATATAAAGAAAATTAATTGCGCTGAAAAGAAAATTGGGATAATTAGGAATCAAAACCCCTGATCCTCAGGTTGAGAGTCACACGCTACCTCTAGGCCAATCAGGCACGTTCATACAGCTTAAAGCGGTGCTTGATATGCATGTCATGTTTTTCTCCTACTTTCGAGCCCACTTGTAACGGCCGCAGTTATAACAGACGCTTGCTTATTTTTCACGAGGATGGTGCTACCGTCAAATTATTCATTGAGCCAATGGTACTGTGCCTTAGATACGGTGAACTAGTATGATTGCACAACCCTGTTAGAGCGAGCGAGAAGGCCCCGTAAACTCTGGTCTGCAGCAAAAAAGCACATGCTTCCTACAAGCGTGATGACCGAAAAGCATTTTCTGGCTTCCATGACACCCTGCACACCCCTCCGAAGCAACGTGGTAACCCCAAAAAAAGCAACAAAAAGGCAGCACTAAAACTTCTGGTCAAGTGCACACAGACGGCCTATGTGTCAATCTGTGCATGTGCACGTACCGGCTGGTCTTAAAGGGACTGTGAAGGGGTCTCTAATAAAGTTGCGGCATGCCTGGGATATTGAAGCACGTCGCTTCACGAATAGTGTCCAGAAAGGATTTTTTAAATGCGCTTTGTAGAAGCTGAGTTATCTGTTGTTAAAATTTGAATTTCAGCGTCTTCGCGCCTTTCCCTCTACTCTCGTCACTTTTTGCACGACGGAAGGCAGGCGCTCCTTCGCCGACCGCTCTCTGGGAGCGGAGCTTCCGACCCGCCGGAGACAAGCGGCTTATTGGCCGCGGCCACGGTAGCTGCCTGACGTCTGAAAGAATCTAACCAATGGCCACCTCAAACCTTGTCTACGCAGATGCGGGGGACGAAGGAGGGTGCGAGCACGAAAAAGTCGCCGGGAAGGGCTCGCCAACTTTGACGCGTGATTGCGGGTCGTCTGCTGCGTGTAGAAGAGTATTATTTGGCTCTGGTTTTCATGGCAACACAGTGCAGTGATTAAGTGAGTTAATGTGCTCTCCTTGGAAGGCGTTTCAGAGCCCCTTTAAGCGGGCGTGAGACAGGGACAGCTTTGGTCACCAAGCGCGCTCAGTTTCACTTTCAACCAATGACAGTGATCTCAGAACTTCAAATGCTAATCACAAGGTATACTTTGCTGGCCCAGCCAGTCACGTGGCGTGCGTCGCATGCCCACTCGGTTCTCCCTGCATACAACAGGTAGTGCAATGGATACGCTCTGTGGTCATGTGTGTTGCAGTAGCTTCGTCGCTGCATTTGTACAGTTTGGTTGAAGATTAGATACGCAGAGGCCGACCTGCTACCAGCTGCTGTGATCACTTATTTCATAATTAGCAATACTACATCGTAAAAGCAGGTTGTTGGCGGAAAAGATCTGGTTGAGGGTCACATGAACTCTCCTGAAAGCTTGGAAAGTGCTATGATAGGGCATGTGTGAAGAAGACGTGCATAATAGACCTTTTAAAGAGATAACCACCACTTTTTTCTGACTTCGCATTTTTGGCTGTAGTAAAGAAAGTTCAGTCACTATGAACCTTGGATACAGCAAACCCGATCCCTGCAACCATCGGGATTGTTATAGATAGGCTTGACTGTAATATGGAAACGGTGCCAGTGTCTGCGTGGGCAAGAGGAGTCTGACAGCACCCATTAACACTATCAAATCGTACCCTTAAAGGTGGAGCTTAAGTGTCCCCTCAATTTGCTTCGTTGTGCAAATAAGATTTAAACGAAATGCGACGCCCTGTAATTTCAATCCGTGAGTGACAACTTTACAATGTTCTAGTTGATTGTTTATTTTTGGTATCCTCAAAGCATCAAGTCAGGGGAGGGGCTAAATTGAATAATACAGAAACAAATAGAAAATATGCGAGGATGCATGTCCCAAAAATACAGATGCAGCAGAAGAATATTATACGCACTAAAAAAAGAATTCAGGTGTTTGTAAACACAAAATTGGCAATAAACCAAAGATGAGGAACAATGAACGCAGCTGTAAACATACGATTGAGCCACATAAATTATTTGCAGGGGAAGAACAGTACATGATGAAAACAAACTATCTTGTAGCTTGCAATGTTTTGCATTTATTTGGAGTGAGGTTTGAATAAGAGAAGCCTCCATTGTATTGCTGTAGGCAACTGGCGAGGATTTGGTCTAGCTTTGCCCGCTGGATTGCATGGTCTTTGTGCATTCTGCATACATATCTAGTTTTGTGCTTCTCTTGCATGGCGTTGTTATGGAATGAAAAAAGTGCAGAGGTCACGGGCTTGAAAGAAGTAAAAGCAAGGTTGTGTCATTGAGCCATTCTCACACATCTAGTGTAGTCTTCAGCTCAGTTTTGTGCTGTGGCATTTTTGATCACCTCAGTCATACTTTGGAAGCCTCTTTAATGCATGCGAGGAAGCTGGCAAAGATATTGCAGGTAGAGAATAGGTAGTGAATGCTGATTTTGCTCGGTTGCAAGAGATGTACATAGTTTAACTACGTTCATTTCACAAATCAAGAAAGTGTTTTGATGGGACACAGCTGCGGCTTAGGGAAGCATCTGTCATTTTCATAATTCATTGTTGCCAATAGCACGTGCCAGTGGGAGCAGCTTCCCTGAGAAAGGCATCAAGTTACTGTATTTTGTTCGCCTGCTAACCTGGCTTTCAGTTGTTTACTGGCCAGAGGTAAAAATTAAAACATAAATGCACCAAGCAAATCGTTGTGAGAGTCTCTCAATGCCAGTGTGGCTTCTGCTGAGAGCGCTACCAATTTCAGAAGTGGGTGGCAAGTCCGTGGAGTTGTTTAGGACCAGTTTTCAGTTGTTCTTAACTCCACCGATGCAAACTTCTATCAAAATTATTGCTTAAGGTGAATCCGTAAGCACTAGCTCCTCATACTAGACAAATTTTTTCAATTTTGATGAAAGGTGTTTGGGGCCCCTTTAGAATGCAATACACATGAGTGCTTGCATATCTTTTACACCTATACCTGTCACCTGTTGCAGTTTGCAAGCTCTGCAAAGAAGATAAAAAACACTCCCACGGTGAATGAGACGGTCAGCAACGACACTCAGTTACGTCGCTACCATCAACAAATTGAGGAACTGACGTGTCAGATTAAGGTATGTTGCGTTCTGTGCTCTTGTTATGCTCTGCTGCCTCATTTTCGCATGAATAGTTCAGGCTCTCGCATTAGCTTTTGTAGAGGGTGCAGATGTGTATGTGCACATATCTGCACTTAAAAGAAGCGTTGGTCACGCATCTGCATTATCTTGTTACTGGAGTCACTGGATAATTCTGTGAGGCAACATCTGCAGAGGGCATAGATGCATGAAATATTGTTATTTTTAATAGCAGGTACAATATGCTGCTCAGGATGTTTACCTGCAGGCTAAATGTAGCCTGACCTGGTACGTAGTGCTGGATCATTAGTATGACTTAGTTTGGCTGTGCTTTCTGAATATGGCACCGTCTGTATATATGCAAGTCTATACTTGTGCATGATAGTGGTGCGAAGCAAGTTGTGGTATACTTGGCAGGTGTGCAGCTTAGCATTGGTATAGCTGATCAGTGCTCACCAAAGCCACTGCTGTGTGTCATTGGTAAAATACTAGCTCCAAGTGCACTTGTATGCATGTTTGTTGCATAGTGCTATTCATATCATCTGGACGTTGTGTACCTGTCTCGCAGTTGTTTTGGACAGCTTAGAAGTAAATGCCAGTAATCATGGTTCTCTCATGAAGCTTTGCGAGCATTGTAAACATTAGCCTGAGGACTTAGTTTGCATGATTTAACTGCATGCAAACTGCACAAAAATGCAATTTCCTGCCATTCCAAATTATGAACAGCAACTTACTCATATCTTTGGAGTGGAAAGTGGATAATTATTACAAAGGGCCGAATAAGGAGTTAAAAAAAAAAAAAAAGGCTTTAAATGAGGCCAATGACAGCACAGTGAGCAGTGGAAAGGAAAGAAATAGTTTTAATGTAACAGGCGGAAAGAAAGCAAGAATTGGAGGAAGATTTTCAGTTTGTTCTCTAGTGCTTGATTGGAGTAGGGCTTGCGTTATGGTAGCAAGATTGGAATGCTTGCATTCATAGCTAGCTAAGTAATCCTTCTTGTTTAAAGCAAGCCTGCACTCAGTCCCATGTGCTTGGCCAGCCTCTGGTCTTTTGAGGTTTTCACGAATGGGCTTTGACTGCCCTCCTTTCCTTTTTGTTCTGCACTCGACTCCATGAACTTTGCACAACACACGCAGGCCATGGAAGACAAAGACCTGTGCAGGACTCTGCAGGAAAAAAATGCCCTGATCAACGAACTGAACAGTAAGATCCGGTCATTGCAAGAAAAATTGGTTGTGTCCACTCTACCAGCACCGTCCGTAACAGAGGCAAGCCATAGAACTTCTCTCTCTTCTTCCCGAAAAACCTGGCATATAGTGTAGTGTGTGTGTGTAGGTGTGTGTGTGCGTGTGCTAGGAAGGTTACAGGAATTTATTTTTATCCCAAACTTTGATGGACTTGCTTTCTTCGTGCTTATTTGGGATTGCTTTATAGTATATTGCTGGCATTTGCAATTCATGTATTCTTCTATGTTTCGCTTTTAAGGCGAAAGCCTTTATAGGCTCATGACTCGCCAGTGGGGATATTCTCAGAAAAGTGTCACTCTATAGTTGTCAATCAAGCCTGGTTGAGGTGTCCATGGAGATTTCAAGATCTTATAGCTACTGCATCCTTTCCTCAAAAACCTTTCCTTTCCTCAAAACACATGAGTTTGCATTCCTCCACGTAAGGAGACAAGTGTCCTCACAGTTAATTGGTTAATTGGTTAATGAGTACATTAGTAATTAGTCAATTAGTAATACTAGTGGTTGGTGTAGTATGTCGTAACTGGGAACTTGATATACGATAATGCACTGCACATGCGCAAGGCGCCAGCAGACAATGCAGCTGCGCTTCATCCTATTGCTTATGCGTGTGGCGTCATTGAGTGGCGCCACCATCGTTCAAGAGGACCGCTCCCCAGGCAATCTTGCCAGACGCCTCCTGAATGCCGATCTGGAAGGATGCTGCCTAAACGCTCTCCTGTGTCTCCAGCAACCAAGTGTGCGTGCGCTAATGAACGTCAGCGAAAGTTTCATGAAGCGAACAATTGTCTTTAATCAACATCTTCACCACACATCAGCAACACTGTGCTAAAGGCTTTCGCCTCACCGCACTTTAGGTAAACAAAGGGCCCCCTGAATTTTTGATTGCGTTGCTGTGCTGTTCTGATGCAGTAAACTTTTTTTGCATGCATGAGCAAAACGAGAAATAAAGTTTTGCCTTTCTTAGTTTCATGCGCGCATGGACCCTAAATGGTCTTTCTGTGCCTTGCAGTGGCGGAAGCAGCGTCGAGAGACATGGGCAGCACCCTCCGCCCTGTGGCATGATCTGCCCAAACCAAGAGCTCCATCGGAGGGCACAACTCTTTTTGAACCGCTGGATGTTTTTCAGGAATGCGGCAGACTGTCGACGGTCATCGAGGAGAACGAGTCATTTCATGGTAAACCAATGACCTCCTAGCGTCCATGAATGCCATTGTGCCTTACCTGCAAAATGCTCCTTGCTGGTTTTAGTAGTGTGGGCATTACAATTTTCGATTAGTAAATTGGCAAGGAGCACTTTGCTGCTTGAGTGTAGCATAGGCTTGTGTGGCACAAGAATTTTTTTTTTTTTCAGACATGCTGAACTCTTCACTGTTTGGCTACTCAGCTTAATGTGTTGACTTGGATGACAGCTAAAAATTTTACTGAATGACTAGACTCCTGCTAAGACTAACTTACCTAAGCCAAATTCTCAAATATGACAGTGTGAGCATTTCTTTCCTTTTTCCGTGGGCAGTATGAAATAGTCTACATGATTCGCAGCATGCTTGTGGGCTCTTGATTTTGCAGTTTATCTGACTTTACAACAAGGGTGCTATAGGACACTAAATATGAATTCATGACATTTTGGATCAGTAGGCTAGAAATACTAAACATATCTCTGTTTACATAACAGCTTGGCACATTTCACAGCCTCATTCATACTGCTGGCCGAAATCTGAAATGTGCATTGGCACATATTTTGTGGCCAAAACATTTCCCGACTGAGTGTAATCTTGGAATGTTTGGTGTATATATTAGTGCTTGGTGCATCATAATGAATCGGCGGCAGAATCTTACTAAAACGTCAGCAGCGTGCACAGGTATCATGGTCATTACGATACTAATCCTCCCACTATTCATCCTTTTGATCATCATTTACATTTACATCATTGAACATCTTTTTTTTTGTGCCCACACGCTGTATAATTTCTGCAAGGCTGCTGTTTGCTAGTGAGCTAAACGGCTCCGATAGCAAGTCCTTACTAGAAAGGAAAACAGTAGCACCGAAAACACACACACAGTAGAAGGACGACATAGGACAAGTGCTAACTTCATCTGAATTTATTCTTTGAAAAGTGAGCAAATATACAGAAAGTTTAGGCACGCGCGGATAGAAATCTCACATGCGATCAATCACGTGGTTCTACCGGAGGGGGAGTTCAGAAGATGAGCAGGTGATGCGATTTCCAAGAACTTTAGCATTATAAAGGCCAGTGACACGAGAGTGAAAGGCAAGGCGGCCATGACTTGCAGGGACGAGTTGAACAGGTTGGCAAACGACATTGTTAGCGCCAGGAGCAATGCTCTCACTGTATTTTTTACGGCCAAAACGCACAAACCGTTGGTGCCATTTAGAATAGTAGTGAGTGAGAATGGTACGTGGCAGCATGTTCTGAGCAAATACCTGCAGAAGCGTCTTACTTCTTTTCATAATCATGATTTGTTTGCTATGAAAAGCTCAGTTGATGTTGTTAGGTTTCTTCAGGAAAAATCTTCCATTGGATATGCATGCTCGATAGATGTGGAGGACTTGTATTACTTCGTGCCTTACGATGCGCTGTTTACCTCTGTAAGAGATTCTATAGAGAGTACTGGTGCAGTTGGGTTCCAGAACGCCTCAGGCGTGTCGGTAGCTAATTCTATGAGAATGCTAGAATTTTACCATAACGTGACGTTTGTATCGTTTAACGACAGGTTTTATCGACAAAAGAAAGGGATCTGCATCGGATCTTGCGCAGCCCCGGTTCTTACTAGCATATTTTTAGCCTATATTGACCGCGTCCTAGAACGAAGCTTAATAGGGAAGGGGGCATTCAAAGTTTTTGGATATGTTACGATTCTTTTATAGTTCTTAAAAAACTGAACGACGTGTCCTACACCGATGCTGTAAGCAATGTTTTAGATATCTTTAAAGAGAACGGAAAGGGGTTGGTTTTCACGCATGAGATGCCCTTGCAGGGATGTATACAGTTTTTGACCTGAGGCTTACTTTTGGAGAAGAACATGTATGTTGGCAGTATGCCCCTCGATCTAAGAAGGAGCTGCTACCGTTTGCATCGGCTCATTCAAAGACAGTTAAACACGCTATTGCTATCTTTGCCTAGAATCGGCACTCGTGAAGTCGTGTCAGCATGGTATGCAAGGGAGCTTTGATACGCAAGTGGCTCGATTGGTGGGGGCCGGGTTCCTAAGCTCGGTAATCACAGGCGTTGCAGAAGGCCTCCTACAAAAAGTCAAGGGCACCATGTTTAAGCGGCCATCGGAGCAAAAGAAGCAAGCTGCGAAACCTGAAGTTGTTCCGTATGTGCACAGGGTCGCCCACAACATAAAAAAGGCGGAAAATAGGCATGGCGTGCCAGTCGTCTTTTCGGCTCCACGGAAGCTTGCTCAGCTGTGCGCATGCGTAGCCAGCGATGGAAAGAGGAATGGTTGCAGCAAAAAACATGGAAAACACTTTGTGAAGTGCTGCACCGGTGTGGTCTATGAGATACCACTGACCTACGGGAAGGTCTATGTGGGCCAAATGGGCAGGTGCATCAATGATCAAGCAGCAGCGCATGCACGCTTGCTCAAAGAAGTAGGAGGGGCACATCTACTCAAGCACTGCGCAGAGTGCAAGGTGTGTCACTGAGCGGCTGAACATTCGGCTGGGGAAAATTGCAAACACTGCAAAAAGTGTGAACCGCTACTTGATGAGATAAAGATTCTGGGCAGGAGCGGTGATAGTAAGGCACGAGAGGTTTTAGAGGCGTACCACATCAGAAAAAAAGGAAAAGGGTGTGTCAGTGATTCATCTGTGAACCTTGTTAAAGCTGAGATTTCTTATCTTGAACAGTTTTGTTGATCGCATGTGAGATATCTGTCTGCGCATGCCTAGATTTTCTGTATATTTGCTCGCTTTTCAAGGAATAAAGTCAGATGAAGTTAGCGCTTGTCCTAAGTCGTCGTTCTACTGTGTATGTGTTTTTTCGGCGCTACTGTTTTCCTTTCTGGATCGAAATGAACCATCTAGCCCAAATAGAAGTTCTTCTAAACAAGTTCTAGCGCTTTTGTTTTCTCTTCACCTTCTGGGAGAGATGAGCTTGTTAGTTTGTGCCAAAAAATCTCTTGGTTTTTAGTATGCAGATGGCTTTCTGACTCTCCTTGCAGCCATCTCTACTAGTGACTTTGAGAAACACCTTCAAAGGGAAGAACAAACCCGAAGGTCAGCTGCCTTGCTCTTGGGAGGCAGTGAACCTACTCCTCAGGTATGCACTCTTCTTTTCCTCTTAGCATCTAAGGAGACTTTATTGTGACTGGCATGCTCAAGTCAAGACAATCTTTGTACTGCAGTAGTGGTGTCAGCACCGTCCAGTTTTTCTTGATAAAAATAAATTTTGGATTTTTATGCCTTTGTTGATTTTCGTGTGGCAGGAAATTCTTGCCGAGAAATTCTTAGCTGAGAGCAGCCCTGCTGCTCTATTCCAATTCATGATGATGAGACTATAATGGACTCCGTGATCTGTGAATGGAATAGGATGGCGGCATGGCCTTTCCTCGGAGGCCACGCACAAATTGATGTGTACCGGTGCTACCACAGTTTGCTTGTGAAAATGGCTGCTTGCAGTGATACCTGTATCTAATTTATTCGGCTTTGTCTAGCTTTTAAAAGCTTTGCTTTGAGTGAAAGTCTCTTCTTTTTTTATTGGAATGCTGTAATAAACTGATATAGCCTAGCTTAATTTGTTTTCAGTTTTTTTTTTTAGCTGCGTACATCATATAGTACTTTGGAGGTATCGAACTGGTCCAGCCTGGAAGTGACAAGTTCACCTTTGTGATGAGGCGCATACCTTATTTACACGATTGTAAATCGGCCTATTTTTTAAAATTGGCCGCAAGTTCGACGTTCGCAACGGGTGATACAGGTGTGGCAGCTGCAATGAGGAAAATTTTCAGCTGTTCTACGCGATGTCACGATGTGGCTGTTTGCGAAGTGCGGGATATCGCTGGACTACGACGTTAGAACGACACGCTGTTGGACCGCAGCAGCGATCACGACGGCAGCGCTAGTGAAGACGATGGCGCAAGTGTGGACGAGTAGTCCAGTGACTAATACATTTTCGTTTTGGATTGTGCCCATGGGCACGCCTGCGCACGGCAGCCGATAGCGGCTGGCTTTAAACGACGGCCGCTGTATAATGCTAGCACGTTCAAGTATTCAAGGCCAAGCTGAAACAACCTCGGAAGTTTTTTTTTATTTTTCGGAAATGTGATTTGGGGGGGTCGACTTACAATCTTGTAAATACGGTAGTACCTCATCAGAGGTCAGCGATGAGCTAGAGACCAAAAGAAAAAACACCAGATAGAGGCAGGGCTGCTATGAAGTAGCGCCTTTATGTAGAAATGGAGACTTGTTTCCTATTGTTGCACCCTTTTGCTGCCATTGCAATGCGCAGGGTGGCAGTAATGGCAATTTCAAACGTTTGTGCTTTGTGCAGTCCATTCGCAGCAGTTGGTGCAAATGCTGTTCTAAGGTTGCTTGCCAGCAGTTCCAACAAACTGCGAGCATGGTTCTCTTTCGGCCAAGCATGGCATTCTATAGTGCTTGCAGAGCGTCACGTCTAACATGCAGCGTCATGCTGTTGCACTAGAACACTCTCTATACAAATTTACCTCTAGCAATAGGTGATTATTGAGGCTTAAAAGCTTTCATGCTACTGTTAACTTTTTTGTTAAAGTAATCCAGCGCTGCATTTTAAGATGATACAGAAAAGAAAACATGCAGCACCAGCTAGCCCTGCAACATGTGTATTAAGTGAGCTTTTAGTTCTTTTTTTGGGGGCAGGTTTTTCCGTTCTTTTTTTTTTTTTTTTCGATGAAAGCTGCCTAAGCAAATTTGTCAGTGTGCAATTTCCTGTTCAAGTGACCTTAATTACTTTTGCTTTGCAGACTTGCAATGTCGCCGCCTGTGCTGAGAAGTGAGTACCTTGTGCTGGAACTAAAGGGCCTGTGCAGGGATTTCACTGGTTGGGAGAAGCTGAAAGTGGTCTTTTTTGTTTGAGTGTTGCATGTTTGACTTTCTTACTCATGTAAACTGCTGCTTTTTCCCTCGTGTCCTCTGTGCTATTGTGGCTTACAGCTGCGAAACAATGACTGTGGTGCACTGAAAGCACCATGTCGTCAGAGTAGCAAAAAAGGCATTGTCCAGGTATTTCAAGAAAAAAAAAAGTTTAGTTCAAGGTCTGCTCTGCTGTCCATCGGACCAATCTCGTCATGAGTTTGGTCACCACCACTGCCATAGAATATACCAGCTTTAAGTGGATATTGAATGGCAGCTAGGGTTTTGAAGGGAAACAAAGAGAATAAACATTATTTAAAAGACAAGTTAAAAACCTTTTTAAAGGGCTTCTCAGCCCAAGAGCCCTGTAGCCTTGCCCTCCAGCTTGAGCTGTGCGCTGGCTTGTGTAATCAGTAAGGGGGTCTCCTAGGCGGCTGAAGTGGGTGAGTGAATGGGTAGGTCACAGATTGGGTGTTGAGCTTGGCGCATGATAGCCTTATATGCTTATGAGCCACTAAACACAACAGATTGGGTGTGGCCACACCCAGAGGTGGTGACTGTATGGGGGAACGGGCTATGGAGAGAAGAGGGTGGGGTGGAAGAAGTGGACAAACTGAGGGAATGGGAATGAGTTGTTTTGAAGTTGTCTAGTGGTCTAAGTGTGGAATGAGAAGGAAGGTACATGATGCAGCTTTGCCTGTAGTGTCAATGGTATGGTAGTCGAGGGGCTTGTTTTGAGAGAAAGAGAGGAATGATTGAAAAAGAGAGGTAGCCTGTCTGCGCAGTTTCGGCTTCTGAGCTCAACCGCTAGCCCGTGGTGACGGCGGCTATCGGCACACACTTTCACTGGTTGTGCTAACTCAGCTCCGCGCCATTTTCAGATGCCAACTGGCAAGCACGTCACTGGTCGTTTTTTTTTCTTTTTCTTTTTAAAAGCAGTATCGTCGTTCTGCAATGCCTATATGCTTTCCTCTCGCTTACGTCCGCTTTATTCTTCTAGCACACCAACACTGCATACACATCACGAGCTTTTCAATGTTTGTGCGATGGAGTTTCGTCATGAGGCTACACCACATTTTTGCATTTTCGGCAGTCTTTTTAGGGGTAGGGGTGTGGGGGGGTGGCATGAGGCATTTTGGCAGTGCCAAGACGTGCACCCTTGACAGAAGCGCCGGCGGCAGTGGCTCGTTTGGTGCGCTGCTGTACTCCCGGCTGCGCTACTAGATGCGATGCTTAGAAAGCTGGCGGGCGCTGTAGCATTGGAATAGAGCGCAGCAGTTTGCTCTCTCTTTGAACATTAAGAAAAGTTTTTCGCCACCACCACAGACACCGCGGCCAGCATTTAAACCAGAACCCTATGAAACATCCTCTACACTGAAATGCTATGAAGGAAGCAGGACCTTTAGACCCCCTAGTGTTTTGGTGAACTTGAGATCAGGAGCGAAAAGCCTCACTGTCCTGCATGTTTTGTTTTTCAACCTCGTGTAAACAATGCACACCTGACATTAAGGGCTGGCGTTCAGTATGTTCGCTTTTTCTTACAGTGATTTGCTGGCACCGGCTGTCACAAAATAGTCGGATCACTCTGTGATACAGCAAACAGCTTTCAAAGAGAATGATGCTAAACACCGGTGACAAGAACGCGTCTGACCGTGTGCTTTTGTTGATGATGGGTGGATGGACATAACGGATATGAAATTTTGACTCTCCTAAATGTATATCTGTTGAAACTTTTTTCTCACGTAACAAACCCTGCCCCAAAATTGATGTCAACTTTTCTGAAATAAAAAGTGGGATCATTATGCCTGTATATACGGTAGCCTACTAACCAAAACTTGTTCGAATTAGTCAAAAAGTCTAATTATTGAGAGTCTGCTGTAGTTTAACTAGCAGTATTATGGCAGTGTTGATTAGCAGAAGGGATGGAACAACTGACGCTGCGGTTGGGCAGATGAATGATAGCTGATGTAAGGGCTCCCAATGTGTATGTTGTCGTGCGCTGGGAGCAGAATGCTTGTACATCCGAAACATGGGCGAGCTGGTAAACGTTCATGATGAAAAATAGTGTAAATTAAGCGCGGAAGATGGGCAGGACAATGCAGACAAATGCTATCGGCCTTTGTGTTTGTTTTTTTTTCTCTCTAAATTTTTCATCAGGAATGCTTGTACAAATTTCCATGTGTGCCTGCCACAGTTTGTTGTTGCTAATGTGGATACGGCGCGGTCGTGTCTGGCGTTGTCGGAGGCTTTGCGTATGTGTAATGTCAGTATTGCTCTGGCAGAGTGTTTGTGTGTCTGATTGTTTAGCATGGTTTCTTTGAGGTGTAGCATGTGTGTGCCAGAAGGTGGAGGTCAGAAGCCGAATTGAGCGTGTGCAAAAAAGCTGATGGTTTCAAGGTGCGGTTGCAGCCTTGGCAGCATGATATGCTTGAATAGTTTGCCTATGCAGCTGTGAGAGATATAGGACTGAGATTGTCTAATGATACACAGTAAAAGCTCGTTAATTCGAACTTCACGAGACCGGAAAAAAGTTCGGATGATCGGATGTTCGAATTATCGAATGGCCTCGAAAAAACTGACAAGAACCATTTGCATTACGGCATATGTACCGTATTTAGGGCGACCCACATGGAATGAACTTGCCGCTGCAGATTTTGAGCGGCACGGCGGAACGCCAAAAACGGCCAACTACTGCAAGACCGCTGCCGCCAGAATTTAGAAATGGCGTGATTTTATATGCTTAGTAAAATGCTGAAAAGAACAGCTGTGCATTTACAATTAAGCTATTATTTATTCAATGATGACATAGAGGACGAATTATTCTTCGTGACCCCTTTCTGAACCAAAATATTAGTTAACCTGTTTGAACCTCTCTCGCTTCCTGACATCAACTGACGCGTAGTGGCTAAGCCTAGCAGCTTTCAAAATCCAGAAGCATTCTGAAAATCTGACGTGTTTCATCGCTAAAATTTTGTGCTGCGGGCATCTTCAGACAAAGCGAAAGCTTTGTGCGAATTTTTTTTGCCGTGAACATGAGGCACAGTGTAGCGGCAATGACGAGTTCGTAGTCAAGGGAGAGGCCGGCCTTGGCAGGCGCGGCCATGTTGTAGAAGCGGGCGGAAGTCGGACGCTGTCGCGCCCTGATTGGTCTGCACTGATAGCCCACGTTGGCCGCTTCCGGACAGCGGCTGACCGCCAAGCTAGTGTTCTAGAAGGTTCTAGAACACTCTAGCCGGGCAATGCTAAAAGCCGGCGTCATGATCCCGGCTAACCACGTGCTTCCGTTGGCGACTGTTGGGAGGAAGGATGGACGACACTCGTAAAGAAAAAAAGTTTTTTTCCCATGTAATTTGTAGTGCCCGTCCGAAGTCATAGCCTTTCATGGGTGTTGGCTGGGACCGCGCCAGCAGTACTTATCCGTATTTCTGAATTAATAGGGCTCGGATTAGCGAGTATTTAGTTGCGAGTTTCGGAGGCTGCGCGGAAATGAGGGTATGCAGCCACCACCGCGCCCGCCAACCCGTTCCCTCCGGCGCCGCCGGCCGCCGCGCCGGTGATGGCGCCATTTAGGCTTTACCCACTCTTCCACGGTTTTATCTGGTTTCATCTTCTGTCCCCGTTTAGGACGCGCGCCGCCTCTAACTAGGCGGAGGTGCTTTTATTTTTTTTTTGCCACGTGCTGTGTTCCAAGCCGCTCAGACGCAGAAGCGTGTAGTTCGAATTATCCATAGCGGAACTGACTCGCTTTCGAATTAATGGGATTTTTAATACACAGATCTCTATGGAGCTTGGCCAGACCATGTAGTGTAGTTCGAATTATCCAAAAATTTGAATTATCGAGGTTCGAATTAACGAACTTCCACTGTATTTCCTAGGTTTAGGCATAAAGGTGGAGTTGAGGAAGAATTGTGTAGGAGAACTGTTTGCCTTAATAATTTTTTACTTAAATGAGACATATTTGTTAAGCTTATGCATTTGAAAAACAACATTGGAAGTGCACTGCAGTGCACTCATGAAAAGGAACATGAGCTAGGAAAACTTTCCTGCAAGAAACAATGATGTGGCTTGACTCTGCCTTTATCTCAATGTTTCGCAAATTTGAGCACATCAATGAGGCATTAAGCAAAACAGGCATGACTTGCTTTGATTTCATTGCAATCTGTGCACAGTCACACACTGCCTTTTGGGTCAAGGCATGCTGTAAGCAGCGCCAACAGATTTTATTGAGGGCAGAAATAATCGTTAACACTCGGCACACAAAACTGTGCACTTATTTGGTGAGCATGTTGAAATCGTTATTGATCTAAAATATATTGGGAAGAATGCCAGCAGGCAGACCATTTGCCAAACCACTATTACATCATTTCCCAGCCGTGGTCATTTATGTCTGTGTTCTTTTCTATTATGTGCTTCTGATGAGGCCTGTTAGATTCACTGTTCTGTGTTCAGTGTTGTATTGAACTTGAAGTGGAGTTCCAAAGGGCTAAGGTGGAGTTCCAGAAGGACACTAGTCAAGGGACCAGAGGGTGCTTGTTCATGTGCATGCATGATGCTCTTGAATTAAATCTAATTTTCTCATTTGTTCTTGTAAGTACTGTACACAACTCTTTTTCCCTTTTGACAGGATCAAATTTCTAGAGAACGAGCTCATGCTTATGAAGAAAGAGTATGACGAGCTGAAAGAGTTGACCACACAGGAGCGTCTTATGTGCAATGTAAGTGATTTCAAATTTTTTTAAAGTGTTGGTCCACAAGTAGTCCCAAAATTTGTGTGTGCGTGCATGCACATGTTTTTGAACAGATGGGGCAGATTGCCGCAATTTTTCAGTGATACAGCTGTTCCAGCAGTGCATTGTCAGATCTGCATAGTGTGTACATGGGGATTCCTTGGTGCCTGCAAAAGCACTAGAATACCAATTTTAAGTGATTCAATCTGCTATGGAGTTGCCTTTCTTTTTTTACGGCAATGGTGTCATCACTTGGCAACGATTTTCCAGCAGCTGATGCAAGGTAGCAAATGTCATTGACTGCCTCCCTTGGTGGTTGGTTAGTCGTGCAGTTTACTGTGCATTCTTGTATACACGCCAAGTGAGCTTCAAGGGACTGTTAATTTTAAGGCTTTTTTCATCTAAAAAGAATATTCTGGAAAGAAACACTGATTGAAGGGAAAGCTAATGACACTAGGGGTACCATTCATCATTTTTTGGTTCAAGGGCTTAAAGGCCAGCATTATTGTAAGAACTGCAGATAGAATAGCGGTGAATAAGGATCATATGATATTATGCAACAAATCTGCTTGAGTAGTATTGGTTGTATGTATTGATCACCTTCCCTTTTAGTCTCTGAATTTGGTCTCACCCTGGGCTTCCGGAGAGTGGACGTGGATGGATGGTGGGTGGAAGCTTGTATGAGGCGACGCATTTTTACCAGTTGGTGAGAGTGCTCAGGAGGTGCACCCATTGCAGGATGCTCTGGAGGAGGCACATTTTGGGTCTGGAAGGGGCCTGGAATGTGCCTCGGTCCACCCCAGTTCACTAGGGCACTGCGGGTGGAGGATTCACATGCACACATAGACCACTAGTACTTTACTGCCTAAGGAGGGCTGTATGCAGTAAAACTTTTTGAGCTTATGCTCAAGACCAAGACTTGAAGAACCTCCACAATGTTCGCACCTGATGTCTGCATGATTGAGCATTGGAATAATGTTGCCATGCAAAATTATGAAAGAAAGGCAGTTAAGAATGCTTACGGGCTTTGATTGTGAAAGTATTACCTTATCTTGAGCTCTATTGTGAGGTTCATTAAAGATTCCTTCCTTTCTAATGACACACCTACTCATTAGCATACAGTCATAAGGAAACTCATACATCAGGTGCACCTTTGTTTGCTAAGAAGCAACACGGTTTCGTGGCCTATGGGCTGCGTGCTTGCCTTGCAATCTGAAGGCCCTTGGTTCAGTTCCCCGCACCTTTGGAAGAAAGTTTGCTAACGTCATTATCTTGTGGTCTACTACTGACATCATGCAAGGCGATGGTGACCTCACTGGGGGGTTTTCAGACCACTGCTGCTGGTCAATGCTGCCGGATTTCGTTGCCGATGGGCCATATATTGCTTCCGCATTGAAAGTGAGGCTGCAACCTGGCATTACAGCTGGCCATGGCACGCAAGCTTTGTTACGTGCATGACAGGCACTGCACTGATACATTTGTAGGCAGTGGTATTACCGGGAGAGTGCATTACGGTCATCTCACGTGCCGGTACTCATGAACTTTCTGTTGAAGCGATGTTCACATGTGCCAGTTTCTAATACTTTCAAATGATTTGAGGATGCCTTGGTGGGGGGGTGTTGGTTGGAGGAGAAATGTCTGGGAGCCTTTCTTCAAGTTAAGTCCTAAAATGCTGGAGGAATGTGGAAGTCCTTGCTGAAGTAGTGGTATCGGTGAATAGTTCATGGTTTATGAGTTTATGGGTGTTTAACGTAATTCGGGCTATGAGACCGCGAATAGTAGTTCAGTTGGTGGATGGAAGTGCAGTGGGTGAATGGCAGTGCGACAAGTTAATCGCATTACAGAAGGTAAATAGTAATGGTTAGACCTGCCCTTTGTATTTTGTTTTATGAGAAACAAACTTGGCAAGTGTTTCGAATCCACTGAAAAGGATCTTTTAATAGCGTATTGTGATGGCAAGTGTTCGTTTCATCTGACCTCCATCTGCCAGCCACGCTCAGCTAATGAGCAGGTAACAGAGGCAAGAGTGGGAGTGATAGGAAGTGCTCTGTCTCCCTACTATGAAAGCCTGTCATGCTTTGATGACTGAATTCAAACCACTGAGTGTTGACTGTTGGGGCTCCAAGCTCGACAAGGAAAGGAGCATCTCTGTGAAGTGAAGCATTGCTTGGTGGTGAGTTGGAACCCAACACAAAAATTGGTTGTAAAAGATGTTTTTAACTAAATTTTGCAACAAATTTAGTTTGCTATAAGCAATGGTCTGTTATAACCAGGTTCAATAAAACTGAAGCATGTTGGGTTTAAAATGTATGGGGACCAAACAGAATTACTCTTAATGTCCATTATATCCAGATGTCTGTTTTATCCGGATCCATTGTAAGGACCATTGACTGTATTGCTCAAAGTGTGTGGTGGTGGTTTGTGGTTATGTCACATTTTTCCATTATGTGCAGACGTCGAGGCGACCGGTTTCATCGGGAAAGCTGGACGAGGCGCGGAGTACACTACCTCTGCCAATACAGCTGAAAGCATGCTGTGTCGAAGCAGTGCTGACATCCAAGCGATGTCAAGAGCGTGTGAGCCACAGACCTGGCGGTTTCGAATTCTTCAGCCCAGTGTATGCCAGCCCTATGCTGACTTCGGCTGACGGGAACAGTTCCACATCAAGCAGCACGCATGAAGATCAGGAAGAAGACTGTGTGCAGGCTTCTAAACAGTGTGCAAGGCTGACACCAAGGACGACTCTATGGACACCTGGTCACTCCCCTGTCGTTGGCACTCCTGGCACCCCTGGTCTGAATCCACTGACAAGAACTCCACAAGCCTGCAATCAGCCAATGTCAAAGCCTTTATGTGTTCATGGAGCTGCGCAAACCGAGGATGTACAGTGTATACAGGCGTTCCAGCATCTTGTGACATCGTGTACTCAGACACACGAGGATAGTATGTCGCAGAAAATTGTGCCTGTTGTTGAGGCATCTTGTCAGACTGACAGTGAAGATGGCTGTGAAAAGCCAAGGCTTTCTACAAGTGGGCAGACTGGTGTGAGTGCTGCCGAGCCTCCAGATCACTGTGCTGTGCAGTGCAATTCATTGGTGCAAAACTGCAAAACGAGAGAAAGAGCCATCGATGCTGTAGACTGTGAAGCACAGACAGTATTGTCTGTGCAGGAGTGCACAGTGCAGACAGAGCTGAGTCTTTTGCATCGTTATGTTGCAGACTATGGAGTGCAGGCGATGCCATCTATGCTAGACGCTGCAACAGAAATTGACCAGGTTTCAACACTTGTGATGCTAGACGTTAGTGTACAGACTGTGTCACCCTGTTCTCATGACAGGTCCATGCAGTCCGAGAGCTGTGTTCCTAGCGAGGCAGTTGCCGACTCTGAAGTTCAGGCTGTCCCATTCACAATAGACAGTGCATCACAGGTGAATTCATCCCTTGAGTCGCAAGAAATCAGCACATTGGAGTCGACACGGCTTTCATTTGTCATGAATGACAGTAGTCGCATCGACAAGTCCTTGGTGAGTCAAGTTTGGACGCCTTCAGGCAATGGCAGCTCAAGCCATTGGCACAAATCACGTGGAGGGAAGGTGTGGGCTGCTGTCAGAGATGCTGTCAGGGCAGGTCTGCCTGAGTCCTCTGGAGGATCTGTAGGAAGCAAAACCTTGATCAGTGACGGTAAGAGCACGCCCTTACTGTCTTGCAGCAGTGGTGTGGCCAACAGCCAAATCAAAACATTTGCCTCGGGAACTCTAGCAACTGCGACAGAAACTGAGGACCAGGTTCCTAGGTTCAGCCAGGTAGAAGCAAGTATGCAGCCCAAGTCCTCTTGTGACAAGTCGATTCAGTCAGTGCTCAGCATCCCTCGAAGTGCTGCTGTTGACCGCGATGTTCAAGCTCTTCCATCTACCAGTGACTGTGCATCGCAGGTGAATGTGTCTCTAGCATCACGGGAGGTCAGCACATCAGAATCTGCGCAGTATTCTGCTAATCTTAGCACTAGCCAACTTCAAAAGTCCTTGGTGAGCGGATCTGCATACTCTGCACCCAAGCACCCTGAATATTCAACTTGTATGTCAGCTTCAGGAAATAACCCACACCCTGAGCAAAGGTACCATTATCGAGGGAAAGTCATAGAAGCTCTCAGGGCCAGTATGCTCAAGCCTGTTGAAGAATCTACAACCAGCAGCGGGAGTCAAAAAGTGCCCTCACCTTGCCTCAAGAGTGCCGCATCCAGCTTTCAGAGTGGAACCACTGCTCCGGAAATCCGAACTTGGCTACATCATAATCAGAAGGTACTAAGTTTTGTTATTCCTCAACTGGCTTTGATATGCATTGCTGTAGACAAGAATTCTTGGCTCATCTGAATTCTAGTACTGCAAAGCTACAGGAGACTTTGAAGCAGTTAGGCTTGCATTGCTGGATAAGGGGAAGCCAAGCTTGGCTCTGATGGCTTTCTTCGGATTTTTGTGCACTGTTACCTGATGCAGCTGTTGACAAGTCAGGATGATGCAATACCACTGAAATACGTAATGTTGGTGTTTTTATCAGTATTTTATGGACTTTTATGTACCCAAAGCTGTGCGCTGGTCGTGTTTTTTTTCTGCAATGCTTGCACTGGTTATGATGCATGGCTACACACTTAAAGTGTGAAGGAAAACTGGCATAAAATTTTCATCTCGTTTTGCATCCACATTTCTGAATGAGCAATCGCTGAACCAGTAACTACGCTATGCAACTTTGTCTGCTCCAGTATGTGGTCCTTCCAACATCCAAATAAGCTGCCAGGAATTGGGCCAGCCCTTCTTTGCGTTTGTTACTCAGTGCTGCAAAAGCTCACAATCATCAATGAACCCCTTTTTTTTTTTTCATATAGAAGGGCAAGATTGCAAATCAGAACCAGATATAAAAGAGCCAGTGGACATTAAAATTTCAATGATAGTTGGGTACTGCAGGACAAGTTGTATTATGCTGTTGGACACTTCATTTTTGTGATGGACCAGAATGTAGCCAGATGTAACCGTGGCAACATATTTGGCACCCGTAAGTCTGTTCTGCCATGTTGCCTTCAGTGTGTTAGATTAATCAAAGGTTAATTCAACATAACAAACACAAATTTAAAAAATGGCACATTCAGTCACAATAAATGCTGCCATGTGCCGCATTCTTTTCACGTTTATAGCCACCCTGTCCTTCGCTCGTGAGCACCACGTGGTCCCTAGGCAGTCCTAGCAGCTTGCTAGCTTGATGGTGAAGCTTGCTGTAGCTATCTTAAGGAGGGCCGAGAAAAAAAAAATTTCCTTAAATTCGTACGTTGGTTCCAAATATAATGCGAGGGGCATTCTGAAACTGATGAACCAAGGAAAAAAAAACTCGCATTATGTTTGTGCAAATGTGGTACCTCACAATGTGTGCAGTGCACAGAGAAATCGATGCACATGTGCATCTTAGCCTCGGAATCGTTGGCATTCTCTTCTTTTGCGTTGCTGTTCAGCGCTGTGCACATTGTTCGGCTTCAGAATCTGTTGGACTGGATTCATCCGTGATTTACCGTTTGCTGCTCTGCATGTTCCTCTGGTGACTTCATCCTTCACCTCTTCTTTCTTGCACCTACATG